>NC_090651.1:111875568-112195568 GCF_040937935.1 Hyperolius riggenbachi
TGCGTACTGCGGTGCAAACCGTGAGCCCATTGCCACTCCCATTTGCTGCAAATAGAGGTCCTCCCCAAAAGTGAAATAATTGTGTGCGAGAACGAATCTCATTAGTCCAGCAATTGAGTTTATAGGTGTGCCCAAACCTTGAAGATATTTGCGACAGGCCGCAATTCCATCATTGTGGGGAATGTTGGTGTACAGAGACTCTACATCCATAGTGGCAAGAATGGTGCCTTCAGGCACTGGGCCAATGGCTGCTAGTTGGTTCAGGAGGTGTGTAGTATCCTGTATGTAGCTGGGTCTTTTACAGACTAGAGGCTTCAAAATGTTTTCCAACCACCCTGAGATATTCTCTGTGAGAGTTCCATTCCCTGAGATTATGGGCCTGCCCGGGTTCCCCTCTTTGTGGACTTTGGGAAGCATGTAAAAGCAGGCGGTTCTCGGCTTTTCCGGGATAAGAGTCTGTACATGAAGCCTGGTGTTTACGGGCAATTTCTTTACCATCCTATTGAGTGCCATCCTGTACCTTTTTGTTGGGTCCTCCTGTAATTTGGCATAGTGCATGGTGTTAGACAACTGTCTTTGTGCCTCCTGGATATAGTCACCGGTGTTCATGATGACTATGGCACCCCCTTTATCCGCTGGCTTAATAATAATGTCCTTATTCTCCTTAAGGGATGTGATAGCTTGTTGCTCTTGCAATGTTATGTTATGAGCCAGTGTTTTTCTTTTATTCAGAAGTACAAGGCACCTTTTCCTGCGACTCATCTAATGTGGTATACCTGATCATGTGTGCAAAATGCCCCAAAGGAATTTATGTGGGAGAAACAAGTCAACCACTGCGGGATCGCATGACACACCACAGATCCACTATTAACAGCAGGAAAAAGGATATTACAAATTATACTGATCTCCCAATACCAACACACTTTTGTTTACCTGGACACAGTTTAAGCGATTTTCGAGTCACTGTATTAATGGGTGGCTTCAAATCGGGAAACATGAGACTAACACAAGAAACTAAGTTTATACATTGGTTCAAAACTGTACAAGATGGTTTAAACAAGGACTCCAACTTCTTGTGCTGGTACGATGGGTTTTAAATGCCACAGTTCTTTTAATTTAAATTTTTCTATCTTTTCATTCATTTTTGTGCCATATGCTGTGTAAGATGGAATTCACTGTCACTATTCATTTTATTTGCTTTCAGGTGCTGGCTTTAAATGCCACAATTCTCTTAAGCTTAGAATTAATGGTGCATGTAACCAGGCCAGTTACCATTTGAATTCGGAATTTACGATGTCTCTTCATCACCAGAGTCTGCTTTATGTCATGTTGAGGATTCTATTGATCTTATCAATTTAGATAGGATGCCTGGGAAAGCCTCCTCAGTAACAGTTAAGGCATCTAATTGCATTTATGTTTGCTAAAGAATGTTTCTCCTCTGTATGTCAGTGTATATAAGCTGTGTTTTTCAGTTCTGGTCAGGAACCAGTCCGACGAAGGCTTTTTATAAGTCGAAAGCTCACGGTTTATCCATCTCTAAGTTAGCCAATAAATGGTATCATCCTGATTCAAAACTTCTTGCTTTTACTCATGGCTAACACGGTACAACACTTTACTGCTTCTACTATTGTGACAAGAAAAGAGGGTAAAATTAATTTGGGCGCTATGACCTAGCAATAAACCGCTGCAAAGTGCTGAATTGTGAAAAAAAACAACAATCACATTACCCACGTACCTCGGGGTCAAGCTAATTGCACAACACGTGGTACTCTGCTGGCGTCTGTAATACTGCCATACACTCCCTGCACACGACAATATTACCGGCGGTTCGTGTATCAGACCCACTATGAGGTGTTTCACTAAAATACACTCAACACGTGTTATTTGGGAAAACACACACACACACACACACACACACACACACACTTTCATGTAGGCAAAGCTTTCTATGTATTCTACAGGAGCATGAGCCCAATTCAATACCTTACAAACTGTGGCACATCAATCTGAAATTCCTTTGCCTGCATAATTATTTTATACTAGTCTGAAAGTTTAAAATCCTTATGTGGGGGGTATATTAACAAAAACTAGGAGGTAAAATAAGGTAACGATCAGACTACAGTAGCTAGAAAAGCTTTGGGAAATGTCCTGAAATGATCTCAGGACCAGCGCAAAGATTAATATTCATTAAACACAGCAGTGGTTGCCAAAGCTTTGTCATTCACAATTCAAACTTTTGAAAGAAAAAAGTATTTCACGGATACTCAATAAGGTCTCCAGACCTGCAGGAAATGGATTTGACACTTAAAAACTGAGATAGGTTGTTTATACTTAAAATGATAACCAGATTATACACAACTGAATCATGCTTGATCCTTTGCTGAAGGTGTGGCTTGGAAAGACAGGTTTATCATGCCGATTACATCTTAACTGCTAAATCTTTATCTAGAAATCATTTAAATTTGTGCAACACAACGCCTCACTTGTAATGATAAGTTGTAGGTAAAGTGGACCTGAACTCTTGCACAGGACAAAAGGAAAACAGAGAAACTCACCCTGTATGTACTTTGGGGGTTTAGCCTGTCTAATTCACCCTAATCTGTGACTAATCACCACTGTAATTTGATCTCCTTGCTGTGTCAGCTCAGGAATCTCCTCTGCCATGGCAGAGCAGCTCATTTGGAAACACAGGATGTTAACAGTATGTCTGCTTCCATGAAAGCAGGAAATAGAAACGTTGCAGATTTATTGCAGGATTTGTATCAGCTGTAACAGATGTTTGTCTTTAAAGGTTATTATGCTATTGCTTATCTTTTAGAGCAGAGAGGAAGTTGAGTTCAGGTCCGCTTTAATAAAAAAAAAAAAAAAAAAGTCTGACAGTAGAGCCTGGTCCACACTTGGATCGAAAAATACATTTTTAGCAATTTTGCTTTGAGAGTCTCCTTCAAAACGAGAAATGCATCGTGATCAACACCTAAAATCCTGCATATGGGGCTTTTACACTTTATACAAGTCGCAAGCACTGCAGTGAGGTCCCATAGGGATACATTTGGCACAGCACTTTGCTGATCCCCAGTGATCAGCAAAGCGCTTTAATGCTCCTTAAAAAGTGCCCAAATGTAAACCAGTCCCAAGTCCATACCCTCCCCCTCACCAACACACACACACACTTTTTTTAGCGACACCAATGCCCACCCGAACCCAGAGAACATTGTTCTCCTAAAATACCATAAAGTAAATTACTCATGTTCTATAAAATTACACAATTTAAAGATTAATATAAAATACAATTTAAAGTAACTGCTACTGAAAGACACAGCAGACTATCTATATCCCTAATACAGTATTGGCAGTACAGCATTAATTAAGGTGTGGCCACACCTAGCAGAATAGTATCAGTCATAAACGCTGCATAATAAGGGCTTTGTGCATAATTAAGTTTCAATTCCCAGGCAAAGAAGGATGAATACTACAAAAATATATGAACTTGAAATCCAAAAAAGCAACAAAATTGTAGAGCGGGGTTACTGGAGATGTCAGACATGTGAACCTTATTGGACACCTGAAGCGATAGGGATATGGAGGATGCCATCATTATTTACTTTTAAAGTGTACCTGAGACAGGAAGCGTCTCAGGTTCCATACTTACCTGAGGCTTGCTTAAGCCCCCTTAGGGCTGCTTGTCCCTCGCTGTCTCCCCAGGTGGCTCCAGTTTCCGGCAATTCAGCCCAAAAGACTGGCCGAGTCACGCATGCGCAGGCCGGCCAGGTGTGCTCCCCCGTCACGCTCCTGTCCCTGCCATATTTATTTCCTTTTACACAATACCAGATGCCTGCCATGCACAACAAAGCGCCCCAGGCATTCAGGCTGGGGCTTCTACCAGCCCCCTGCAGCCATCTTGTGTCCTCGTAGTCACTCACTGCTGCTCCAGTCCCCTTCGCCAGCTAGTTTCATTTTTGCTGACCTCGGGGATGGCGGACCGCATTGCGTACATTTTTATGCATTCCCGCTGGTGCAGGAACATTAACACATAAATTTTTTAGCATTAGCGGTGTAATGCAAAAAATGTTTAGCGTTGCACCGCTAACGCTACAAAATGTACGTGTTAATGTTCCTGCACCAGCGGGAATGCGTACAAATGTACGCAATGCGGCCCACCAACCCCGAGGTCAGCAAAAACAAAACTAGCTGGCAGCGGGAAACTGGAGCAGCAGTGAGCGACTACGAGGGCACAGGATGGCTGCAGGGGGCTAGTAGAAGCCCAAGGTACGTGAAACTTTTTTTTTTTTTTTTTTTTTTGCCCGATTCCTTTAAAGAGAACCTGTAAAAAAAAAAAAAAAAAAAAAAAAAGTTCTCCTGGGAGGTACTCCCCTCGGGAGGGCGAAGCCTCAGGGTCCCAACGAGGCTTCCCCCTCCCCTGTAGCTGCAGGCAGTCCAGCTCTGGCTCCCCGGAAGTGTCCGGCGATCCTCCCTCGACAAGCCTGACAAGTGCTGATAAGCGCTGATTTACTTACCTCTCCGGGCTCCAGTGGGGGCGCAGTTGTGGCTTTCCACACAGAGATAGGCGACATTAGCCGATCACCGTGGGGTCCGCTCTACTGCGCAGGCAACTTGCAATGAGTCAAAAAATGCCCGCTTCGTGCTTTACTCTGCATTGAGCTCTCAGCGGCTAGCCTGATCGTAGCGCGGGCTTACCGCCTGGGAGTTTAAAAAAAAAACATTTCTTTGTTACAACTGACACAAATCCTGCAATACATCTGCAGTGTGTCTATATCCTGCTTTCATGGATTCAGACACATTGTTAACATCCTGTGCTTTCAAATGAGCTTACCTGCCTTATCTGCCATAGCAGTCAAGGGAGAGCTCAAGTTACGACTTGTGAATAGACTCAAATGAGGAGGAATTAGACAGGCTAACCCAGCCTTTCTCAACCTTTTTACCCTGGAGGAACCCTGTAAATAACTTTTGGATCTTCAGTAACCCCTGCAAACTATTTTTTAATCTCGAGGAACCCCTGCATTTATTTTTCTGGAGGCATGGTCTTTAAATGCAGGTGAGGCTGTTCATTTCACTACCTCCTATTACAGTGCCACTCATTATACTTTGCTTATTATTATTCTGACCCCCAACTTAGTGCTTCTTTTTACAGTATCCCCTATTATAATGTGCTTTATTATGCTTCCTCAACAATAGGAGAAAATGCCAAGAAACCCCTGCAGAGTCCTCGAGGAACCCTGGCTGATAAAGCCTGGGCTAACCCTTCTAAATACATACAGGGTACATTTCTTGGTTTTCCCTTCTGTCCTGTGCAAGAGTTCGGGTCCACTGTAAATTCGCAACCGATGCGCAAAACAGGTCAGACAGCCAGATGCGAATTATAGCAATGAGAGACGGCAACTGAAAGGCAGGATGATCCTAACGCAGTGGTGATGGTAAGCAAAACAACCATGCAGTTCTTTGCATGTGCTGGGGGACACAGGTCTCCTTTTACTATCTGCTCGGGGTCTGTGGGGAAAGGACACAGCAGCACATGGCCATGTAAATCTTCCACCACAGTTTCTTAAAGGATAGGCCTTCAGGCTATTTGCAGCATTTTATGGTATATCAAATCAACTCCTGCAGACAACTCATCAGTACAGCAGATTCACATACTCAGCATTGGTGAGGGCGGCACAGCCAGCAAATTCTGCAACATCCATCAAAATGTGCTACCAAAATCTGCCAAAACCTACACTGCACATGGGAGGGGGGACACACAGAGGTCTGCTTTTCCTACCATCGGCTTATACTCCAATCATTTTTTATTTTTCCAGGTTTTTAAAGCGGATCGAGATGAAAAACTAACTATAACAAGTAACCTGTCTATATATCTTATCTAAAGTTTACACAGCAAATCTAGCTGCAAACAGCTTCAACAGTTTATGATTATGTATTCCTGTGATACGAGGGCAGCCATGTGCTGTTTGTCACATTACACACAGGCAAGATGATAGCATCTCCAGCCCTCAGCCTGTGAAACCTTCACTCCCCTCTCCTCCTCCCCTCTGCCTCTGAAATCTCTGGCTAGTAACCTCATTCTCCTGCCCAGACTGATCTCCCATAAGCCCTTGCTACTAAGGCCTAGAGTGCCAAGGCTCTCTGGAGAAGCTGTGGGTGAGGCTTGTATAGTTTATAGGGAATTTGAGTATTAAAACAAAACAAAAAAAGTATTTGGCTTGAGGAATGCCCTATAAACTACAGTGGATGCGAAAGTTTGGGTAACCTTGTTAATCATGATTTTCCAGTATAAATTGTTGGTTGTTACGATAAAAAAATGTCAGTTAAATAGATCATATAGGAGACACACACAGTGATATTTGAGAAGTGAAATGAAGTGTATTGGATTTACAGAAAGTGCGCAATAATTGTTTAAATAAAATTAGGCAGGAGTATACATTTGGGAACTGTTGTCATTTTAATGATTCCAAAACCTTTAGAACTAATTATTGGAACTCAAATTGGCTTGATAAGCTCAGCGACCCCTGTCCTACATACAGAGGTAAATCAAATTATGAGAAAGAGTATTTAAGGTGGTCAATTGTAAGTTTCCCTTTTAATTTCCTCTGAAGAGTAGCAACATGGGGGTCTTAAAACCACTCTCAAATGACCTGAAGACAAAGATTGTTCACCATCATGGTTTAGGGGAAGGATACAGAAAGCGGTCTCAGATTTCTGCTGTCTGTTTCCACAGTTAGGAACATATTGAGGAAATGGAACACCACACCAAGTTAAGGTTAGAAGTGGTAGACCAAGAAAAATCTCGGACAAAAGCGACAAATGGTGAGAACAGAGTCAACCCACAGATCAGCACCAAAGACCTACATCATCATCTTGTTGCAGATGGAGTCACTGTGCATCATTCAACCATTCGGCACACTTTACACAAGATGCTGTATGTGAGAGTAATGCAGAGGACGCCTTTTGTCCGCCCACAGCACAAACAGAGCCACTTGCTAAAGCACATTTGGACAAGCCAACTTCATTTTGGACTGATGAAACTAAGTTATTTGGGCTTAACAAGGGGCGTTATGCATGAAGGAAAAATAACACAGAATGCCAAGAAAAACACCTGCTACCTACAGTAAAATGTGGTGATGGTTCCATCATGCTGTGGGAATCTTGTCAAAGTTGAGGGACGCATGGATTCCACACAGTATCAGCAGATTCTGGAGACCAATGTCCAGGAATCAGTGATCTTTCAACATCACAACAACCCTGAACACTGCTCAAAATCCACTAAGGCATTCATGCAGAGGAACAAGTACAACGTTCTGAAATGGCCATCTGAGTCCCCAGACCTGAATATAATTGAAGATCTGTGGTGTGAGTTAAAGAGAGCTGTCCATGCTCAGAAGCCAATAAACCTGACTGAACTAGAGATGTTTCGTAAAGAGGAATGGTCCAAAATACCTTCAACCAGAATCCAGACTCATTGGAACCTACAGGAAGCATTTAGAGGCTGACATTTTGGCAAAAGGAGGATCCACTAAATATTGATTTCATTTCTTTTTTGTGGTGCTCACATTTATGCACCTGCTTAATTTTGTTCAAATTATTGTGCACTTTCTGTAAATCCAATAAACTTCATTTCACTTCTCAAATATCACTGTGTGTCTCCTATAATATGATATTTAACTGACATTTTTTATCATAACAAACGATTTATACATGAAAATTAAGATGATTAATAAGGTTGCCCAAACTTTCGCATCCCACCGTATATGAAAGGAACACGATTATGCAATGAGTAAAAGTTTATCTCGGATCCACTTTAAGGTCGGCTTATATTCGGGTCGGATTATCCCCGAGTATATACAGTACTTTACAGGTACAGTGACTCATGAATAGAGTAACCAAAAGTCTTGGCTTGTCTAAATGTCACTTTGGGATATTCCAACACATTCTGCTGTGCGGGGATCAGGGTTTCTGTAATATTTGGCATATTTGATGGTCGTGAGGGTTATAGGCTATACAGGAAAAAAAGAAAGGGAAGGATCCGCTTCAATGAATCCAAAGTTTATTAAGGACTTATCCTAAATTCCAGGACAAACATAAGCTAACAGGTTTCGGACCCAGGTTGGTCCTTAATCATAGCAAGTTTATGACATGTGCACAACAGTTTAAAAAGGTGGAGAGAGACAGGGGAGGGTACTGCAGAGTCCATAGGTGAGGGTATATGCGATTTTAACCATGTCACTCTGCCTGTGTGAATTTACATTGGTAGCTATGCGAATTCGCATCAAAAAACGCATAGGGAAACCGCATGCGATTTCCCTATTAAATACATTGCATGCGATTCGCATGCATTCCTTTTGCAGGCGAATTCTGCGGCTCTTTTGGTGCGTTTTTTCATCGCTGAAAAAACGCACCTCAACAACGCTACAGTGGAAACAGGCCCATCCACTTGCATTACATGTGCGAATCCGCATGCGTTGGACGCATGCGGATTTGCGATAGTGGAAACGAGCCCTAAAGGTTATTATGCTGTTGCATATCTTTTGAGGCAGAGAGGACTTCTGAGTTCAGGTCTGCTGAAAATTTCAGCAGGTGCCGGTAAGGACTGTGGCAGCTGACATTAACACAGCTATTGTGTTTCAGATTTCTACATTACAGATTTAAAAAAAAAAAAAACTTGATCCAGCAAAGTGGATTGCAAACCAACAAGAGTGGAAATGAGGAGGAAGAAACCTATGTGTATAAAAGACAAAGTTCATGATTAGTAAAGCAACACATTAACCAGAACGCCACACCCTGCATGAATACAACCACCATTCAAAGACAAGCCAACACCACTGCATAGAAATACATCTTGTAACTAAGTTTCTCTACAAAAGATAACCGATGTACAAAAAGACAATCCAAGTCTAATGAGAGAGTGCCCTTCCTTGTAACCTAAAATGGTGCAGAGATACCAGTTCATCAAAATATAGGCATTTAGGGGCATTTTTTGAATGACTAGCATGACAGAGGTTACGCCAGGTGGCTGGCAGAGACATGGGGTCAGGAACAGAGTTGGCAACAGGTGTCAGGAATTATCAACAGCAGATTCAAAACACACCCTGGAAGTTGGTCAGAATTCACAGTACAGGGGGTACAGTCACAGAAACTGATGCAGAAGTCACAACACAAACCTATACATATGCCACATATTCCTATACATATGCCACTATGGGAACACACTAGCGAGCATAAAAGAGAAAGCAATGCAACATCCGCATACACACATCCACGCAGCCCTGAGTAATATTGTAATGTTAAAGAGCAGCTACTTTTGTACACCAAAAGCAGCTACAAGGCCCCCCCCCCCCCCCCCCCCCCCCCCCCCCCAGCACTGTATGTATAATAACCGCACGATACAGACAATACAAACCATCAAACCTGGCTATCCAAAGAGAAAAGGAATGCTTTGTTGATAATCACATATACACACAACATAGAGGTGACTATTACAACCACAGCACCAGTAAACTGCTAATGATGACTGGAGGAGGTTCCTATGTGGGCCCCTTAGGATCAGGGACCCTGATGCAGTCGCAACCTCTGCATCCCGTATTGCTACTCCACTTCAGACACCAACACACTTTGACAAGCAATACTGATCATAACGTGGTTTCATAATTTCTGTAATAATCTGCACTGTGTCTGAACAGACCAAATATGACAAATCCTCGTCTGTCAACATACGCTGAAAAAAGTCCTGGAGCCAAAACAGAGAAGAAAACAGACACATGACTTGCGAAGGGCTATAAGCAAGTCTGCAAACTGTGCCAAGACTTTCAGAGATTAATAAATAATATGCTGAAAAGACAAAGCAACATGAATCTGACTTTCCAGAACAAGATGATAGTTACACTTCAGCCATTCAAATAGGTCTACATGTAATCCAGATGGCAGACAGGAGGAGAGGATCAAAAATACAATGCTCACATAGTACAAAGCCAAAGCATCTTTATTGGTCAAAAGGACAAAATGTCTTGCACAGACACAGGAGGACAGGATGCTGCAGTGCTCTTTATGTCAACTCTAAATCCATAATGAGCTGGCTGCTCTTTTTTGGGTAAACACACACTAATGTTTAATTCAGATTGTCCATTGATCTAATGTGAATTCTTCTGACTTCAAATGGAGTTATTTATCAGTTAGGCATTGGCTAATGATCAACTAATACAATGTAACAGGAGCGGAAAATTTGGCAGAACTCCCTGAGAAAAACGATCACAAGTTCAAGCCATCATACACAAGTATACTTTTATTTGGCTTTTAAAATACTGATTATGGATGAGGAAATCCATTGTAAAGAACGATTGCCATGATAGCTCACTTGACATCTACTCATTTGTACAAGACTTTAAAGAAACGTTCTCCCTACTCTCTCTGAACTTCTGAGAAAATTGCTTGAGTGTATATATTAACAACATTGACAATCTACCACGCACCATTCAATTTTCATGAAAACTGTTCTGAAAATCCACCATTCCCACTTTTATTGAATAAAAATGGGAAATCCGATCGGATTTCTTGCTCAAATAAAAACTTGATGATGAAAGCTAAAAAGTAGAGGGGTGGCGATAGTCTTGGCAAATAGTATACGTCAAGAGGAGATAGAGGTAATCAAAGATTCGCAGGGGAGATGCCTGCTAATAAAGGGGGTATTTAATGATAGGATGACTCTGGGTGTAGTATATGTGCCCAACACAGGTCAGGTAGGGGTTATGGATCAATTCTTGAGTAGATTAGATGGATTTGCTTAAGGGGTAATAATTGTGGCGGGTGGTTTAAATCTTGCAATGGACCCCCAAATAGACACCTCCACAGGGAAGTCATCCCTCACCAGGAGAGCCCATCAAAGGCATCCAACACCCTACCTCAAAAGACTATACGTATTACTCGCCCCCCACATAAATCATACTCTAGATTAGATTACTTCTTAATCTCACATAACTTATCAGAAGAAATTGAGTCGAGAATTGAATCTTCCGTGATATCAGATCACTCCCCGGTTACCATTAAGGTTGGATTTAGATCAAAGGAGAGGGGTCCGTGGAATTGGAAATTAAATTAATCCTTGTTGAGGAGAGGAAACTGTGCGGATGCTTGAAGAGGAGATGAAGCAGTACTTCGAGGAGAACAGTAGAGGTGAGACATTGCCAATAGTGGTGTGGGAGGCCCATAAGGTGGTAATGAGGGGAATTTTAATGAGAGGGGAGTAGAATAAAGAAGGCGAGAAAGGGGGAAATAGCAGGGTGCTTGGCAGAAGTAACTAGATTGGAGGCACAACATAAAAATATGTATGGATTGATCTGACAAGAGAAAGGGGAAAAAACTTAAAGAACAAGCGACACCCATGCTAACCTAGAAATAAAACACATATAAGTAGATAAATATGACTTCTACTTACATAACAGATGTATTGTGCTATCCACAATGATTACTGTGAATTCTACAAAGGAAAAGCAGAAAATCCTAGTCTAGGCAGTGGCCATCTTGCCAAGCTAATGCTGACATCATATCCTCCCTGACTCTTCCCCCCCCCCTCCTTTCTCTTGCTCATTGTGTATTAATTAACTGCACTCCTCCCAGAGTCTTTTTTTACTTACACATCCAATCACTGAGTCACCTCAGCCTTGCTTGTAAACACAAGTGATCAGCTAGGCAAGGAAATAAAAAAGAGGAGGAATATTTTATAGATAAAAAGAAATCCCAGAATTTAACTTTTTGGCACTGTTTGGCACTAGGGCCAGTGCTCCTAAAGTATGTGATAACTGCAAACCTGTATGAAGCAAACAAAGTCCGCACAATGTTTCCAAAAATCCCAAAATTATTTATTCAGGACGTATCCCAATCATGTAAAAACGAGTACTTAGACTGACATGTTTCGAACCATCCCGGTTCTTAATCATAGCCATTTTTATGACTTACATCCACGTGGTTTTATAGGGGATGGTGGGCGGGACCAGGAAGTGTGACAAACCGGCCAATCCCAGTAAGGGTGGTATCAGGAGGTCCGCACACTCAGAAAAGGTCACCACAGCAGCCTCTACAACACATTTAAAATTTATATTAAAAACCTACAGATATATAAAAAGCCAAAGAAAGGAAAAGCGCACTTGAGATTAAGACAGATCAATATATAGCAAAGCAAGATAATTGCATACATTATGGAATCATTTGAATGAGAAATGGATATAGATGAAACATAAAACAAAAGACAACATCAAGGACAAAGTAAAGCAGGAGGGATTTGTTTATCTTCTATATTTGATCTAACTGGTCACTAATGCTAAGTCCCACCTTGCATTCATACCCAGGGGGGCCCTAGTCCCTAAACAAAAGATCCAATATGCCTCTCTTTTCCGAATCATGGCTAAAAGATCTCCCCCTCTTTTGGGTAGAAAGACCCTCTCAATGCCCTGGAATCGAAAAGTGGACATGTCTCCCCCATGTTCTGAGCGAAAATGTTTCGCCACATTTGAAATGCTATGTGTGAGCCATCCGGCCCCCAAATAGTGTTCAGCAATACGGGCCTTCAAAGGCCTGGTAGTGCATCCTACATATTGGACAGAACAGCTAACACAAGTGATCAAATAAATTACATTTTGTGTATTACAGTTAATAAAATGTTTTATGGGGGAGATATGTCCATTGGAAAGGGAAACGATGGTCTGGGTTTTAAGATGCATGGGACAGTAGTGGCAAGATGCCACTCCACATTTGTAAGACCCCTTAAGAGTAAGCCATGTCGAGGTACTGGATGAGGACCCGAAAAGGCTAGGCGACAGGAGACTTCCCAAAGTGGGTGCCCTTCTACTTACAAAGCTAACTCCCCCCCGAAGAAGTGGCCGTAGATCCTCGTCACCCTCCAAAATAGGTAGATACTTCCTCACAACATTTGTTACCTGACGGAACTCTACACTGTACGTTGTGACGAAAACTGGTTTCTCTAGCGGCTTCTTCTTGGACCCATTAAATCTAACTAGTTTATCTCGAGGAATGGCACTGGCCTTCGCCTTTGCCTTATCTATATTCCACTTGGGATATCCTCTGGCCAACAGGCGCTTCTCCACTAAATCAAATTCCAGATTACCACTGGTTGTGTCCGAGCAGTTTCTGCGGGCCCTAATGAATTCTCCCACCGGAATCGCTCGTACAGTATGTGTGGGGTGGCAGCTGTTGGCACGTAAAATGGAATTGCCTGCACAAGACTTTCTGTAAGTCTTTGTACAAATAATCCCTGTTTCTCTATCCCCTCCCAGGGTCAGGTCCAAGTAGTCTATACTATCTTGCTGCCACACGTGGGTGAACTGAAGGTTACACTTGTTGTCATTTAAATGAGTTATGAAAGGATCGACGTAAGCCGGGTCAGTGTCCCAAATGATCAGAATATCATCTATAAATCTCCCGTACCACGCAACACCTGCCTTCGGGCGCCCTCCATCTCCAAAGACGTGGAACTCCTCCCACCATCCCATGTACAAAATTAGCCAGGGATGGGGAGAACTTTGCTCCCATGGAGGCTCCACATCTCTGGAGATAGAAGGCGCCGTCAAACATAAAATAGTTGCGGGCCAGGAGATATTCTACAGCGGTACAGAGAAACACCCGGAGATCCAAAGAGTAGTCCGAGTATCTCTCAAGATGGTACTGGAGCGCTGTAAGAGCTAAATGATGGGGTATGCAAGAGTACAGAGATTTGACATCAATCGTCAGCCAACTCCAATTACGTTCCCAAATTAGGTTCTCCATACTGGCCAGTAAATGTTGCGAGTCCCTAAGATATCCCGGTAACCTTTTCACCAGGGGTTGTAATAAGGAATCCACCCAGTCGCTCACCCAGGGAACCGATCCCAGCAACAATGGGCCTGCCCTCTGAGTGGGCGCCCGGCTTATGGATTTTGGGAAGGTGATGGAACACTGGAACAATGGGGGATTTGACCCCCAGATATTCCACCAACCTCTGGCTCAAAACTCCCAAATTCTCACCAAACTTAAGGAGATCAAATAATTGTTTCTGGAATTCAGCCGTGGGGTCCCTGGGGAGTCGGATGTAAGTGCCTGGGTCCTCAATCTGTCTCAGGGCCTCTAATCGATAGTCCGACCTATTAAGGATGACCACTGCACCCCCCTTGTCCACATTTCGTATAATGATGTCATTATTTTGCAGACTTTTAATAGCTGAAAATTCAGCCTTAGTCAGATTAGGTCTTTTCTTACAGATATTCTCCTCCGCCACCCCAGTGTTCTCCCCAGAGCCTTTTACCAGGGCACGCCGCCCGGCTGGTCTCTTCTGAGCGCCCGGCTGATCTCCCCAGAGCGCCCGGGTAAAATTATCCCATTCTGTGCGGCTCATCAGTGATCAGCGGTGGCTGTATCATTGCAGCCAGCCGCTGTCACTCAGAGACACTATCTCCGCCCACCTCCTCAGCTCCCGGCAGTTGTGTGGAGGGGCGGGGAATGCAGGAGACGTTACGCAGCTCACACATGAGCTCTGAGTGAAGAGAGGAAGCAGGGCTCTCGGAAGGTCCTGCAGACGCTGTCCTGTCGTCCTCCTCTCTCTATACGAGCAGCTTACATGAGCTAGGAAGCGCGGCTCTGGAATGTCCAGCCAGACGCTGTCCTCCTCCTCCTCTCCCTGTACTCAGAATAACGCGCAACTCTGATGTTCTGATGTTTGTGGCATGTCCAGCCAGACGCTGTCCTCCTCTCCCTGTGCTTGTCCCAGCAGCAGCGTGTATGTAATCTCTGTGTAATCTCGCTGGCTACTATACACTAACCCCCCCCCCCCCCCCCCCCAAGAACCTTAGGATGCTTAACCCTTTGACTCCACAATTCTCCAGTTCTACCACTGCCTTCCACAGCCCTGATTGATGCCAGAAGTGAGTGTCACAGGTGTTAGGGAGCTGCAGTTTGGGGGGGGGGGGGGTGAGCCAGAGTACAGATAGCGACAGACTCACCCAGGGCAATGGCAGACAGAGGCACAGAGTGATTACCTGGGGCTTCTTCCAGCCCCTTTAGTTGTTGTTCTCCCTTGCAGTCATTCCGCACCGCTGTGTTCCTCTCTGAACGCTGCATGCACTGCCACATGTCACTTGCCTCCTCCACCACATTCCCGTTACTGGCAGCGTTTTGCACTTGCGCGGTAACTAAAAATTGCTACTGCGCATCGGCAAAACACTCCTGGTCACAGGAGCATGATCGAGTAGCTGCAGGGCTAAGGAACAGAGCAGTGTGGAATGGCGATCATGGAGCAGGAGGACTTTAGGGGGCTATAAGAAGCCCCAGGTAAGTAACTAGTCTAATTTTTTTCAGTTTAGTATCCCTTTAAGAGATTTCAGTATAAAAGACAGAGCCTAGCCTGTCAATTTATTGGGGGGGGGGGGGGGGGCGCACGCGATTCCCCACCTAGTGGCGCCTGACCTAACCTTCCACCACCCGGCTACTTTTTCATACCACCCGGCTGGAAAAAATTTCTGGGGAGAGCACTGCACCCTAACTAATTCCCTCTCTACTAAGTCTTGGAATGTATCCACAGAGGAGGTTCGGGCTGTGAATGGGTAGAAGTCAGGGTTTCTAATTCTCACCGGCTGTACATCATTCACTGAAACTAGACCAGTGCCCTCAGACATAAGATGATCAAGTGTCAACCTGGCACAAACGTCCTGAAAGGTTCCAATGTCAGGTAGAGCAGCCTCGGATTGTGGAAACCTATCTACTGGACTCTCTCCAACAGCTTTAAAATGTTTTTTTAACAATAGCGATCTAATAAATTTTCGCTCAGAACATGGGGGAGACATGTCCACTTTTCGATTCCAGGGCATTGAGAGGGTCTTTCTACCCAAAAGAGGGGGAGATCTTTTAGCCATGATTCGGAAAAGAGAGGCATATTGGATCTTTTGTTTAGGGACTAGGGCCCCCCTGGGTATGAATGCAAGGTGGGACTTAGCATTAGTGACCAGTTAGATCAAATATAGAAGATAAACAAATCCCTCCTGCTTTACTTTGTCCTTGATGTTGTCTTTTGTTTTATGTTTCATCTATATCCATTTCTCATTCAAATGATTCCATAATGTATGCAATTATCTTGCTTTGCTATATATTGATCTGTCTTCATCTCAAGTGCGCTTTTCCTTTCTTTGGCTTTTTATATATCTGTAGGTTTTTAACATAAATTTTAAATGTGTTGTAGAGGCTGCTGTGGTGACCTTTTCTGAGTGTGCGGACCTCCTGATACCACCCTTACTGGGATTGGCCGGTTTGTCACACTTCCTGGTCCCGCCCACCATCCCCTATAAAACCATGTGGATGTAAGTCATAAAAATGGCTATGATTAAGAACCGGGATGGTTCGAAACATGTCAGTCTAAGTACTCGTTTTTACATGATTGGGATACGTCCTGAATAAATAATTTTTGGATTTTTGGAAACATTGTGCGGACTTTGTTTGCTTCATACAGTGTTCCGGGCTAGGCAGCCCCTTTTCTCCAGCACTGTTTTCCATTCTGTGAGTGGAGCGGTATTTTTCCTGCTTTTTCCATAACTCCAAACCATAACAGCAAAAAAAGTTTTGAATGCAGGATTAGCATCTTTATCACTTAATACACTCAGACCAGTTGCTGTTGAAATTTGATTTTTATGGTGACAATACCGCTTTAAGAACCTGCTATTCACTAAATCGAAATTCGCAGCAACCAGATGTAAAAGAAACTTCTATGAATTTGGAAATAAGGGGAGTAAGCTACTGGCTAGACAACTAAAAGCAACAAAAGACTACAAATTATATTCCTTTTTTATGCGATAATAAAGGACAGAAGCACTATAGGAATGAGACTATGTGAGATGTTTTGCAACTACTATGCTAAACTACTGTATATGGGATAGAGGAGGGTGCATTGGGGAATGGGGAGGGCATGCAGGACTATGCGACAGCCTCGGGTATGGGAAAATTGCACCCTATGGATGCAGATAGTATGGAAAGAGAAATCTCGGTGGAAGAGTTAGATAGGGCGGTGGGGCAAATGCCAGTGGAGAGGGCACCAGGCCCTGATGGGTACACCCTCGAATATTATAAAATATTTGAAGAGATTCTGAAACCATACTGGGAGAGGGCATTAAACGCAATAAAGGCAAAGGATAATCATGAGGGGAAACTGGGACGGGAATCATTGGTCTCACATATAACTGTACTACAGAAAGAAGGGAAGGACTTGGCATCTTGTGCGGGGTATAGACCCATATCTTTATTAAATATTGATTTAAAGGATTCAGCAAAAATCTTAGCAAACAGGATGGCACCATTATTAAAAGAGTTAGTGCTTTATGACCAGGTGGGATTCATACAGGAGAGGGAGGCAAGGGATAATACCCTTAGGTCAGTGGATGTGATTTAGTGGGTGGGATCTTCACCTGGCCCTGTCGTTCTGCTATCCATGGACGCGGAAAAAGAGTTTGACAGGGTCAGGTGGGGATACATCAAGGTGGTTTTGGAGCATATAGGTCTAGGAGAAAACATGAGAGCCTTGATTGCATCAATGTACAGAGATCTGACGGCCAGAGTTAAAATAAATGGAATGCTGTCCAACCCCCTGGAAGTAACAAATGGAACCAGACAGGGCTGTCCGCTGTCCACCCTGGTATTTGCCCTATCCCTGGAGCCCTTTTTGAGAACAATTCGAAAAAAAATGTACATATTGCTGGAGTAAATATAGGGCCGACGGAACATAAGATCGCGGCATACGCGGACGATTTGTTATTCTATTTGACAAATCCAAGGTTAGCTATGCCAAACTTAATGAAGGCATTTACTGAATATGGGAAGATTTCAAATCTTAAGATTAACTTGGATAAGTGTGAGGCAATGAGTATAGGGATGAAGGAGTAATTGGAACAATTAAGTCAACTTCCCGTTTAGATGGACGAAAGATTCTTTAAGTTACTTAGGTATAAAATTGGCCAGAAACGTACAGGAGAATATTGGACTAAATTATTATCCACTACTTATGGTGGCCACTAATGATACAATCTTTTTCATCCAATCTTACAATTTCTATGTAATTTAAAGGGACTCCGAGCTCTGTTTAAAAATAAAATTTGAACTTACCTGGGGCTTTCTCCATCCCAGCCCTGGTCGGGACGTCCCACGCCGGCCTCCTGGCTCTTCTCCCGGCGGCTGTCCGCATAGCGCGGACAGGCCGGGCCCCCGGGCGACACTGGCGAGTGTCGGGGCTTCTTCTTCCTTATACGTCACGAATGACGTCACACGCCGGCCGCCGCGCGTCATGACGGCGGCCGGCGTGACAGCACGGCGCATGCGCGATTAAACCGCGCATGCGCCGTGCTGTCACGCCGGCCGCCGTCATGACGCGCGGCGGCCGGCGTGTGACGTCATTCGTGACGTATAAGGAAGAAGAAGCCCCGACACTCGCCAGTGTCGCCCGGGGGCCCGGCCTGTCCGCGCTATGCGGACAGCCGCCGGGAGAAGAGCCAGGAGGCCGGCGTGGGACGTCCCGACCAGGGCTGGGATGGAGAAAGCCCCAGGTAAGTTCAAATTTTATTTTTAAACAGAGCTCGGAGTCCCTTTAAAAGGGAACTGCCTAAATTATCCATTCAATATAGTCACTCAATTTACCCTTATACTACATAGATTTGGTAAGATTGGATGAAAAAGATTGGATCATTAGTGGTCACCTTAAGTAAAATGAAAAAGGATCTAGAAAGATGGGCAAAACGGAGACTTTCATGGTTTGGAAGAATTAATGTACTTAAAATGAATATCATGCCGAGGCGGTTATAGGTCTTCCAGGCCCTCCCTGTTCCCCTCCCTAGAAGTTATTTCGATGAACTGAAGAGGATGTTCACAAAGTTTGTTTGGCAAAATAGAAGGGCTAGGTTGAAATTTGCATTTATTTCACAGTCAAAAGACAAAGGTTGATTGACAGTACCTGAACCCATGAGATATTATTTGGCAGCTGTATGCACTAGGGCGGTTGATTGGAATAAAAATTAAGCTTCAAAACCGTGGGTCTTGCTGGAAAAGGAACTATTTGAGGGCGAGTTGAGAGAAGCACCATGGCTCCCATATATACCGGATACATAACGAATCCCAGGATTACTGGTGGAACACACCATGAGAACTTTCAAGAAAGTAAGTAGTAAGAGAGAAATGTCCATGAGCCCCCCTCCCTTAATGCCTTTGTTGGGAAAAAACAGATTTCCACCAGGGTGCCAAAAAGGAAGCTATAGAGAGTGGAGGATGGGAAGGAGCACGCAAATTTGCTCCCTGATTAGAAACAGCAAGTGGTTGGATAAAAGGGAAATAGCGGAACAACTCCAGGTGAGAGTAAGATAGATACATGGAGTATGAACCAGTTTAAACACTTTTTACTTACACTGGGTACGAGGGAGACATCATCAAGGGAATTGACCCAATTTGAGAAGCTATGCATGACTGAGGGAATGACTAAAGGAACCCTAGCAAAGATATATAAAATATTAGAAGAAGGAAGATTAAACTTTAAAATATAAAACAAAATGGGAAGGAACTGGACGAGTACCCAATGGGGAAGAATAGTTAAGATGGCATATAGGGCCTCGATGTCCACCAGAATGCAGGAATCTGGCTATAAAAGTTATGAGGTGGTATTATACACCAGATAGGCTAAACAAGATAAGTGGGGCAAGCCCAATATGCTGGAGGTGTAGTAAAGAAAGAGGAGACTTTATGCATACATGGTGGACATGCGAAGGCCTCATTATATGTTGGGAGAAAGTAAAAAAAAAATGTTTGGGAGTTGGCGGGGATACCAGTATTGGCAGGCCCTGAGGTATATCTGTTACACCTAGTGGAGAAAGGGATCAAAGAGTATAGGGGGTCACTGGGGATGCACTTAATGCAGCACGGATTTAATTGCAAGAAATTGGAAGTGTCAACAGGCCCCAACTATAAAGGAATGGTTTGCTGAAGTAGATCAAATCTATGTGATGGAAGAACTTTCAATTATAATTAAAAGGAAAATAAAATTAGGGCTGGGATAAATGGCTAGAATTTTAGAGAAACAGAAGAATATCGTGGCAGTGAGATATAGATCAGTAACAAGATGGGATGTTTTTCCCCATGGGCAGGGAGAACTTGAGGGGAAATTGTGGGCAGTACAGAGGGACGGACAAGTAGAACTGGTGGGTATTCACTCTTTTTCTATTGGGGGTCTTAAACTCTTCGGTGGAGGTTCTATTTCTTATACTAACGTCTTTCAGAGGGGACGTGTAACCAGAGGAGGTGCTCTTAGTCCTGTCCCAAACACATAAGAAAGGATGGGAAGGAGACGGGACCTATAATAGAATAAGAGTAGGAGGTGGGAAAAGGAAGAGTATAGTCCCGGGAACAGAGGAAATGGGTCAGATTTGGGGAAAGATACCATGGGGGGGGGGGGGAGGGAGGGACCTGAGAATTTTCTAAAGATTTTGTATTGGATTTTTTGTAAGACATTGGAAAATATATATTTTTGGATAAATAATTAAAAAAAAAAAACTTGATGTTTTGGGAAATCCAATCTTTATCGAATTAAAAAAAAAATTGGATCATTTTATTGTATCGTGTGTGGCCACCTTATCACTGATGGCGAACATGGTACAGTACTGCAATGCTACTACTCCTCTGTAAGTAAGAATTAAAATTACACCATGCATACTACTGCACATGCAGGGGGTCTGCACTACAGCTCTAGTATGCAACAATAAATTAAATGTAAAGCACCCTCTCCCAAAAAAAACAAAAAAAAAGATATAAGATTACATAACTATAGTGAGGGTTAAATCAGGAGCTCCTCTGAAGAATGGACAGTTTGTGACATGACTATGTACACTAAAGTGCTGGTAAAGATTTTAAAAAGTGTTGTAAGCCTTTGGGCAGGGTCCTCCTCCTTTTGTGTCCAACCTGATCATGCACCTTCATTATTGTGAACCCAAAGGACCATCTAGGCTAGGCATCTGAGTGAACCTAACTTGCCTAATCTCCATGCTCCCCTCCAGTGACTGACTAAGCATTACCTTGTACTCATACTGCATGATCTGGTCTTTCTTGTATTCAGGTATTGTCATTTTGCTGTATGTCACCCCCAAATATTGTATGTATCCCCATTTATTGTCCAGCGCTGCGTAATATGTTGGCGCTTTATAAATACAATAAATAATAATAATATCTGTAACAGGAAAAAAGTGCCCCAAATGGGTGCTCACCTCAAAAGAATGAATCCTCTGGATTATACAGGGGCTTCCCTCATCCTCCTCCAGCACAGTGTCCTGAAAACCATCAACATCCCTTGTCAATGGCTCACACCTGCGCAGTGGCACAGACCCGATTAGGCTCAGCTTTGTCAGCTGAAGACCAAGCAGGTCCGTGCTACTATGTAGGCGCAATGCGAATGGAGTTTCAGAGGGTCCAGGAGGGATCTGGAAAAGGATTTGGGAAGCCTACCGAGGTAAATAAGTAACTTTTTGATTTTGAAAAAGTGACAGCTTCGCTTTAAAGAGAGTCTGAAGCGTTCAAACAAACCCTGTTTTTACTTCAGTCTTCCTTACCATTAATGCCATACCTGAAACGACGCATCCCCACGGCTCAACTCAATGAATCCCCCCGAAATTCCCGGGGAAGATTTGGGGCTCCTTTGGGTAGAAGCAAAGCTTTGGGCAGTAGCTCTGCCTCTACTCGCGTCAATTTGCACGGATCTCCAACTGAGGCGGCAATCAGCGCAGATTCATTGGACTGGAGGCAGAGTTACAGCCCAGAGCTCTTCCTCCCCCGGGCAGCCAAATCCACGACTTGGAAAAAGTCATGGTATTTTGCCCTGGAATTTCGGGCTTTTAATTGAGAGTTCAGCCGCAGCAATGCGACGTTTCAGGTATGGCAATAAGAGAACTGTAAATTAAAAACAGGGGTTTTTTTATGCTTCAGACTCTCTTTAACGAGTACCTGAGGTGAGATTGATATGGAGGCTGCCTTACTTATTTTCTTTCAAACAATACCAGTTGCCTGGCAGTCTTGTTGATATTCTGGAGGCAGTAGCGTCTGAGTCACAACCCTGAAACTAGCATGCGGTTAGTAGTCAGAAACATCTGATGTACATGCTTGTTCACGGTCTAAGGATCAGGAGGACAGCAAGGCAATGTTTATTGTTTAAAAGGAAATCAATATTGCAGCCTCCATTTCACGCTCACCTCGAGCTCCCCGATATGAATCAATATCTTGTGTCCTTTACCCTGGTCAGGTGAGATGCATCTGCTCACTGTAGCAAAATGACTTCCAGTACAAAGTTCATAATGCTGCGACTTAAACACCCATACGCAATACTAATGATTATAGCTTTGTCTTAGTGCTTCTCACTATAGGCTGCCTACAGGGTGGCAAATATAAACAGAACCTTTCTAGTAAATGCCTTCATGTCATGTTACCATTGTAAATTACAATATTTTACATTTGTTAGCATTTATAGTCCATCTCCATATCTAACAGCATTACACAGCTAATCACAGTCCCAAATGTTACCCTTCTGTGTGATACAAGGCTTCTGCAGTTAAAAATTCAGTCTTGAAACGTTGATGACATGACTAGAAGTGGAACAACTGAGAGAGTCGCTTTCAGGTTCTGTGAGTGGAGCTGCTGCATGAATTACATTATCCTGCTGTTCAGGCTGAATCTCTCTCATGGCGGCCATACACTACAAGATTAGTGGTATATTCTACCACTCTGCTGAATTGGGGAATTATAAAGTGAACTAAGAAATTCAGTTTTACTTACCTAGGGCTCCTTCCAGCCCCTCATAGCCTTGAAAGTCACTCTGTTTCCTTCCATGCCACTCCATTGTGCTGCTGTGCCCCTCCGATAGTTTGGGACTGGACCAGCTGACACATAAGTAAAACTGAACTTCTTTCCCTACACACACTATTGACTGTGTGACCCCTGTAATGATCATAAGTCTAGGGTCAATTTCTTTGAGGGAAAATAATTAACATACCGGTAGGTGGGCTTTTGTTTTCTGGCAAGAACACAGAGTGCTCAGAAGAAACCCACCTAAACTTGGAGAGGACATACCAACTCCATGCAGACAGTGCCCAAGCCAGGATATGAATCCGGAAATCTAGCACTGCAGGGTGAGACCTTCACCATGCAGAGTCACTCATAAAGATCATTGAGCTTATAAAACAGGAATAACTTGTGCAAAAATGTAAAGACCATTCTCTATGGTTTAGCTTTCCTTTAAAGCAGGAAGATTAACCATACTGTGTCAGGAAAAGAAAAAAAAAAAAACCAAAAAAAAAAACCACATTTATAAGTAGATAAATATTTTACCTACTTACATAACATGTATTGTACTGTCCACGTTTTGATTTCAGTGAATTGTATATAGTAAACAAAGAGAATTCTGTTCCTGGTGGGAACCATGACTTTTGCCCACAGTTTGAGGCTAAATACTGATGTCATTTCTTCCCTTAACTTGTTTTTCTTTTCTCCTCCAATCGCTGAGTCACCTCAGCCTTGCTTGTAAACACGTGAGCAGAGGAAAAGGTTTCAGCTAGGCAGGGAAATAAAGGGAAGAGGAGGAATACATTATAGATAAAAAGAACCCCCAGCATGCAACTGACAATGGCTATGAAAGGGCCAGTGCTCCTAACCATAACAGCAGAAAGTTTTGAATGCAGGGTTAGCATCTTTATCACTTAATACACTCAGACAAGTTGCTGTTGAAATTTGATTTTTATGCTGACAATCCCGCTTTAAGCTTCATTTAAATGGGTAACAGGAATTCTGTAGCACAAGGCTGTCTACTTCTATGTTCCTAATCAAGAACAGATCAACCTCATTCAAGCCCAAAGTCCTAAAGGGAGGCCAAAATAAAACGCCACCAGTGTGAATAGATGGCAAGGCCTCGGATTCTGGGTCTCGTAGCAAACACAATTGTATCTATCTTACTCCTCATAGTAGACTCTTTGTCCCATTCCCCAGCATTGAGCCTGGAATTCCATTTTGTAAAGCAGCTTAGACAAAGTTTTTTTGTTAAAGGGACACTGCAATAAGTACAGCTGACAAGTACAGAGGCCTCTCACAGCATAATTGCGATGTAATGTCTCTCGGCGAGAGAGCCACGAAACACATGCCCACACAATGCAGAAATACTGTATCAGTAGTGATACCGACAGCACATCCAGAAGAAGCATTTGACTATTAATGTGGTCCATATGAGAAATAAAATGCCAAATAGGCAAAATCAACAGACTGCCATACAGCAGCAAAAGTGATATAAATGACAGGAAGAGCTAAATATTTATATAATAACAGAAAAGCTGTATGTAGTATAAAAGTACAGTATATTAAAGAGGAACTGTAGTGAAAATGACAATGAATCCAATTGCTTATGTTTTATAATACTAATTTATAAATTATTCAGTGTTTGCCCATTGTAAAATCTTTCCTCTCCACGATTTACATTGTAACATTTATCACTGGTGGTGACATCTTTAGTTCTGCCAGGTGATCAGTATGGAAAGATCTTTACTAATGCTAGGTACACACCATGCAATTTTCTGTTAGATTCTTCAGTTAGATTTACCTACAACATGAAAAAAAGCTATCTGGCAGGTAAATCTAAGAGAAAATCTAACAGAAAATTGTATGGTGTGTACCTAGCATAAGAGTTCTATGCGCAGAGGAGGATATTGCTTGCCTGGCAGTTGTAAACAGCTGTCATTTCCAACAATGCAACGAGGTTCACAGACAGCAAACTGTCAGGAACATGGTCATGACATTACACTGTGGGGGGGGGGGGGGGTTCACAACAATATCAGCCACACAGACCCCCTGATGATCTTTTAGAGAAAAGGAACAGATTTCTTGTGGGAAAGGGGGTATCAGCTACTGATTGGGATGAAGTTCAATCCTGCATTACCAAGTTTCTTTTCAACGTAAGAATAGGGATGCTCGGAAAATTCTGCGGAATTATAAATTCCGTGATTCCGGCCGGAATTAGGTTAATTCCGATTTCGGTAGTGGAAACGGAATTCCTATACCTCTCAAACGGAATCCCGCGGAAATTTTATAATTCCGACGGAATTTTCGGAGGAGGAGGAGGGAGAGAGATTTTAAAATTTTTCCGACGGAATTCCGTATACGTCGGAATTACGCGGAACAGCCCCGGAATACCGTCGGAATGAAACGGTAACGGAATTTCTGTATGTCGGAATGCGGAATTGTCCCGGAAACGGAAATGGGCTCTTCCGACCATGCCTGCGTAAGAATAATGGTGGCTACACAAGTGTTTTAAGTACAAATAGCATTAATTTTAATACAGTAATTCAATTTTCTGATCAAAACATCAAAAATTTTGAGTTAAAAGTTACAATAAAACTGTTCTCATCAACAAACAGGAGAAAAAAGGGAAATGCTTTAGGGCTCTTTCAAATTAGCCAAAGCGTGCAGGAGCCGTTCTCCTGCACGCGTTGATAGCCTGCGGCGTGTCGCACAAGTCCCACAGTTTCTTTGTCCCTTCCCGATTAAAATACCACATATGCCTTATTTCACTAATAGCTCAGAATGTGGCAGACTATTATCCCCAGACTGCGTGTCTGTAACAATCAGATGCAACTGCTAGGGCCTCAGTGCGGTACAGATGCATCGCTAGGCAACGGCAGAGCAATGCATCTGCCGAGCATTGGGGCCCTGAACTGTCGCTCTAGCGGTTGCAATCAATTGAAATAGACAGCAATCGTTAAAGTACTAACATGTATATGTATTACAAAAGTTAAAAAGGAGGGGGGGGGGGTTAATAAGCTAGGCAGGGGTTAAAACTTAACCAAAGGAAAATAAAAGCACTTTTTTATTGTGACCTTTGCACTTCAAAGGAGTGGCTTCAGGACAATTCTTTGAATGTCCTTGAGTGACCCAGCCATTTCTGGAGAAATCTTCAGGACCCTTTCACACTGAGGCGGTGTGGTAAATTTACCGCAACCCACCGCAGCCTAATGCTAATCTATGGGGGAGTTCACACTCCCCAGGTTAAGGTACGCAGCACCGGAAGTGCCCTAACATGCATCAATATCTATGTTACCGTGTGGCTCCTGCAGCGATCTGCATCGTGCCGGAAGTAATGCAAGTCTTTGGTAACGCGCGCAAGTTTAAAAACCCGCCTCAACTACCTGCGTCATGGAAGCGTATTTTAGAAATACGCTTCTGCACGTCATCGATTGCCGAACAGGAAATGAGCGCCACCTTCTGCTTGGCCGAATGCCAGACGGGGAATACTGCATAGTAATGCAGTATTCCCCGAATGCCTGTTTCTGGCAGTGCGGTGCATCTGCCGCACCCCCAATATGCAGTGTGAAGCAGGCCTAAATTGGCTGAGCACCAACGCTGCCCAGATGCTGCAATGAGGAATGGGTGAAACTGCCCACGGATCGGTGTGCCAAAGCTTGTGGCATCATATTAAAGAGACTATGTATTGGAGAAAAAAAAAAAAAAAGGGCCCCTGGGGGGTACTTACCTCGGGAGGGGGAAGCCTCTGGATCAGATTGAGGATTCCCCCGTCCTCCTCTGTCCCATGGTGGTCTTGATGGGCCCCTCCGAAGCCACAGCCAACAATTTGTCAGGCTGTGGCGTAGTAGCGTCTGCAATATTTACCTTCCCCAGCTGCAGCACAGACGCAGTAGCGGCTCTCGGCTCAGGCAGAAAAAGCCGATCCCAGTCGGGTCCGCTCTACTGCAGATCAGACTGGGATCGGCTATTTCCACCTGATCCCAAGCCGAGAACTGCTACTGTGCCTGCGCTGGAGCCGGGAAGGTAAATATTTACATGGCCACCATTCAGAGGGGCCTAGCAAGACCACCGTGGGACAGAGGAGGACGGAGAAGTCTCAATCGGATCCAAAGGCTTCCCCTCTCCCGAGGTATGTACCCCCAGGGGCCCTTTTTTTCAATACAAGTTTTCTTTAAGAAAGATTTGAAGCTTTAAAAAAGAGAAAACTTTAGTGAAGGGTATATGGAGGCTGCCAGATGTATTTCCTTTTAAGTGATACCAGTTGCCCAGCTGTCCTACTGATCCTCTGCTTCTAATACTTTCATTTTTGTCAGATCTGACAAGATTAGCTGCATGCTTGTTTCTGGTGTGATTCAGCCACTACTTCAACCAAAGAGATCAGCAGGGCTGCCAGGCAACTGGTATTTCTTAAAAGGAAATAAATATGGCAGCCTCCATATACCTCTCACTAAAGTTCTCCTTTAACTGCTGCTAAAGGTGCATCAACAAAGTATTGAGCAAATGCTGTGAATACTTACGTACATGTAATTTCTCTTTTTTATTTTTAATAAAATTGCCAAAACCTCAAGTAAACCTTTTTCACGATGTCATTTTGGGATGTTGTGTGCAGAATTCTGAGGGAAAAATGTCTAATCAATTTTGGAGTATGGCTGTAACAAAGTGTGGAAAAATGTTATGTATCTCTGCCCTTCCAGCGATGTCACAGCATAGCTGTTAAGCTCTGCAGGATTCTCCTCACAGAGCACTCTGGGAGACCAGGTATTATTTCCACTGGCTTCGGAACTCAGTAAAATTCCCCAGAGCTGCAATTACCAGCAGGAAGGCTGGTTTCACATCAGGACGTTGCGTTTTAGGGGACGTTATGGTCGCATAACGTGCCCCAAACGCAATGCCTGGTGCTCTCTAATGTGGACGTCAGAGTGAGCCGCGTTGTGCAGCTCACTCAGGCGTCCGTGATGCGCACTCTTGGACGCATGCGGCATCACGTGGTCCCGCCCGGCCAATCGCCACACAGAGCGGCAGCTCCAGGAAGTAAACACTGCACGTCACTGAGTGCAGTGAATATTAATTAGCCATGTGTTTGGCCGCTCTCCGCTCCTCCCCAACATTACAGCGCATGCGCAAGCAGTCTAACGCGGCTCTGGCGCTTATAAAGTACTGCATGCAGTACGTTCGGTTATGGCGCAGCGTTACTAAGTAACGCAACGTGGGCACTGTGATCAGCCCATTGATTTTTCATTGCTGTGCGGTGGAGTGCGTTACAGGCTGTTCTAACGTGCGCTTGTAACGTCCCACTGTGAAACCAGCTTAAAAATATCAACACAAGTGATACATTTCAATATGTAGATCAGGGTAAGGGAAGATTTTGCAATGGGCAAACACTGACAGAATAATTTATAAATGAATATGGTTAAAAATAAGTAATTTATCAATTATGTAATTTTCAGTACAGTTCCTCTTTAATATCCCAGATGAGCGCTTAAAACTTTGCTTGACAGCATTTATTAGAGACTGAATTATTAAAAAGCTAAAATGTATACACTGCTTATGTAATGACCCAATAGCGGTTTTCTATTTTTTTTATGGTTTCTAGGACAATATGTATGTCCAAGTGCTGGCTTCCAGCCAGACTAAAAGTACTACTATTGCATGTACAATCCCAGTGAGCAGAGGGAGCTATGGAGAGATGTTAAGTCAGTATACTGTATAAGTATGAATTACTGGACTACATAAATAAGAGACTTCCTGAGGAAGTAAACTTTCTTCACGAAGCACAAGGAGTTTTTTTTTTCTGACCCAGGAATCTAACTCATGACCTCATGCTTTACAGTCAGGGGCAGTACCTGTTCTAACATATAGGTTGGTTGTTGTTTCACTGACCACTATATGTATTGTGCTTAATAAATCTCAAATTACCTCAGTAAGAGACAAAGACAAGACAAATATTTATATCGCGCTTTTCTCCTGGCGGACTCAAAGCGCCAGAGCAGCAGCCACTAGGGCACGCTCTATAGGCAGTAGCAGTGTTAGGGAGACTTGCCAAAGGTCTCCTACTGAATAGGTGCTGGCTTACTGAACAGGCAGAGCCGAGATTTAAGCCCTTAACCATTACACAGTCCAGACACCTACAAAAGGTCCCTGAGGAGTACGAAAATGCAGTTATATCCTCTGAAGCACATATACGGATTCTTGCAAGTTTGTATTTAAGAGCGCTTTGACATTTGCCTCTCCTATTTATATTTTAGATTTGTAATGTACTGAATTTTTAATGTACTGGAGTGTAACTTTTGTATATGAGGATTACCAGTTTATAAATCTTATACGCATTAAATGTCTACTACATCGGCATAAGGTACACCACTGTATGCATTTTTGTTCACTTGTACAATTAAAATAAAATTCTTGAAGAGCAAATTTGCAGGTGCTGATCTCCTTCCTGTCATGTACTACAGGCTACAAGCTCTCCTCCGCTCTTTACAGGCAGTCAGAGCCACGCCCCTTTAGGTCACATGAGAAATGCAGTGACCTGCTCCACATAGCAGGGGAGGCGGGTCCAAGTTATCAATAAAGCCACACCTCCCGTCTAGAGACATAAGGAGGCGCAGGAATTAGCATACAGTACAATTAGACTGGCCCACTTCTTCACTAAGAAGAATGCATGTTTTAAAATAATTCAGTCCCTCCAAAATGTATACAAAAACAATGCCAAGAATTAAAACTATTATATTGACTACTGGTAGTACAACAAAAGCAGTAGCATCCATGGCAATGCATATAAGTCAATGTGGAATCTTGCAAGTCTTTGCCCCAGTGCACACCAAAAACTTCTAGCAGATCTGCAAAACGCTAGAGGTTTTTGAAGCAGATTTCAGAGCGATTCTAGGCATGTTTTCTAAACATGCCTAGTGTTTTTGGAGCGTTTTTGTGTATCAGATTACAAATATTGTTACAGTAAAGCTGTTACTGAACAGCTTCTGTTACAAAAACGCCTGGTTTTCCACTTTCCTATACTTAAAAAATTGAGGCAGAAACGCCTCAGAAATCTCAAAAATGCTGCAGCCCACGAGTTTGCGTTTGTGGAAAAAACGAACCGCTCTGGTGTGCACCATCCCATTCACTTACGGCTACTTGCACACCAAGACGTTGCGTTAGGTGCCACGTTAAGGTCGCATAACGTGCACCTAACACAACGTATGGTGCTGCAAGATAGGACGGTAGAGTGAGCCGCGTTAGGCGGCTCTATCCCTATAAGGTCTCCCAGAGTGGCGCTGATTGGCCGGCGGGACCACGTGATGCGGAGCGAGAAACTCCGCATCACGTGGTCCCGCCGGCCAATCAGCTGCCGCCAGTGCAGTGAATATTAAGTAGCCATGTGCGCGGCTACTGTAGCTGGCTCTCCCCGCCTCCTCTCTGCCCCCCACTGAGCATGTGCAAACAGTCTAACGCGCTATAGCCGCTCTAACGCCGTAGCATGCTGCACTTTTGGGAGAACGTGCAGCGTTACATGTAACACAACGTGGGCTGTATGAACAGCCCACTTGTGTTACATTGCTGTGCGTTGGGGGAGCGTTACAGGCGCACTAATGTGTGCCTGTAATGTCCCTGTGTGTAAGCAGCCTTAATTAGCTAAGCGGTTTTCCCCCTGCAAGAGTTTTAAAAAAAGCTTCAGAACCGCTCTGGTGTGCACCAGCCCTAACTCTTTATTTAGTGAAAGATAATATTTTGTGGTAATTTAAAGAGGTTTATGTAAAAATATGCTACGAGGACACTAATAATACTTTATGTAAAATAAGAGAAAAACTACTACATATAAAAAAGGCACAGAAGTCATAGTAAAGTGACCTAAACTTTATAAGAGGTCATCACAAAGTCATTCTATGCTTCTTAAGTGAAAGTTACAAATAAACTCCTTTGCCATTACCAAGTAGTACTTGTTAAGCATGTGGCAGTTACTGCAGATCTGCTAATATTACAGCAGTGTGTATCCAGTTACTCAGCAAAGAGTGACCAGGGTGCAGGAGCCAGTCTGATAGCTCCAGTGTGTGATGTATTAAGTAAATATAAAATAACCCGATGGTACTCCTGTATATCCACAAGAAATGACAGAATGTGTGACATGCAGGTTCATCTTCAGAACATACTGTAGTCAAATACAGCATTTATTTACAGATCCCAAGTATTGACGTATCATAACACTAAGTCAAATAGTATGACATTTTTCAACAGTATGACATGTTTAGCCTGCTTTTCAATATATTGCAATCACTAGAATGAGTGTACATGGCTGACTCCTGTAGTTTTTTGTGGTGTTGTAACAACTTATTTTTATTGAATAGATAGCGGTCTAGACTCCTCCCCCTATGCTATCTACATGAAAGCAGGCAGGGAGGAGCTGCGAGAGGGCAGCAGCCAGTCTCTCCCTATGAGCACAGGTTACCTGACAACAACCACTGCAAAAGATAAACTCTCTGTTGCCAGCATTGCAGCTGCGCCAGAGTCTCATAAGGATGCAGCACATGGAGGTTTCTGAGAGTAAGATCTGCTCTCTAGCTGAGAACAGCCATTCTGCTGCCATCTCCATGTTTTCTACAGTGTTCTCAGGGTCACATGACTGACACTTCCAAAGTGATTTTTTTCTGGAATGGCTGCATCATACATGAAAACTAAGTGAGTAATAAAAGTAGCCGTAAAAAGTAAATCACTATTAATTTCTGAGCACAATCTAGACTAGTTTGGTTTAGAGTACATCTTGCTCAAAAACAGTTTTCCTCAGAAACAAAGTGTACACCAAATGTATCAACATACCCACTTTCAGCAGTTATTTAGTACAGACGATTAAAGGTTTACCCTGCTTGTCTGACAGTTCTCGGGCTCTTCCTGAAGCCCACTAATAGAGGAGTGTGACAGGCCTGCATAACAGTTGAGTCTATGTGCATAGAAATACACAGAAATTGTCAGGGCTCAATCACTCAGGCAACAGTTAGGACCAGAGTGCTGTACAATCACATTGCGAGGCAAGAGCAGCGCTTTCTGTTGCTATGAAGGTGGGGGTGGAGACAATGGAGCAGCATCCAGCAAGAGGGGTTAGGAGGAGAAAAATGGACTTGGGCGTCACTAAAGATGCAGCATGACAAATCATTATGCACAGGATACATCTGTACACTTTAGATCTTGAGGCCCAGACTATTCTGAACTGCTGCTTCGTCCGAGTGTCATCTAGCATGTGTACCTAGCTTTAGCGATCAGAGCCCAGACAAAAAAAAAAAAAAAAAAAAGTTTACAGATAGCATTTACCAAAAAGGAAGTAAAGGAAATCTCTCCAACAGGGACTGGGAAAGTAAAAATTTGTTTTTGTGCACTTGTGAAGTTAAAGAGAACCCGAGGTGGGTTTCAAGAATATTATCTGCATACAGAGGCTGGATCTGCCTATACAGCTCAGCCTCGGTTGCTATCCCAAACCCCCATAAGGTCCCCCTGCACTCTGCAATCCCTCCATAAATCACAGCCACGCTGCTGACAAACAGCTTGTCAGAGCTGGCTGTGTTTATCTCTATAGTGTCAGTCTGCTGCTCTCCCCGCCTCCTGCAGAACTCCAGTCCCCGCCTGCATCCCTTCCCTCCCTGCTGATTGGAGGGAAGGGACGGGGGCAGGGACCGGAGCTATGCAGGAGGCGGGGGGAGAAGCGGAGACTGACACTACAGATGTAAACACAGCCTCACAGCACGGCTGTGATTTATGAGGGATTGCAGAGTGCAGGGGGACCTTAGTGGGGTTTGGGATAGCAACAGAGGCTGGGCTGTATAGGCAGCTCCAGCCTCTGTATGCAGATAACATTCTTTAAACACACCTCGGGTTCTCTTTAAATCCACTGTCATGTTTTAAGAGCTGTGCTTCATTTAGGGGCAGCACAGTGGCGTAGTGGTTAGAACTCTCGGTGTGGGTTTGCTCTGGTCACTCCGGTTTCCTCCCACATCCCAAAAACCATATAAGTACGGTAAGTTAATTGGGTTTTCCCTAAAATTTGCCCTAGGCTTTGAAACACACTACATATATAGACATAGGGCTATGGTAGGGATTAGATTGTGTGCCCCTCTGAGGGACAGTTAAGCGACAAAGCAATATACTCTGTACAGCGCTGCAGAAGATGTCGGCACTATATAAATACTATATAATGATAATATATAATAATATTTCCTGTCCTTGAGGCCACCAGGATTTTTATTTAAGCTTTGTATGCTTAAGGAATTCCAAAGGAACAGAAGTGAGAACAGAGAAATAGAAAGCAGTAAAAACAGAGCTTCTGACCCCTTTTAATATCCTTCAAAACTGACGGCCTCAGAGGTTGTCTAAGAGAATATTGGGAGCAACAACACAATAAATTCCAAAGAACACACCAGACAGGTAAGGGATAAAGTTATTGAGAAATCTAAAGCAGGCTTAGGCTACAAAAAGATTTCCAAAGCCTTGAACATCCCACGGAGCACTGTTCAAGCGATCATTCAGAAATGGAAGGAGTATGGCACAACTGTAAACCTACCAAGACAAGGCCGTCCACCTAAACTTACAGGCCGAACAAGGAGAGTGCTGATCAGAAATGCAGTCAAGAGGCCCATGGTGACTCTGGACTAGCTGCAGAGATCTACAGCTCAGGTGGGGGAATCTGTCCATAGGCCAACAATTAGTTGTGCACTGCACAAAGTTGGCCTTTATGGAAGAGTGGCAAGAAGAAAGCCATTGCTAACAGAAAAGCATAAGAAGTCCCATTTGCAGGTTTTCCACAAGCCATGTGGGGGACACAGCAAACATGTGGAAGAAGGTGCTCTGGTCAGATGAGACCAAAATGGAACTTTTTGGCCAAAATGCAAAACGCTATGTGTGACGGTAAACTAACACTGCACATCACTCTGAACACACTACCCCCACTGTCAAATATGGTGGTGGCAGCATCATGCTCTGGGGGTGCTTCTCTTCAGCAGGGACAGGGAAGCTGGTCAAAGTTGATGGGAAGATGGATGGAGCCAAATACAGGGCAATCTTGGAAGAAGACCTCTTGGAGTCTGCAAAAGACTTGAGACTGGGGCGGAGGTTCACCTTCCAGCAGGACAACGACCCTAAACATAAAGCCAGGGCAACAATGGAATGGTTTAAAACAAAAATATCCATGTGTTAGAATGTCCCAGTAAAAGTCCAGATCTAAATCCAATCGAGAATCTGTGGCGAGATCTGAAAACTGCTGTTCACAAACGCTGTCCATCTAAAGTGACTGAGCTGGAGCTGTTTTGCAAAGAAGAATGGGCAAGGATTTCAGTCTCTAGATGTGCAAAGCTGGTAGAGACATACCCTAAAAGACTGGCAGCTGTATTTGCAGCAAAAGGGAGTTCTACAAAGTATTGACTCAGGGGGCTGAATAATTACGCACACACCACTTTGCAGTTATTTTTTTTTTTTTTTAATGTTTGAATCATGTATGATGTTTGTTCCACTTCTCACGTGTACGCCACTTTGTATTGGTCTTTCATGTGGAATTCCTATAAAATTTATTCATGTTTGTGGCAGTAATATGACAAAATGTGGAAACCGTCAAAGGGGCCAAATACTTTTGCAAACCACCGTACATTGTCAGCCTACAGGCTGGCGATGCATTCCGTTGCAATGTGGAGAAGGGGGTGGAGGGACAGAGCAGCACAAATATGACATTACATGGCGGGTGAGAGGAGCAGCTGTCGCTGGGCCAAGATGATATGCCTGGCGGATCGCTTTCCAGGTGGTGCTTGGGGGCAAAAAGACCAGAGGAGGAAAGAGAGAGACAAAGCGAAAAAAAAAACAAAACAAAAAAAACAATCCAAAAGGGGCACAAAAAGACACAAAGGGGACACAGAGAGAGACAAAAAGGAGAACAAAGACACAGAGGGTGCACAAAGAGAGACAGGGGGACAGAGAGGGAACACAGCTTGATTTGAAAGAAATCGTGAATCGACTCAAAATAGAGATTTGGGACAGAAATCGCTCAATTAAATTTTTTCCTAAAATCGTTCAGGCCTACCTGCATGGACTGTTTCTAGTAACACAAGTCTCTCAGGGGCTACAGTGTGACGTCACAAGACATCTGCCAGTAGATGACAAACAAGCAAGCGAGGGATCGCTGGAAACAGCTTGTACAGTTCTAGGCAACTATGGCCTCTTCCAATGTGCTGCACTACGCTGATCTCTGCTGTATGAGGGTGCTCTTCTAATGGAAGAGAAAGAAACATGGCTATACTTGTTTCCTGTGTTAACTACATGAGTCTTAATTTCCAATATAAGTGGATCAGGTATTTGGGTCAACTTGTACTGAAGCATATATGGTATTGCAAAACTGGTGCCCAAAGCTCAGATTAAAATAAAACCTTCTGGCACCAAAAACTCAGCAATAAATATGTAAAATGGAAAGCTGCTCATCTAAGCGTGCCATTCTGCATGACAATTTGAAAAATAAATCAGTATTCCATAAACCTTTTGCCCCACCTTGGGGCGTGAATTTGCTATAAGCGAAATTCTTTTTTTTAGGCGCAAGCGGTGCTTCAACGAATGATATAATAATGTTACACTATTCTTGTATGATTAGCATTGTTTCTTTTCTCAACGGTATCTTAACCTCACTACTAACACTCCTACCCATAAAACTAACACTACCCTTCCTACTAATACACCTAATGCTATCCTTAATACTGATACGCCCCACACTAATCCTCTTACAGGTATGCTTAAAGGGGAACTGAAGTAAGAGGTATACGGAGGCTGCCATATTTATTTCCTTTTAATCAATACCAGTTGCCTGGCCGCCCTGCTGGTCTATTTCTCTGCAGTAGTATCTGAATAACACCAGAAACAAGCATGCAGCTAGTCTTGTCAGATCAGACTTTAAAGGGAAGGTCCAAGCAAAAAAAAAAAATGAGTTTCACTTACCTGGGGCTTCTACCAGCCCCATGCAGCCATCCTGTGCCCTCATAGTCACTCACTGCTGCTCCAGTCCCCCGCTGGGAGCTTTCTGACCTCGGAGGTCAGGGCCGAATTGCGTACATTTTTACACATTTCCGCTAGTGCAGGAACATTAACGCATACATTTTTACGCGTTAGTGGTGCAACGTGTAAATTTTTGTTCCTGCACTAGCTGGAATGCGTAAAAATGTATGCTATGTGGCCCTGACCTCCGAGGTCAGAAAGCTGCCAGCGGGGGACTGGAGCAGCAGTGAGTGACTACAAGGGCACAGGATGGCTACATGGGGCTGGTAGAAGCCCCAGGTAAGTAAAACTCATTTTTTTTTTTTTGCTTGAACCTTCCCTTTAAAGTCTGAAACACCTGATCTGCTGCATGCTTGTTCAGGGGCTATGGCTAATAGTATTAGAGGCAGAGGATCAGCAGGGCTGCCAAGCAACTGGTATTGAATAAAAGGAAATAAATATGGCTGCCTCTGTATACCTCTTACTTCAGTTCCCCTTTAATACTAACCATCTCATTGATATGCCCAACACTAACCCTCTCACTGATATGCCCAACACCAACCCTCTTATAGATAAGCCTAACACTAACCAAGACTAACCCTCTTACAGATAAGCCTAAAAGTGGCCATACATCACGCAACATAGCAGCCGATCGACCATCCGATTTCGGGTCGAAATTGGTCGCATGTATAGCTCAGACATGCTGCAAGATGTTAGGCCGACGTGATCGATCGGATGATCAGAGGTAACGGCGTACAGTATCAGGACAAGTGATTGTGACAGAAGCCCCGACACTGTCCCCCCTAGTGCCCCTTGCATAAATACTTTGCATGTAGGTGCCATTTCCGCATTTTCCACGTGGTTGCCGGCATAACACGTGTTATGCCGGTAACCACGTGTGGCACACGTATGTGATGAAGAATGCGCATGATATCACTATTACATCAAGTACAGAGCGCTCCTGGCTGCGGTCAGGCGCTGTAGGACGAGCACAGGCAGGCCAGCGCCAGATGCCCGACTCCAGCAACCCGGAAGAGGCTGCCGGTGGGGATTTAGCTACAAAAGAGGAGGGACAGAGGAGAACGGGGGGGAGCGGTGGCCATCAGGACAGCTCCCCGTACATGCCCGGTCCCCCAGTTTCTCATAATCTTTTCAGCTCTGGTATCCTTTAAGTGCGCTTGAAGCGAAGGGGATATGTAGACTGGCACATTAATTTCCTTTTAAACAATACCGGTTGCCTGGCAGTCCTGCTGATCTTTCTGACATCAGAATTGGAAAACCGCTGCAGATTCAATTCGGCCCCAGTGGTGACGGGCCCTTACAGGCACGTAATCAGCAGGACCGCCAGACAATTTACATTGTCGAAGAGAAAATAAATATGTCAGCCTCCATATCCCTCTCACTGCACGTGCCCTTTAAGGTTTAACAAATCATTATGTAAACAGCTCTGAAGCATAAAAGACTGAACTTTTTACTTAACAGTGGTGGACCAGCACTGCATCCTAACACCTATTTTTCTTGTTCTGGAAATAGGTAAAAAAAAAAAAAAAAACTATTTATTAAAAGACAACTGGAACAAGAGGGTTATGAAGGCTGCCATATTTATTTCCTTTTAAGCAATACCAGTTGCCTGGCAGACCTACTAATCCTCTGCCTCTGAGGGCCCATTTCCACTATCGCGAATTCGCATGCAGTTTTCGCATGCAAATTCGCATAGCAATACAAGTGAATGGGACGGTTTCCACTTGTCAGGATTCCTTTGCGTTTTTCTGTGCAGAAAAAATTCACATGGCAGAGCTACCAGAATTCGCATATCGCATACCACTATGCGAATCGCATACAATGTATTTAACAGGAAATTCGCATGAGGTTTGGGTATGCGAATTTTCATGCGAATTCGCATGAAAATTCGCATAGAAACAATGGAAAAGCACACCAGCACTGCCATGTTTAAATTCGCATACATCGTCATCCATGCGAATTTTCATGCGAATTCGCATGAAAATTCGCATATACCCGCATGTGAAATTCGCATCTGCATGCAAATTTTTACCGCGCCGATTCGCACTGCACAAGTGGAAATGCATCCTTATACTTTTAGCCACAGTCCCTAAACAAGCATGCAGCAGATCAGGTGTTTCTGACATTATTGTTAGATCTGTCAAGATTAGCTGCATTTTTGTTTCTGGTATTATTCAGACACTACTGGAACCAAATAGACCAGCAGGGCTGTCAGGCAACTGGTATTATTTAAAAGGAAATTAATATGGCAACCTCCATATACTTCTCACTTCAGTTGTCCTTTAAACACGATACAGATTCACTGCAATACACGTAAAAATAGTTAAAACAAAACAAACACACATGACTCCTTAGAAGAGAGAGCACTCAGACCAGCTTACTGACCAACTTAGCATGTTTTGGTTATGCAAATAAAGCACAAAACAATTAACATAACGCCAGTCATTTGTAGGTCAATATGGCTTTAACATGTGATGAAAGATAAAACCTTGAAGGCTCTAAAACTCCTGCAGGATATTATGCAAAAAGCAATGATACTCCACAGCACTCCAACGTCAGCAGGGTAGGTCAGTCTGCCACAAGGGAAGCAACGTGCTGATTGGCTACTAAGGTCTACAGTACTTTGCCCTGTAGTGTAAAGGTCATATAGTTCAGCTATGACCTAATAGGAGCAATAAAACGCTCTCACAGAACAGACAGTGGAACCCCAGGTCATAAGTACAGCAATAAAACAGCTGCAACATTTAAAAGTCAACTGTAAATACGATAGCTCAAATAAATGAAAGCTTAAAGCACAACTCCAGCACACACCTGTCTAGAAAGTCTGCTAAGAAGTCTGAATACTGCAGACCAGAACAGTTGTTTGTAGTTATTAGTCTGTCACCAGCATGTGACACTTCAAGCACCCTCAGTACAGCTGTATGCACTGCCTATGAAATTAGGAGTTTGAGGAAAAAAAGGAGGCTCCACCATTTAATCATGAACAAAACAATGGACTGAAAAAACACAGTAACTAACCATCACCTTGTCCCTTGTGCTTTGGTTCAGAAAAGGTGGCTTGGCTCTGTAGACAGTAAACATACCTGTGGAACCACTGTGAAGTAGCTACTGCTTGTTGATGATGGAGAGATTCCTCGCTATCCCTAGTGATACCCTGAGTTTGACTATGAGAACTGTGTTACCATCTTTGAGAACACAGCTCTATGCAGTACAAATGCATCACACATAGGGGGTGATACACAAGAGCATCATGTCTACTCACCAGTCTGGTACACTGTATTTTGGTGTGATATTGCACTGCTTGCTACCAATCCTGTACAATGACTGCCAGATTCTAAACAACTGAATAAGGCCAGTGTCTGAGCAATAAGCTACATGTAGCACATCATATGTAGACAGTGCCACTGTGCCCAAAGCCAAGAGTAACACAAATATGTGAGAGAAGTGCAACTCTTCACCTTGGTGTGGTGAAAAGAAGTAAGGTGCATGTGGTCAACCATTAGATACATCCCTTTCTGATCAGATGCCTGCCCACACCAATCCGATCAGATTAATGAAATCGATCCGAAAATAGGATCAATTTCAAAGAAATTCAACAAAGAAAGGTTTTTCTTTAAATGTTATATGCTGTTGCTTATCTTTTAGATCTGAGATGAAGTTCTGAGTTTAGGTCCCCTTTAACAACACTAAAAATAGCTTTTCATTTTATTCTGCAGCAAGCTAAGAATCTCAAAAACCATCAATAAGCTCGGTTATTGTTTGCAGCAATGTTAACAGTGTTGTTTGGCGTACTGTTGCCACCAAAGCGAGTTTAAAAAAAATCCTAAAACTAATCCAGAGACTGTGAGCAACTGTTACATCTCGCTATATGGGTTAGAGACACTGTGGAATGACTGCAGAGTAACCAAGCAGCTCGGGGTGACCCAAACCCACAAGTATAGCGGACTAAAAGAGACCAAAAAGCCCCCCTACTAAAAAGCAATGTTTAGTGTGGGTTGCCGCCTTAAAAAACAGAAGATGGAATGACTGTTTTTTTTGTTTTGTTTTTTAGTAATTCTCACAATACGTAAGTCTAAGCTGTCAGCACAATGATTTTCCAAAGTGTTACCCCTTTTAAAGCCTGCCATACACTGGCAGACTTTCTCAAGACAAGACACAGAACATGTACGGTATATCTTTGTTCTACATCTAATCAGAGAGCGATCTCTTATTGCCACACAAATCATTTCACAATTTAAGGATAATAAAATTAGCTTTCCATTTCAATCAGCAGCCAGATAAGAATCTCAAAAACTGACAATAAGCTCAAACTGTTTTTGTTTGCAACCAGTACTATGGTTTATAGATTTTAGCATGAACTCTGATAAAGATCAATTACTTCCACTCACCCAGGTGTCACCAGCTCTACACATAGATCCCACCACACCCCCACTCCTAATAGGTAATGTCAGTCAATTTCTGCAAGAAATCGAGCTAAATTACAATCAGACAGCATACCATGGCAAAATCATTCAGTAGATTCAATCATATTAATCCAATATGCTGAAGAATGTCTCACATTGATATTTCCTTACTATCTGTACACTGTTGGCAAGAATCCCTCATTTCCTGTTCCAACAAGAACGGTCTCCCTCACGTCCTGTTCTAGTGACACCTGGGACTGGAAGATTCCCATCACTTCCTGCTCCAGTGACACTGGATGATCCCCTTCACTTCCCTGACACTGGAGGATTCCCCTCCTGCTCCAGTGACACCTGTTACTGGGAGATTCCCCTTACTTTCTGGACACTGGAAGATTCCCCTCACTTCCATGTTCCAGTGACAGCGGACAACGGAAGATTCCCCTCACTTCCATGTACCAGTGACAGCTGACACTGGAAGATTCCCCTCACTTCCATGTACCAGTGACAGCTGACACTGGAAGATTCCCCTCACTTCCATGTTCCAGTGACAGCTGACACTGGAAGATTCCCCTCACTTCCATGTTCCAGTGACAGCTGACACTGGAAGATTCCTCTCACTTCCATGTTCCAGTGACACTGGAAGATTCCCCTCGCTTCCCTTGTTCCAGTGACAGCTGACACTGGAAGATTCCTCTCACTTCCATGTTCCAGTGACAGCTGACACTGGAAGATTCCCCTCGCTTCCCTTGTTCCAGTGACAGCTGAAACTGGAAAATTCCCCTCGCTTCCCTTGTTCCAGTGACAGCTGACACTGGAAAATTCCCCTCACTTCCATGTTCCAGTGACAGCTGACACTGGAAGATTCCCCTCACTTCCATGTTCCAGTGACAGCTGACACTGGAAGATTCCCCTCACTTCCATGTTCCAGTGACAGCTGACACTGGAAGATTCCCCTCGCTTCCCTTGTTCCAGTGACAGCTGACACTGGAAGATTCCCCTCGCTTCCCTTGTTCCAGTGACAGCTGACACTGGAAGATTCCCCTCGCTTCCCTTGTTCCAGTGACAGTTGACACTGGAAGATTCCCCTCGCTTCCCTTGTTCCAGTGACAGTTGACACTGGAAGATTCCCCTCGCTTCCCTTGTTCCAGTGACAGTTGACACTGGAAGATTCCCCTCGCTTCCCTTGTTCCAGTGACAGTTGACACTGGAAGATTCCCCTCGCTTCCCTTGTTCCAGTGACAGTTGACACTGGAAGATTCCCCTCGCTTCCCTTGTTCCAGTGACAGTTGACACTGGAAGATTCCCCTTGATTTCCTTGTTCCAGTGACACTGGAAGATTCCTCTGACTTCCATGTTCCAGTGACAGCTGACACTGGAAGATTCCTCTGACTTCCATGTTCCAGTGACAGCTGACACTGGAAGATTCCCCTGACTTCCATGTTCCAGTGACAGCTGACACTGGAAGATTCCCCTGACTTCCATGTTCCAGTGACAGCTGACACTGGAAGATTTCCCTGACTTCCATGTTCCAGTGACAGCTGACACTGGAAGATTCCCCTGACTTCCATGTTCCAGTGACAGCTGACACTGGAAGATTCCCCTGACTTCCATGTTCCAGTGACAGCTGACACTGGAAGATTCCCCTGACTTCCATGTTCCAGTGACAGCTGACACTGGAAGATTCCCCTGACTTCCATGTTCCAGTGACAGCTGACACTGGAAAATTCCCCTGACTTCCATGTTCCAGTGACAGCTGACACTGGAAGATTCCCCTGACTTCCATGTTCCAGTGACAGCTGACACTGGAAGATTCCCCTGACTTCCATGTTCCAGTGACAGCTGACACTGGAAGATTCCCCTGACTTCCATGTTCCAGTGACAGCTGACACTGGAAGATTCCCCTGACTTCCATGTTCCAGTGGCACCTGACACTGCAAGATTCCCCTCATTTCCTGGTCCAGTGACACCTGACACTGGAAGATCCCACACACTACCTGTTCCAGTGACACCCATCTCTGGAAAGAAGAATAAGAAGTAATTCCAACACTGTCACACATAGAGTAGAAACCTGATAAATATACAAAGAAACCCACAGCTAAAAATAAAAGCCTGGAGTGACTGGGGCATGCAGAACATCCACATAGAAGAGAACAGATACAACTACATGCAGGGGAAGAAGCCCCAGCAGAGAAGGCTGAGACTTGTAGTCCCCCCGTGTGACAGCTCAATAGTTTCCCTCCTCACCCGCTGGCTCTCCTCCGCTTGCTGAGCAGGTAGAGCACGATGAGCGCCGCCCCGGCCGCCGAGGAGTTCCGGGCAGTCAGGTACTTGCTGTACACCGGCGCCATGCTCACTGTCAGGAGAGGAGGAGGAGGAGAGGCAAAGGGGAAGCCGCAGCATGCTGGGTACTGGGCTATCGCCGCCCATCGCCACGCCCCGTGTCATCTCCATAGCGACGGCTTCTGCAGGCCTGTTGTAGTGATTGGGGAAGCAGCAGTGTCGGCCTGTGCTGCTTCCTGTGTGACGTGCAACCATTGTTTGTCCTGCGGTCCTCCCCTCTGTCTGCGGGCTTTGGGGCTGCACCTGCCGTTGTGTCTCTCCCCGATGTTCTTCTTCACGATGAGCTTGCTGACCAATCTGTAACTCCTGATGTTCTCTACACTGAGGCCCATTGTGGTGTGGTGAACATTTTTGCAACTTTATAATATTTTGCAACTGGTTGCAAGAATGTATAGGTATACTTATCAGAAAGTGCAACCTAACCATTGAGTTCAGTGTATTTGTATCAGAAAATACAACCCAACCAGCAGATTCGCAATAGATTTCTGTCCAATGCCTGTCAAATCGAATCTGACAGGAATGGAATCTATCTGATGTGTGCCACACACTAGCAACAGATTCTCAATAGATTTCAGAATGACGTGACAGAGACACAAAAACAGGGGCGCCTTTAGGCATAGGCAGTACAGGCCATTACCTGGAGTGCCATTGGTCCTGGGGGGCGCCATGTTGCTTAAAGAGAGTCTGAAGCGAGAATAGATCTCGCTTCAGACCTCATAGCTAGCAGGGGCACGTGTGCCCCTGCTAAAACGCCGCTATCCCACGGCTTAACGGGGGTCCCTGTCCCCCCAAATCCCCTCCGTAATGCGGGGGAGCGCTTCCGCATTGGGGCAGGGCTAACCGCCGCAGCCCTGCCCCACGCGCGTCTGTCAGACGCGTATCTCCGTCTCTCCCCCGCCCTCTCAGTCTTCCTTCACTGAGGGGCGGGGGAGAGGCGGCGATGCGCGTCTGATAGACGCGCTGTGAGTCAGGGCTGCAGCCGTTAGCCCTGCCTCTAGGAAGGGCTAATCTACGACCAACTTGCGACCAAGATTTGCAGGGGGTGGGTTGGGGGGTCAGGGACCCACGTGCAGCCGCGGGATAGCGGCGTTTTAGCAGGGGCACACATGCCCCTGCTATGTATGAGAGCTGAAGCGAGATTTAGTCTCGCTTCAGTGTCTTTTTAAATAAGCCCCACCCCTGCACTAAACCACGCCCCTGGATTAAACTCCGTCCCCATTCGGTGTTCTATTACTTGCTTCTGCTGCATCTACTTAGCGTAAGTTGCAGGCAGCTGCCACCTCTGTGCCTTGTGCATCCTTCTTTACCCCTTTGTGCCTCCTTCAATCCCTTGTGCCGTGTCTGACCCCCTGTTTGTCCTTCTGTCTCACTTTATGCCTCCTTCTGTCTCCCTTTGTGCCTCCTTCTGTCTCCATGTGCATACTTCAGTCCCTCTGTGCCACTTCTGCCTCCTTCTGTGCCCCTTTGTGCCTCCTTCTGTCCCCCTGTGCCTCCTTATGTCCCCTTTGCCTTTATTTGACCCTTTGTGCTACTTCTGCCCCCCTGTTCCTCCTTCAGTCCCACTCTCCCTCCTTCTGTCCTCCTGTGCCTCCTTCTGTCTCCCTTTGTGCCTCCTTCTGGCTCCATGTGCCACCTCTGTCCCTGCTCCTGCGCCCTGCTCCTTCCTCTATCCCCCTGTGCCTCCTTCTGTGTCCCTTTTAACCTTCTATCTCCCTGTGGCTCTGTCTGTCCCCTTCTGCCTCCTCCTGTCTCCCTATGCCTCCTTACATCTCCCTCTGCCATCTTCTGTCCCCCTTTTGTGCCTCCTCCTGTCCCCCTTTGTGCATACTGCTGTCCCCCGTTGTGCCTCCTACTGTCTCCCTATGCTTTCTTCTGCACTCTTTGTGCTTTTTTCTGTCCCCCATTGTGCCTCCTTCTGTCCCTTTTGTGCCTCCTTCAGTCTCCCTGTGCCTCCTTCTGTCCCCATTGTGCCTCCTTCTGCCCCCTGTTGTGCCTCCTTCTGCCCCACTTTGTGCCTCCTTCTGCCCCACTTTGTGCCTCCTGTCCCCCTGTGTGCCTCCTTCAGTCCTCCTGTGCCTCCTTCTGTCCTTTTTTGTGCCTCCTTCTGGCCCTCATGCCTTCTTCTGCCCTCCTTTGTGCCTCATTCGGTCCCCCATTGTGCCTCCTTTTGTCCTCTATTGTGCTTCATTCTGTCCCCCTGTATGCCTCCTTCTGTCCTCCTTTGTGACTTCTTCTGACCCTCGTGTCTCCTTCTGTCCCCCTGTGCATGTTCCCCGTGTGCCTTCTTCAGTCCTCCTGTGCCTCCCTATATCCCCCTGTGTGCCTTCTTCAGTCCCCCTGTGCCTCCCTCTGACCCCCTTGTGCTTCCTTCTGTCCTCCTTTGTGACTCCTTGTGTCCCCCTTTGTGCCTCCTTCTGACCCTCTTGCAGAGGCGCCTGGTCCACCAGGCCGATCAGGCTGTCACGAGTGCTGGGCGGGGTGGGGGGGAACACTGCGGACACCCCCGCCAGATGGTGTGTTCCCAGATGGTGAACTGGCTCGTGGCATCTAATAGACGCTGTGCGCCAGTTCACTGGCCTCAGCCCGTAAGCTCACTTCTGCAGCCTGCGGAGTCTGTGGTTTCCGGCAGGCAGAGCAGGGCTACGGGAAAATGGCGTCCGAAACTCAGCACTGGAGACTATTTGTGTCTCGAGTGCAGGTCTTCAGGTGTAATTTTCCTGTAGCCCTGCTCTTCCTGTCAGAGCTGGAGTTTTGCAGCCCGAGTTGCTGCATGAAGATCATTGGGGGAGCTGCTGCACACCGGAGGGAGGCCGGGAGAGGAGTCTTTTGCAGGTGAGTAAATATTTTTTTCTTATAGGTGCAGGCAGGTATCAGGGCTATTAGGGGGAACTAATGGAAAAGGGGGCAGGGGAGAAGCCCTGACTGTGTATTTTCTGGTGAAACGCTGCCCACATTACGTGAATTTTCTGGTGAAATACTGCTCGCATTGTGTATTTTCTGGTGAAACGCTGTCACATTTACATGTATTTTCTGGTGAAATGCTGCAGCAATAAGTTTTTCTGGTGAAACCCTGGCCACATTACGATTATTTTCTGGTGAAACATTGCCGCATTATGATTATTTTCTGGTGAAACGCTGCCGCATTATGATTATTTCCTGGTGAAATGCTGCCGCATTACAGTTATTTTCATGGGGGAAGGGGGGGGGCACAGGTTTTCTTTCCTGGAGTGACAAAATGGCTAGAGGCGCCCCTGCACACAAAGTTGATTTTTTTTCTAGCTGTTTTTTCCAGTTATGGTTTAACAGCACAGATAACAGGTTGCTGTGTTTACATTTGAGTTAATGACAGCACATGCTCATTAGTTGTAGTTCTAGAGCCTGGCATCTTTTATCTTTTTATCAATGTTAGTAAGGACTAAGGGTACATTTGACTGTTGCCTGGAGAGATATGTTTACAGCGAAAATTGCATGCTGTTGTAAGACCTTCGAAAGGTTTCCCATTTATACCTGTTATTTCCTCTCACTAAACCAATATACCCTTTCGTCTCCTTCACCTGCTGTAGTCATTTCTGCCAGCATTAAAAAGACTCTGAAGCGAGTTTAAATTTACTTTTTTTTAACATGCAGTCATGTGAAGCAGTGTAACCCATGCTAAAACGCCGATATCCCGCGGCAAAACGAGGGGTTTATACCCCACAAATCCCCCCTTTAAAATCCACAACTTTCTTGGTCGTGGATTTTGCTGCTGATGGAGGCAGAGCTTTCAGCTGTAGCTCTGCCTCCATGCGCGTCAATCGCCGTGTGGATCTCCGCCTCTCTCCCACCCCTCTCTGTGAAGGGAGATTGAGAGGGGCGGGGAGAGGCGGCGATCAGCAGGGATTGACGTGCTGAGAGGCAGAGCTGCAGCTGAAAGCTCTGCCTCTTCAGGAAGCGCTCCCCGGGCACCACGGAGGGGATTTGGGGGGTAAAAAACCCTCGTTTTGCCGCGGGATAGTGGCGTTTTAGCAGGGATTATATTGCTTCACATGACTGCATGTTAAAAAAGTAAATTTAGCCTCGCTTCAGAGCCTCTTTGACAAATAAAAAAAAAAATCTAAAGGACTCAGAATAAATCAGACCTCAGGTAATCATTTCTGCTGTAGAGACTTACCCCCGAATTGATCTTTACAGATAGTTTTGTAACAATCGCGATTGCATGGTCTCCCAGAAGGAATAGTTTCAGGCTGGTTTCACACTGCAAAGTAGTGTTGTGGTGCAATGGTCGCATCGCACCACAACGCTATAAAAAGCCTTTGGAGATTTCTGTGGAAGTGCGTGGTAATCTCCATTCTGGCTGCAAGCCAAGCAGTCTAGCCCTCACTACCTGTGGATGCTCCAGCATTACCCGCGTGGCAGATCGAGACTTCCATTGCGTCACACCGCGTAAGTATGAAATGCCCCATAGACTTTCTTTGGTGTAGCGTTACCGTGCAGTAAAACAGGGCAATGCAACGCACCAGTGTGAAAGAGGCCTCAGACTGCAGCAGATTCTTTACCTTCCACTTCTGGAAGGAGTTGTGCAAAAAGTTGCATATTCATTATCCTTTCTCTTCTATCACCTACAGACCAGTGGTCAGGCTGAGAGGACTAACCAGTCTTTTCAGCAATATCTCCATTGTTATACCAGTGCCTCGCAAGATTACTGGACTGATCTTCTACCATTAGCAGAGTTTGCATACATCAACTCTGTTCATTCATTTAGGGATGGTCAATGAGATGCAAATAATTTCGAGTTGTTGCAGGATTATCCACATTTTGCATTGAAATATAAGCTGCTACGACAAAAGTTATGAACTCGTTACTAACAAAAAACATAACCCAAAACAGGCTCAGACCGGAATTTCTTCCTGTAAGAGATGCTCAGGGTAAGCTTTTGCATAACACCTTAGGCGTCCTAAAGGTGTTCCATCAATATTATTCTAAACTTTTATAATGGGACAGTCTCGGATAAAGTCTCAACCCCTGCCTCGGCTATAGCTGATTATTTAAAGGGGAACTGAAGAGAGAGGTATATGGAGGCTGTCATGTTTATTTCCTTTTAGACAATACCAGTTGCCTGGCAGCCCTGCTGATCCTCTGCCTCTAATACTATTAGCCATAGCCCCTGAACAAGCATGCAGCAGATCAGGTGTTTCAGTGGTTCAGACTTATAAGTCTGATCTGACAAGACTAGCTGCATTCTTGTTTCTGGTTTTAATCAGATACTACTGCAGAGAAATAGACCAGCAGGGCTGCCAGGCAACTGGTATTGATTAAAAGGAAATAAACATGACAGCCTCCATATACCTCTCTCTTCAGTTCCCCTTTAAAGCAAACTCCCATACAGACAGTCAACAAAGCTGGTCACGAGGCATTAAATAAACCTACTGAATCTAAGGAGGTCTCCAAAGTGATTGCCTCCCTTAAAGTGGATCCGAGATGAAGTGCATAATTGTGTTCCTTTCCTATTGTTTATAGGGCATTCCTCAAGCCAAGTACTTTTTTGTTTTTGTTTTAATACTCTAATTCCCTATAAACTAAACAAACCACGCCCAGGTTTTCGGAGAGCCAAGGCACTTTCAGGCAGTAGCAAGGGCTCATGAGAGCTCAGTCTGGGCAGGAGGAGGGGGAGGTATTACTAGCCAGAGATTTCAGAGGCAGAGGAGGGGGGGGGGGGGGATTAGGTTTTTTTGTTCAAGATGCAGATAAGCCTGCCTCTGTGTAATGTTTACAAACAACATGGCTGCTGTCATTGTATCACAGGAAGAAATAATCATATCCTATTAAAGCTGTTTTCAGCTAGATTTGTTGTGTAAACTATCTAAACTTTAGATAAGATATATAGACAAGTTACTTGTTATAGTTAGTTTTTCATCTCGGATCCGCTTTAAGAACTCTAAGGCGTCAGGACCCGATGGCTTCACGGCAGCCTATTTTAAAATAAATTTGAAGATACTCTTCCCAAAATTGACTAAAACATTCAACGATGTCATGACCAAGGGAGTAAAGTGGCCTAAAAATATGCTAAGGGCCCACGCGGTCAGAATCCCCAAGCCCATTAACCTTCCTGGCGGTAACCCCGAACATAGTTCGGGGTAAGCCGAGCAGGAGGATTTCTCAGGCCCTGCTGGGCCGATTTGCATAATTTTTTTTTATGCTACAGGTGTGCACTCTGATCGCCGCCGCTCCGCGCCGATTTGCCGCTACCCGTCACGCCGCCCCCCCCCCCCCCCCCCCCGACCCCATGCGCTGCCTGGCCAATCAGTGCCAGGCAGCGCTGAGGGGTGGATCGGGACTCCCTTTGACGTCGGTGACGTCATCCCGCCTGTCGCCATGGCGACGGGGGAAGCCCTAATGGAAATCCCGTTCAGAACGGGATTTCCAGACGGGCTTTATCGCCGGAGGCAATCGAAGAGGGTGGGGGGATGCCGCTGCACAGCGGCTGTCATGTAGCAAGCCCTAGGCTCGCTACATGATTTAAAAAATAAAAAAAAACTGCTGCGCTGCCCCCTGGCATTTTTTAATAGACCGCCAGGAGGGTTAAAGATGCGTTGTTGTGTGTGAATTATCGGCCCATTTCCTTGGTAAACCTGGACTTAAAGTTTTTTGCTAAAGTCCTGGCCCTCTCAATCCCATTCTAAAACGAGTTATACACCCCGTTCAAACGTGATTTGTGCTTGCCCGTCAGACTACTGCTAATATATGTAGAAATCTGGGCCTGGCTCATTGGGCTAGATCCTGTCGAACACCTTCTCTCTTTTTGTCGGTTGATGTGGAGAAGGCGTTCAACAGGGTCGACTGGAGGTATTAAAGATTGGTACTTGCTAGATACAAAGTGGGCACTCCCCACTTAGAGTTAGATTATTCCGCAATATACAGGGCATCAGAATTGGCCCAGAGGAATTTAGGGTCTCACTCTTTGCAGACGATACCCTGTTCTCTGTTTCCCATTAGGGAATCTCGTTGCCTAATCTCTTTGATCTGTTGGATGCCTTTAGCAAGGTATCTGGCTTCAAGGTTAACCATTCAAAATCAGAAGCCCTTCCCATATGCTTGAAGAATTCCAAAAGTGCTTTAATGCACACCTTTAAGTTTAAGTGGAAGCCTGGGGGCCTGAGGTATCTAGGGGTTCATTTGACCTCTGATCTGGACACTTTGTCTCTTGAAGGCCTCTTGAAGGCTTTACATTCCCTTCTTTATTCCTGGAAAGACTATACAATATCATTGTTATCTTACTAATATTATACAGTGGCTTGCAAAAGCATTCGGCCCCCTTGAAATTTTCCACATTTTATCATATTACTGCCACAAACATGAATCAATTTTATTGGAATTTCACGTGAAAGACCAATACAGAATGGTGTACACGTGAGAAGTGGAACGAAAATCATACATGATTCCAAACATTTTTTACAAATCAATAACTGCAAAGTGGTGTGTGCGTAATTATTCAGCCCCCTTTGGTCTGAGTGCCCATAAACATTGCCCGATGAGTGCTAATGACTAAATAGAGTGCACCTGTGTGTAATCTAATGTCAGTACAAATACAGCTGCTCTGTGACGGCCTCAGAGGTTGTCTAAGAGAATATTGGGAGCAACAACACCATGAAGTCCAAAGAACACACCAGACAGGTCAGGGATAAAGTTATTGATAATTTAAAGCAGGCTTGGGCTACAAAAAGATGTCCAAAGCCTTGAACATCCCACGGAGCACTGTTCAAGCAATCATTCAGAAATGGAAGGAGTATGGCACAACTGTAAACCAACCAAGACAAGGCCGTCCACCTAAACTCACAGGCCGAGCAAGGAGAGCGTTAATCAGAAATGCAGTCAAGAGGCCCATGGTGACTCTGGACGAGCTGCAGAGATCTACAGCTCAGGTGGGGGAATCTGTCCATAGGACAACTATTAGTCGTGCACTGCACAAAGTTGGCTCTTATGGAAGAGTGACAAAAAGAAAGCCATTGTTAACAGAAAGCATAAGAAGTCCCGTTTGCAGTTTGCCACAAGCCATGTGGGGGACACAGCAAACATGTGTAAGAGGGTGCTCTGGTCGGATGAGACCAAAATGGAACTTTTTGGCCAAAATGCAAAACGCTATGTGTGGCGGAAAACTAACACTGCACATCACTCAGAACACACCATCCTGACTATCAAATATGGTGGTGGCAGCATCATGCTCTGGGGGTGCTTCTCTTCAGCAGGGACAGGGAAGCTGGTCAAAGTTGATGGGAAGATGGATGGAGCCAAATACAGGGCAATCTTGGAAGAAAACCTCTTGGAGTCTGCAAAAGACTTGAGACTGGGGCGGAGGTTCGCCTTCCAGCAGGACAATGACCCTAAACATAAAGCCAGGGCAACAATGGAATGGTTTAAAACAAAACATATACATGTGTTAGAATGGACCAGTCAAAGTCCAGATCTAAATCCAATCGAGAATCTGTGGCAAGATCTGAAAACTGCTGTTCACAAACGCTGTCCATCTAATCTGACTGAGCTGGAGCTGTTTTGCAAAGAAGAATGGGCAAGGATTTCAGTCTCTAGATGTGCAAAGCTGGTAGAGACATACCCTAAAAGACTGGCAGCTGTAATTGCAGCAAAAGGTGGTTCTACAAAGTATTGACTCAGGGGGCTGAATAATTACGCACACCCCACTTTGCAGTTATTGATTTGTAAAAAATGTTTGGAATAATGTATGATTTTCGTTCCACTTCTCATGTGTACACCACTTTGTATTGATCTTTCTCGTGGAATTCCAATAAAATTGATTCATGTTTGTGGCAGTAATGTGGCAAAATGTGGAAAACTTCAAGGGGGTCGAATACTTTTGCAAGCCACTGTAAATGCGAAAGTTTGGATGTTTGTTGCTCAATCACGCAACAATGGCTGAACGGATTTCAATGAAATTTGGCACACACATAGTACATTACCTGGAATAACATATAGGATCCTTTTTATCCCCATAATCAAAAAGTTGGCGGAAACAAATACAAATTTCACTGGGAAAATGTAAACTGCAGCCATTCTTACACTGTTAATGGCAGGGTTCTCAAACTTTGCACAGTTGGTCACTGGGTGACTGGGATTAATATTCAAAAAAAATGTTTGGAGCCTACAAAAGCCAATCAAAATTCACCTATTGATTTTCAAGGGAAATATTTCGTTGCTGCCATTCTTGCACTGTTAATGGCACATGCCTCAAACCTGGTACAGTTGCTCATTGGGTGACTGTGGTTCAAATTCAGAAAAAGGAGTGGAGCAACAGCCAATCTGATTTGTTTTATTTCAATGCAAATTATTGATGCCAAAGATCGCAAAGTTCACAAACTTTGTGTTAGGGTTAGAAAAAGTGAGTGGAACCAACACCAGTCAAATACTACATACCTGGGCAACGCCGGGCAGGGGTGCAGCTAAGGTTTTTGTGGCCCCAAATGGACTGTAGGAAGTGGCCCTATCCTGTGGCTATCCCGCATAAGTGGGCGTGGCCATGACATGTGGGTGGAGCTGGAGGGCGGATTGGGGCGGGGCTGTTTGCGGGGAAAATGGATGTGGGGGTGATTGAGGCGCGCGCAGCGCGCCGCGCCGAAAGATGGATTTGGACATGACATTGTATGGGCGGAGCTTAACCGTAGCACAGCAAATATAGCCAACTATGACCATTAAATAATAAATGCAGCAACAGTTATCCCAGACACCATAAAATAAAAACGCAATTTGTGCAACATTTCAGCAGAAAACAAACGCAATTTGTGCAACATTTCAACAGAAAACAAACAGAATTTGGGCCACATTTCAGCAGAAATGAAACGCAATTTGGGCCACATTTCAGCAGAAATGAAACGCAATTTGGGCCACATTTCAGCAGAAATCAAACGCAATTTGGGCACATTTTCAGCAGAAATCAAACGCAATTATGGCACATTTTCAGCAGAAATCAAACGCAATTAGGGCCACATTTTCAGCAGAAATCAAATGCAATTAGGGCACAGTTCAGCAGAAATCAAACGCAATTAGGGCACATTTTCAGCAGAAATCAAATGCAATTAGGGCACAGTTCAGCAGAAATCAAACGCAATTAGGGCACAGTTCAGCAGAAATCAAACGCAATTAGGGCCACATTTTCAGAAGATATCAAACGCAATTAGGGCCACATTTTCAGCAGAAATCAAACACAATTAGGGCACAGTTCAGCAGAAATCAAACACAATTAGGGCACAGTTCCGCAGAAATCAAACACTATTAGGGCACAGTTCAGCAGAAATCAAACACTATTAGGGCACAGTTCAGCAGAAATCAAACACTATTAGGGCACAGTTCAGCAGAAATCAAACACTATTAGGGCACAGTTCAGCAGAAATCAAACACTATTAGGGCACAGTTCAGCAGAAATCAAACACTATTAGGGCACATTTTCAGAGCTGCAAAAAGAAAAGAATTTACTCACCTGGCACTGGAAGAAGTCTTCTCTCCCCGTCTCCTCTCCTGGCCGGCTCCTCAGGCGCGCAGTTCCCACGGAGCTCCCTCCCTCCTCCAATCTCCCGCGCTGATTGAATCAGGGCTACGGGAAGATGGCCACCCGAAGCCCTGTACTGGAGACAAAGTCTCCAGAGCAGGGCTTCGGCGGCGGCCATCTTCCCGTAGCCCTGCCCTACTCTGCTCTGCCAGCCCCGCGGGTCTGCGGGAAAACAGTGACGTCACGCCGACGTCACTGAGCCGCCGAGGCCCCTACGATCTTGAGGCCCCAAGCGACTGCTTGGTTCGCTTTATCCCTCGCGGCGCCCCTGACGCCGGGCCATCAGCTAGTAATAAAATATATACGCTGTAAAATGAGTATACTTCCCAAGATTCTGTATTTTTTCTGGGAGCTCGCTATTGCTGTTAGCCGTTGGGACCTCCTCAAACTCTGCTCACATACTTTGAAATTTGTTTCGCAGGGGAAACATCCACGAATACACTCTTTTTCTCTCTATATCTAAATCACAGGGGTGGGTCTTAACTTATTGGCATATTATTAAGCTGCTAGGCTCGCTCAGAACCTGCAACAGGGCTCTGCTTTCCCCAGGCCCAGATGGGTGGATTTTGAGGAACGTCGTATTGCCCCTCATAGAATTGTTGATGTCCTGGGGCTCCCAAGATCGCAACCTACCCCACCTGGACAGCCTCCTGGTCCTTCTCCGTGAACCTCTATTCCATAATCCTGGTCTGCCCTTTATTGAAAGATCTTTTGGCTAGGATTCATGGCACGTAGTGGATATAACTTTGCTGAGGCAAATTGTAGTTGACCGAAAGATTCTAGACTGGTTTGTCTTACATGGTAAATTTGGTCTTCCTCCCAGATCTTTTTATTGCTATCTGCAGATCTGTCACTACATTTCTGCACTTCTATCCAGTGATAGGACCTGGGACTTCTCTCCCTTTGAAAAACTGTTGGACTTTGATCTTGACTGCCTGGGACTCATATCCAAAATGTATTATTATTATTATTATTTATTTATAAAGCGCCAACATATTCCGTGGCGCTGTACAATGTAAGAAAACAAACAAGGGATACATGATACAGACAATGATATACATCAAATATGAACACTGATAAACAGTACAGCACTGCTGATTACAATTTGATTTAACATGATGACTAAAATGTATAAATGTCTAACAGAGTGCAAGCAATTAAATTAATAACATTCCATGACACAAAAGGGTGAGAGCCCTGCCCTTGCGAGCTTACAATCTAAAGGGATGGGGTGGAAACAAGAGGTGGGGAAGTATACAGTATATGTACAGGCAGTGCGTAATTAGGTTATTTAGTGGGTACATGGCCTAAGCTAGAGAATATGCTTGTCGGAAAAGGTAGGTTTTGAGGGAGCGTTTAAAGATTTCAAAGGTGGGAGAGTGGCGAATGTGCTGTGGAAGGGCATTCCAGAGGAGGGGTGAGGCACGTGAGAAGTCTTGTATACATGAATGTGAGGAGGTAATTGTAGAAGAGGATAAAAGAAGCATGTGTGCAGATCTGAGATTGCGGTTGGGTTGGTATCTGGAGACTAGTGAGGAGATGTACAGGGGAGAGAGATTGTGGAGAGCTTTGTAGGTTATGGTTAAGAGTTTGAACTGAATCCTCTCGTTAATTGGTAGCCAGTGAAGAGCTTGACAGAGAGGAGCAGCAGAGGAAGAGCGAGAGGAGAGATGAATAAGTCGAGCAGCAGAGTTCAGTACGGAATTGAGCGGTGCTAGTCTGTTAGTAGGAAGTCCACCAAGCAATATATTGCAATAGTCCAATCGAGATATAATAAGAGCATGTACTAACATTTTGGTTGTGTCATGGGAGAGAAAAGGTCGGATACGTGCTATGTTTTTGAGTTGGAGATGGCAGGAGCTGGTTAGGGAGTTAATGTGAGGAGTAAATGAGAGAGAAGAATCAAATATTACCCCTAAGCACTGTGCTTTGGGAACTGAAGTTATAGACGTGTTGTTAACATTTATTGTAATATCAGGCAAAGAGGTGGACAGGGATGGTACTCACTAATATGGTATGACCTGCTCCCCGAGGTGATCCCTCCAATGGAAAAATTAGCCTTGGCCCTCCCCACTCTATCTCCTATTGATTGGAACAAACTTTTTGTGCAAATGGTCAAAAACTTCATCTAATATTATTATTAAAGGGACTCTGTAACAAAAATGTCATTGTGTTTTCTACCATCCTACAGGTTCCTAAACCTATTATAATGTGCTCTGGCTTACTGCAGCACTTTCTACTATCACCATCTCTGTAATAAATCAGCTTATCTTTCCCCTGTCGGACTTGTCGTCCTGTGTCTGGAAGGCTTCCAACTCTTCAGTGTGATCTGCTATGCATGCCCCCTCTATGCACACTCCCGTGTGTGTGTGTGTGTGTGTGTGTGTGTGTGTGTGTGTGTGTGTGTGTGTTATTTACATTAGCCAGCTTTTCTCTGCTCTCTTATCTTTTACAAGCTGGATAAATCCTCTGTTCACATACTGATGAGTCACATACTGCTGAATTACAGACAACTCGGCAGAGCTGTCTGCAAGAAGAAACAATCAGCTTGTAACTCTTCAGTGAGCTGCAGGGGGAAAGAAACACACAAATGATCTCTTGAGATTTAAAAGGAAGGCTGTATACAGCCTGATTGTGTATGGATGTATTTTCTATGTGTGGACATACTGTACATCAACCTACTTCCTGTTTTGGTTGCCATTTTGTTTATTTACAAACAAACTTTTTAAAACTGTTTTTGACTACTTTTAATGCGGCGGGGAGCGGCGAAATTGTGACAGAAGGGAATAGGACATGTCCCCTAACACACTGGTATGCTTACTTTTGTGTGATTTTAACAATACAGATTCTCTTTAAGGAAAAAAAGCTATATTTTATAACTTGTACCGAACTCCAAAAAACCTATCTAAAAATCTGTGACTAGCACTCAGTTCAGTGTTTTCACTGTACAGACATTAATGTTCACACAGCACACTGCTGGTGGCAATGGCCCCCTATTTGTGACATTTGGGATAAACGTTTTCAGGAGATCTCTCTGACCTTTCAAACTCAGAATGACCCAGATTCTTATGTTGCTTTATTTGGTCAGAAGATCTCCCAACTGTCCAAAGATCAGAATAGATTGGCCTCCCTATTTTGCGCTAATATTAGATGTATCACAGCCAAACACGGAAAAGGTCCTCTGCGTTCTCATAGGGTTCTACTCGAGAGTATGCAGTGGATCTATCACATGAAGTATATTTAATTCTCCCTGAAATCAACCCTTTCAAAGTTTAATCATATTTGGGCTGATTGGATAATGCGCTTTCTTTTGGGCCCCCATTTTGTTCCCAAATTAGTTGGGAACAATATTATTTAAGCTGCTCAGGCACAACTAAAACTGCCAATAAAACAGTTTTGCCAAATTGTATGGTTATCAATGGTTCATCTTAAGGTTCATTGTCCTTCCCAGAAATTAGGTCAAACGTTTCTTGGCCTTTACAAGGTCAAGAAAGATGGCAATCAAGCCAGCTGCTGTAGGACTTTCTTTACCCATTTCACTTATGGTTCACTCAGTGTTTCATATCACCTGTTTAAATCCTCTTGCGCTTAACTCAGTCCCTGGACAAAGTCAAGTACTTTCTCTATCTTTGATATCTGAAGAAAAAGTATTTGAAGGAGTTCCTCAACTCCTCAAGAAATAAGGGACGTTTGCAGTCTTTTTGATTTCGAGAGGAATTCTTAAAACACAATACAATAACATTTGTAAAGCGCTTTGCTTCCATAGGGCTCAAAGCACATAGATGGTCATTTGTTTATTAATGCCAGACTAAACAGGTGGCTTTTCAGTTTGGATGTAAATGTTTCCAGGGATGGAGATATCCTGCTTGGGTATGGCAAGGTGTTCGAAAGTGTAGTAGCAGCATGACAGAAGGCTCTGTCTCAAAGGTTTTGAGATGGACTCTGGGGGCGACCAAGTTATTAGATCCTTTTAATCTAAGATTGTGGGAGGTATGGTGCAGTTGTAACAAATTCTTCAGGTATCCAGGGCACAAATTGTGCAAAGATTTGAAATTCAAGAAGCCAATCTTAGAAACAAAAGTAGAATTCTCAATTTTATGGGTGGCCAACGGAGTGAGTGATGAATTGTGTTATGTGGCAATGGCAGGGTTGGTTTGTTAACAACCTTGCAGGGGTACTCTGTAGTATTTGCAGGGGGTGCAGGTCTTTGTTTGGAAGGCCTGTATAGAAAACATTGCAAAAGTCCAGCCATGGTGTTAGGAAGGTGTGAACTAGGGTTTAAAGATCTGCTGGCGGTATTAGGTGCTTAATGTTTGTGATATTCCTCAGGTGAAAAAAAGGAATGCTGCACAACAGCTGAGCTTTGATTCATGAAGTTTAATTTCCCATAATTTAGTACACCCAAGCTGCGTAAAAAGTCTAAGCTGTTCAGGTCTAGGCTTCCTATCCTTAGAGGTGCTGATTATGATTGGAGCTGCTTTGCTGTCAAGCATTGATCTCCCATGACAAGAACCTCAGTTTTTTAAGAATTTAGTTTTAACCACTTATCACTCATCCATTCCTGAAACTCGGCTATGCATGCATTAATTTGCGCAGTAGGTTTGAATGATAAATACTGTATAGTTGGTTGTCATCAGCATAGCAGTGGTATGTCAGACCATGCTTTTGGACTATTTTTCCTAGTGGTAGCATGTATATTGTGAACAGCGAATCGGATAGTATTGAGCCCTGGGACACACCATATTTTAGTGGTACAGGGTTGGACAGAAAAGGTCCCAAGAATACCCTTTGTCTTCTGCCAGCCATGAAGGAGTTGAATCACTGGAGAACTAAGTCATCAATTCCAATCCACAGTACTCTTGCAGCCAAGACTTCATGATCATCTGTCTCAAAAGCTGCTGAGAGGTCAAGCAAAATCAGGATGGAACACTCGTCTGTCTCTTGCCATGAGCAGATCATTGCAGATCTGGGTAAAGGCTGTTTCATAGCTGTGATGTTTTTTAAAGCCAGATTGTAGAGAATCAAATATGTTGTTTCTTGGAGATACACAGCCTTTTCAATAACTTTTCCCAGAAAGGGGGAGGTTGGAGACAGTCTCTGTAGCTGCTCATAGCATGTGGATCTAAGGATGGTTTCTTGAGTATCAGTCCGATGATTGCTTCTTTCAGACTGGTGGGAACCTCCCTGTTTGTAAGGAACAGTTGACTATTTTGTGAAATGCTGGTCTAAACTGGTCAGGGCATTTCAACATGAACTTTGTTGGTTAACCCTGCAGGCTTACATTGACCCAATCTCACAGAGGCTCTACTGATAATGGTGAGTGTCCCCTTCTAGAGGTTGGTGGTGGTGCTCACTCGACTGAAGAAATCCCACGTGTGTCATGAATTGTCTCAAGATATGATGAAAATTAAAGTATAAAAAACTGCTTGTTCAGTGGACATTTTTCCTTTTCATGGTAGCACTGAGTGCTGTGTCCATTGTTTTAATTGCCATTATTTAGTAGGAAGCGCTCCACAAGAACATTACCCCAGATTGTACTGTATGCTAGCACGGTAATTGTGGTTTGTATGAACTTTGTTGGGCCATGGTCCAAGTTCCAGGTAGTCTGTCAAAGGTTTAGGAGGATATCTGAGATATCTTCTTCAGTGATTACCTTGAAATCAGACATGGCAATAGTCTGTTTTTGAATCTTGGGAACCATAGAATAATATTCATGTACCTACCCTAGTTTGAAACTTTTATCACAAGTACCCTGAAAACCAGCTCCAAGGGGCATCCATCGGCTAAATTTAAAGCCCCCTCGCCCTCTTTAAAGGCAGCCTATGGATGCCTCTTGGAGCTTTCAGGTTGAAATGTTAGGGTTCACCTGAAATCTAATACAAACGTTCAAAACGTTGTTCTGGGCAAAAAGTCTTGAAGGAACATTTTCCTGCATGTGCAAAAATTACTTTTGGATCCCATAATGTTGCTTGGCCGATTTAAGGCTAGAACAAAAACTTTAAAGGATACCAAAACTGACATGTGACATGATGAGATAGACATGTGTATGTACAGTGCCAAGCACACAAATAACTATGCCGTGTTCCTTTTTTTCTTTCTCTGCCTGGAAGAGTTAAATATTAGGTATGTAAGTGGCTGACTCAGTCCTGACTCAGACAGGAAGTGACTACAGTGTGACCCTCACTGATAAGAAATTCCTTTTTTTAATCTCTTTCTTGCTCTCAGAAGCCATTTTCTGCTAGGACAGTGCTTTATAGTTGGAATTTCTTATCAGTGAGGGTCACACTGTTGTCACTTCCTGTCTGAGTCAGGACTGAGTCAGCCACGTACATACCTGATATTTAACTCTTTCACGTAGAGAAAGAAAAAAGGAACACAGCATAGTTATTTGTGTGCTAGGCACTGTACATACACATGTCTATCTCATCATGTCACATGTCAGTTCTGGTATCCTTTAAGGGTAAATGAGAGGAGGAGTACACTCCAATAAATCTGCAAGATCAATTTTCATATAACAATATACATTTTATTAATATTGTTATCAACATTAAAAGTGTTTGATCCGTAAGCCGACCCCCCCTACCCCCCACTATTTAAGGCTAGGTCCGACAGCAGGAGTCTGCTGTAAACTCTGCAGCTTTGAGTACGTCCATGCCACTAGATAGTACCTTGCCTCATTTGCTTACCTGTTATTATCTCACCTTGGTTGCTAGTAGTTATCTGACCTTGCTTGAACTCCCTCTGTACTGACATTTGGCTTGTGACCTTCTCTAAGATTTTTGCTGCATGGACCTACAGACCAACCACTTCTGCTCACAGTGACCTTCAACTACATTCTTCTCAAATACACTGGCCTGCTTAACACAGGCCTGTTCTATTCCAATGAATCTCTTGTTTTTCTGTCACCAGTATGGCAAAACCAGGGCTGCAAACTGGTGGCTATAAACAGCAAATTAGTTTTGCTCCCAGTAGGGGTGGCAGGCAGCCCATCATCACTAGCGCTCTAGTAAATAACACTGAGACAGCACACGCTGGGAGATCCTTTAATTAATTTAATGAATTAGATATTGTGCAGGTGCAGTCCCACTTACACACCCTCAATGAGAACTTATTTTAATAAATAAAGGCTAGCCTGGAGGTTTATACTCAGGTCTGAAATAATAAATCTGCTAATTCACTAACCCTTCAGTTATTCATTGTTCATTATAGCCAATGGGACAGTTAAAAACTGTTGCACCTTATAATGTTTAATACTTCCAGGCCAGATTTGCAAGATGACTTGATGATGCCACTGGTGCAAGGAGAACAAGCTGGTCCTCAACAATGCAAAAACCGTTGAGATTATCATTGACTTTGGGAAACACGCCTCCTCGCCACCTCCACTGCACATTGGAGAAATGGTGGTGGAGAGAGTGCCCTGTGCCCGCCTCCTGGGCACCACCATCTTCAACACCCTGAAGTGGAAGGCTAACACTGTCTCCACCCTGAGGAAAGCCCAGCAGAGGCTTTACTTCCTCCGCTAACTGAAGAAGTTCGGCATGTCACAAAAACTCCTGACAAACTTCTATACCGCAACCATCGAATCCGTCCTCTGTTCTTCCATCCTTGTATGGTATGCTGGCTCCTCTGAAGGCGACAGACGCAAACTACAGAGGGTCATCAGGTCAGCGGAAAGGATCATCGGGAACACACTCCCTGCCCTGGACTTCCTCTACAATGCCAGACTACGCTCCAGAGCACTGAAGATTGCTAAGGCTCCCTCCCACCCTGGCCACCAGTTTTTCAATCAGCTCCCCTTGGGGCGGAGGTATCTGAGGTATAGGTCCTTCTCCACAAAGACCACGAGACACAAAAACAGCTTCTTCCCCTCAGCTGTAATTTCGCTGAACTCTAGAAACTCTGCCCATTCTCTCCCCCCGTAGGCTGCCCCGCCCCCCCCCCCCCCCCCCATGACTTTCTGCATATAAACCACCACATGGCTGATGTGTTCTTTGGGATGTTCTATGCTCTGTTGTCTCATATGTTTCTATGTACATGCCCTGTATTCTTGTGCCAAGCCCAATTCCGGGCACGACCCAGTCGTGCTTGGCGAAATAAATGCGATTCTGATTCTGATGATGGAGGAGCCCCTGAAAAGCATTGTGAGCAGAATTATAATTCCCATACCATTTTTACACAGCAGAGCTGCTGACCACGAGTGCCATGTGGAGGGATTGCCTCGATTCACCTCGCTCATGTGCAGACTCTCTAGGCCTTGAAGTTATTGTTTTTTTTAAGTACTTTCTACTATAGCAGTAGTATGTTTTGTTTTAATAAAGTGCTCGCAATAAGATGTGCTTCCATTTTAGTTTTATAACTTTAGTTTTATAACCTGGAGAATCTTACTAAAATCATGTTCACTGTCTGGAATCCAATCACACATTGTTCGTCTTTCTAGGCGATATTGGTATTTTCTTTTGAGGAGTGAAAGAATTGAAGTGTTACCTTAAGTTTTGAGTATTGTGCACATGGTATTACACAAAATATCGTAAAAACTGTCCTGGCACTGCTGGCTGACCTCAGGGTCTTCGTTGTTCCCTGGTTTTCTTCATATTCATTGGGATCCTAAAGCAGAATACTAATATCAGGAAGGTCCCCTAGCGGCGGGGCATAACTCCAAACCATGTGAGCATATTGTCCACAAGCGCTTTCTCTCACTTCACAGGCACAATTCAAAACTCGCACCTGTGCAGTACATACTAACCAGCAAGCTCATGGTGAACCAGAACTCATTGGAGTGTGTAAGGGACTACAATGGTACATAATAACTCTGAGCTGCTAGGAGGAACTTCTAGGAGGCTTGGGAGCATCTAGGACGGGGAACATTAGGGAACCTGAGGAAGTTGAGCAGTGCCAGGAAACTTCTGAAAAGGTAATATAGCCCACTCTGAGCTTCATTTATTAGTTTTCCGCTGCAGGGCCGGGCCGAGGCATAGGCTGGAGAGCAGGGGCGTAGCAATAGGGGTTGCAGAGGTAGCGACCGCATCAGGGCCCTTGGGCCAGAGGGGCCCCGAAGGGCCCTCCATCAACTACAGTATTAGCTCTCTATTGGTCCTGTGCTCATAATAATCACTTCTATAGATACTTTGAATAGTGGTAATTATTAAGAAACTGCTCCCCATCCCCTTCTTGCACCTCAGACACTGTAGTTGCCATTGGCAGGTTTTGGTGCGCCGTATCAATTGCTATGTATGGAGTGCCTGGGGGGCCCCATTGTAAAACTTGCATTGGGGCCCACAACTCCTTAGCTACGCCACTGCTGGAGAGGCTCCAGCCTCAGGGCGCAGTGTAGGAGGGGGCGCAGAATTCATTCAGCTGTCATTCCTAATTGTGTTTGAAGCAGAAAGAAATAAGAAAAGGGGATACATGGCAGTGACTGCAAGCCAGATAACTGGATATTAAGGTGTTGGGGAGGTTGTGGGCCCTGTGGCGCCTCTTAGTCTAATAGCAATCAGTGTGTGACGGCTGTGGTGGCAGGGATGGAGGGGCGCACTTTGGTGTCACAGCCTTGGGTGCTGGGGAGGACCTTATCCCAGCTCTGTTCTGCTGGTTCAGAGGTACTTTAAGGTGAAGTCGGTATAAGCATAAATCTTGTCCACGTGCTATACTGTACTGTACTTTCTGGCTCGTCTACAAATACAGAGGAGGTAGTGCAGTGCCACCTAGTGTTCAAGTTAAGACGGTATTTTAACCTGCCATTAGGGTCCATTTATGCTCAAGGCTTTTTGAGTGTGGAACTCCTGTGGTCCATACACACATTTGCAGTAAGGGGGTAGTGCAGCTGAGGGCAGTTAAAAAACGAAGAATTGCAGCATTCCTCAACATGGTAGTATTTACGGTTTTCAACAGCAAACTATTGAGTTCACTGTGTAGAGGAATAGTTATGAAAGCAGCCACGTGCCTCGTGTAGCTAACTGTTTAGGTGCCCACTAATTATACAATCTCAATTGTACAATCTGGCCTCTTCACTCCACAAAAGTGGTAAAATTGTACAATCAGGATTATTTCATTAGTGGGGACCTTTAAACAGTAATGAAAAACAAAAACCAGGTTTGCAGGACCACTATCACAGAAAATTGCAAATTTACATGTGTCTCAGAGTCAAATGTATTGTACACTGCTCCTGTAGCTGCCACCTACAGTAGCAATTATAAGGTGCCCATTAATGATACAATCTTGATTGTACAATCTTACCAAATCTATGCAGTAGAAGGGTAAACTGAGTGAATATACTTTGCATGGATACTTTAGGTAGACCCTCATATTACATAGAACTAGTAAGATTGTACAGACTAGATTGTATCTTTAGTAGGCACCTTAAATCGGATGCTTCAGAACCTCATACCAACAGGTTTTGGACTAGTCCATCTCCTCATGAGGGATTCTCAGGGTTTCCTTTATTTTCTGAAGCGCTCCTTGAGCAGCAGAGGCACAGTCCAGCTGGCAGAATAGTGACACACAAGAAAGCAGGCTGGCCTGTATCTTACCATAGCTCTTTCCATGCAGTGTTCCTGAAATAAATAATAGAAACTTTGAAAATCTCACTTTAGAAGACAAACTAGTCCAAAACCTGCTGTAAGGGTCAGCAAAATAGGAAAAAAGTAATTACATTACATTTTTCTCTCTCTCTCTGTATATACAGTATATATATTCCTTTAGATCAGGGGTCAGGAACTTTTTTGGCTGAGAGCCATGAACGCCACATATTTTAAAATGTAATTTCGTGAGAGCCATACAATATGTTTCAAACTAAATACAAGTACAATTAAAGCGGCCGTTAGTTTTGGAGGGAGCGCAAGTAAGTTAGTAGTTCATGCTACAGCAGTAGTGTGCCTACTTTGAAAATTTTACTCGCGCTATTGGGTGCAGCTTAGTTAATCAACCTCTACTGATTTGTCTGCCAGCCAGATGTAGTTATCAAAAGAGCCACATCTGGCTCCCAAGCCATAGGTTCCCTACCCCTGCTTTAGATACTGCTGGTTTGTGATCCTAGACAGAGAAGTGGTTGATGGTGAGCGCCCGATGAGAGAACACAACAGCACAACCTCCAGATACCGATCAGCTGCTACACTTCTGTGGACTGTTAAGGTAGCCATACACTGGTCGATTTGCCATTAGATCGACCAACTGACAGATCCCTATCTGATCGAATCTGATCAGAGAGGGATCGTATGGCTGCCTTTACTGCAAACAGATTGTGAATCGATTTCAGCCTGAAACCGATAACAATCTGTTGAGCTACTCCTGCCGCCTGCCCCCCCCCCCCCCCCCCCGTATACATTACCTGATGCTGGCTGCCGGGCATCTTCTCCGTGCTGCACGGCTCTGTTCCGGCTCCAACCCGGCGCTTCCTGTGTCACTCCGTGACCAGGAAGTTCAAATAGAACGCCCTCTATTTGAACTTCCTGGTCACGGAGTGACACAGGAAGCGCCGGGATGGAGCCGGAACAGAGCCGTGCAGCGCGGAGAAGATGCCCGGGAGCCAGCTTCAGGTAATGTATACCTGATCGGATCGGCCGCCGCTAGTGACGCGCACCCTACCCGCGGGCGATCGAGGGTAATTTCCCGCACGGCGCGATCGACGGACCGATCCGATTTCGGGAGGAAATCGGATCGGCTGGTGCGTTTAGCGCGAACGATTAGCAGCAGATTCGATCCCAGGATCGAATCTGCTGTCGAAACGGCCGCGAATCGGGCCAGTGTATTCGTCTGAGGAAGCCCGAGGGGCGGGCGATACTAGTTACGGGACGAGCCGGAGTGACGTCACACGCTGCGCGCTTGTCGGCGCATGGATCCAGAGTTGCGTGAACTCAAGCTGGTGGTCTAAGGGGTTGAGAAGAGGAGGAGGAAGCGAACAATAGCCGGAGGGGGGCCCGAAGTGGTACCAAGAAGGACCCACGAGCTGGAGGAGGTGGTGAGAGCCCGCAGGGCAGAGTATCTTATCTGTGCATATGAGGGAAGCGGAAACGCTGTGTTGGACAGGCGCTAGCCCGCTGCATGTTATTGAACTTTCTCAATGCCTCACAGCCTGGCTAACTTAAGTGGTCGCTTATGCTTACTAAAAAAAACAAACCTGCATGGACTAACACTATTGCATGCTAACCCTCACTCCCCCTGAATAAACTTCATATGAGAAAATGTATGACAAGACAGCATAGTAAATGATTGAATCGTTTATATGTGAAGATCACCTAGTGTGGATCTGGGATTTATCACTATAGACTGCACGCAGTATTAACATGGAACTGGATCTAAAGACATAGCCTATACATCAGGAAGACAATATACAATCTGGAACTCCCGGGAGTATATCTCTGTGTTTGATTGAAGTGAATGGTTGTGCAGTGTGAGTGACACGGCCGGCTGTGTATGCTAGGCTGGTACATATTCTTAGGCTCGTTTTTTATGGGGGTTTATATGGGGGGTTTTGTATGCAGATATTCAATAAAATGAAGTGTGTTCTTTGAGACTAAGTGAAACAGTCCCTTTGTTCATGTTATTTTTAAGGACTGTAATTTAAAAAAATTATTTATTGTTCATCTAGTTATCCTACTCCTGCTTTATTTCCACAAAGTTATGTCATCTGTGTGGAAATCAAATCAGGCCCACTCAGCTCCTGGGCAAGGATTCAAATGAATATGTTTTATCAGTCTCCCCCTTGATTACAGTCGCTGTGAACAGAGAATTTCTGCTGTGTTTGCTAAAGCTGGCCACTAACGGTCCAATCTCTAGCGAAAAATCGTTCGAGCGATCAGAAATTCTGATCGGATTGGTTGTAAATAATCTCCATTGGTGGACACAATCGATTATGAACGAGTGAAAAAAATGTCGCCCGAATTTGGATTTTTTTGGTGGTCGTGATAGATCGGAAGCAATGATTGGTTAGTTGATGGTGTAGTGAACGATTTTTCGTCCGATCAGAATTTCTGATCGCTCGAACGATTTTTCGCTAGAAATTGGACCGTTAGTGGCCAGCTTAAGTCTTATCTTCTACAGTTAGGGTGCCTTTACTTGACTTGGCAGCCAATCAACCATACGATTCAATAATTATTATCGAATTGGATAAAAAACAGATCTGCCAAGAGCATGCCCGATTGACAATGTGATGAATTTTCAAGCCAAAACTGATCACATGTATCAATTATACATGCTGGTAAATCTCGACGTTCTCGATTGAGTGCATGGCGGTAACGGCGTGCGATATCGGGACAAGCGAGGAAAGCAATGGAACCCCCCGCGCTGTCCCCCCAATGTAAATGTGCTCTTCTGCTTCCTCCATTTGCGCCTCATACGCTAGGCACCACAGTGGGCATCAGTGAACAGGTAAAGTACAAATGCATGCACGGGGGAGGGGCACTTACACTAGGGGGCAGTGACTGAGGCGGCAGATGCAGCATCACAAGGCCAATCAGGAATTGGCCTGTAGTGTATGGGAAGCCAACAGATCTCTCTCTGATCAGATTTGATCAGAGAGAGATCTGTCTCTTGGTCGAATCTGCCCAACATCACTAGATGTAGGGGCTCCTTTAGTGACTAAAGAATAATCTGTGGAGATGCTGCAGCAACAGTAATGTGTCTGATAAGCCTTCCATTAACCCTTCCATTAGATTATTAATGAACAGTTGTCTTTTGTTCAGCTGTTGGAGCAGAGGGGAACTAATGACTACAATTACACTTTAATTCCCAGCACTGAATGTGTTTATATCTGTAGTTACACGGTCCATTTACTTATAACAGGGACTGTCTTTCATTCTTTAGTATTTCACATGTTGCACTCATTTTGACGCCATGGTTAAAATAAAGAAAGAACACAACTTTAACAGCTTTCAGACTAACAGTCTGTGGCCCCTTAAAGCGGAACTGAAGATAATCTAAAAATAAAGAGTTTTACTTACCTGGGGCTTCTGCAAGCCCCTTGCAGCCGTCCTGTCCCACGCCGGTCCTCCATTATACCCAGTTCTCCCGCCGCCAGCTACTTTCGGTTTCGCTGTTGAGCCACTGCATCTGTGCGGCTCTGGCCTGTGTATCCTTCGCATTCCAGTCTGCAATAGCGCTATTGCAGATGGGAACAGGTAAAAAGGATACGCTTGGCAGCCCCTCGACTTACAAGTCGAATAATGAAGCTAGCTGGCGGCAGAGGACCGTTGAGGAGTGCTGTGCGACAGGACGGCTGCAAGGGGCTTGCAGAAGTCCCAGGTAATCGAAACTCTTTATTTTTAGATTATCTTCAGTTCAAACCTTTTTTTTTCCAGCAACTGAGCTGTGATGACTGTGATAGGCTCACAGTGACCATGGGGTCAGGTGTCTGCTCCTGACCAGCACACAAAACTCTGCTGTCAGCGTGACAATGGAGCAATTGGGCTGCAGTGATGACAGAGAGGCAAGAGCAAGTAGTGTGAATGGCGAGAGTGAGTGGACCACGTGGCGAGAGTGATTGAAATCTACACTCTGGCAGGAATAACAGCTCTCAAACAGGGTGTAGCTTTCAATCATTCGACGTGGATGGCATGACGCTGCTCGGTCCCAAACCTCACCATACTGAAGGATACTGCAGCTGTGCAGGGAGGTTTCTGCGATCGCTGGAACAAGGCTTGGTGAGTAAGTGGCTGGATTGGGAGGGGGGTTGAAGCTGGAAGGTACTATTACAAACATCCCTATTGCTTGCCTACATTGTACAGGTGCCCCTTCACCTAGCTAACTTATACTTTGGGGCTCCTGTACCTAGCTAGCCTATACTGGGTACACCTGTACCTACCTAGTCTATACTGGGGAACACCTGTACCTACCTAGCCTATCCTGGGGGACACCTGTACCTACCTAGCCTATACTGAGCGACATCTGTACCTAGCTAGCCTATACTGGGGACACCTGTACCTACCTAGCATATACTGAGCGACACCTGTACCTAGCTAGCCTATACTGGAGACACCTGTACATACCTAGCCTATACTGGAGACACCTGTACATACCTAGCCTATACTGGGGGACACCTGTACCTACCTAGCCTATACTGAGCAACACCTGTACCTAGCTAGCCTATACTGGGGAACACCTGTACCTAGCTCGATTATACTGAGCGACACCTGTACCTAGCTAGCCTATACTGGGGGACACCTGTACCTACCTAGCCTATACTGAGCAACACCTGTACCTAGCTAGCCTATACTGGGGAACAACTGTACCTAGCTCGATTGTACTGGGCGACACCAGTACCTAGCTAGTCTATACTGGAGGACACCTGTACATACCTAGCCTATACTGGAGGACACCTGTACCTACCTAGCCTATACTGGGGAACACCTGTGCCTAGCTCGATTATACTGGGTGACACCTGTACCTAGCTAGCCTATACTGGAGACACCTGTACATACCTAGCCTATACTGGGGGACACCTGTACCTAGCTAGCATATACTGGGGGACACCTGTACATACCTAGCCTATACTGGGGGACACCTGTACCTACCTAGCCTATACTGGGGAACACCTGTACCTAGCTCGATTATACTGGGCGACACCTGTACCTAGCTAGCCTATACTGGATACACCTGTACATACCTAGCCTATACTGGGGAACACCTGTACCTAGCTCGATTATACTGGGCGACACCTGTACCTAGCTTGCCTATGCTGGGGACATCTGTACCTACCTAGCCTATACTGGGGACACCTGTACCTAGCTCGATTATACTGGGCGACACCTGTACCTAGCTAGGTTATACGGGAAACACCTGTACATACATAGCCAATACTGGGGACACCTGTACCTACCTAGCCTATACTGAGCAACACCTGTACCTAGCTAGCCTATACTGGGGAACACCTGTACCTAGCTCGATTATACTGGCCAACACCTGTACCTAGCTAGCCTATGCTGGGGACATCTGTACCTACCTAGCCTATACTGGGGACACCTGTACCTAGCTAGCCTATACTGAGGACACCTGTACCTACCTAGCCTATACTAGGGACACCTGTACCTACCTAGCCTATAATGAGCGACACCTGTATCTACCTAGCCTATACTGGGGACACCTGTACCTAGCTAGCCTATGCTGGGGACATCTGTACCTACCTAGCCTATACTGGAGACACCTGTACCTACCTAGCCTATACTGAGCGACACCTGTACCTACCTAGCCTATACTGGGGACACCTGTACCTAGCTAGCCTATGCTGGGGACATCTGTACCTACCTAGCCTATACTGGGGACACCTGTACCTACCTAGCTTATATTGAGCGACACCTGTACCTAGTTAGCCTATACTGGGGACACCTGTACCTAGCTAGCCTATACTGTGGGACACAACAGTACCTAGCTAGCCTATACTGGGTGACACCTGTACCTAGCTTGATTATACTGGGCGACACCTGCACCTAGCTAGCCTATACTGGGGGCACTCAATCGGTGGGCAACACAGGACAGGTAATGTATAAATGCACTCACGGAACTACATTTTTACACTGGGGGACAACGGTGAGGCGAGGCAATGCAAGGCCTATTCCCAAGTGATTTAATGTTGAAATTTATCGGGAATACGCCTGTGGTGTATGGGCAGCTGACCGATCTCTATCTAATTAGGTTCGATTAGAGAAAGATTTGGGCCTTAGTCGAATAAAAATCCTAGGATAACCTGTCTTAATGATTACGGGCCAGTTGCTAGATCGACACCAGTTTGCCTATCGAACAGATAGATCGACTGAGGATGCCATCTGTGTAGCTCTCCATGCTGCCCTCTCATACCTAGACAAGCCCAACTCCTATGTTAGGATGCTCTTTGTTGACTACAGCTCAGCATTTAACACCATCGTACCTAGCCAGCTGACCAAAAAACTCCATGCACCAGGTCTTGCTCCCTTCATATGTACCTGGTTATTGGACTTCCTTACTAATCGCCCTCAAACTGTCAGACTAGGAAAACAGACATCCTCCACTCTTACCCTGAGCACTGGCGTGCCACAGGGCTGTGTATTAAGCCCTCTCCTCTATGGACTTTTCACCCATGACTGCCAGCCTATCCATACCTCAAACATAATTGTTAAGTTTGCAGATGATACGACTGTCATTGGGCCTATATCAGACAATGAGGAAGCTGCATACAGAGAAGAAGTTAGGAACCTGACTGCATGGTGTGACATTAACAACCTGTTATTAAATACAAAGAAGACCAAAAAAATTATTCTGGACCAGCAAAAAGACCACTCACTTACCGCTAATGATCAATGCAGAGGCTGTGGAGAGAGTTTCCAGCTTCAAATTTTTGGGAGTCACCATCACAGAGAACCTGTCCTGGGCTGACAATGCTTTAGCTGTAACTGGCAGAGCACAACAACGCCTCTACTTTTTGAGAAAACTAAGGAGCGCTAATCTTCCACAGAAGCTGCTGGTTAATTTCTACAGATGCACTATAGAAAGTGTTCTGACCAATTGCATGATGGCCTGGTACAAAAGCTGCACCAAGCAGCGACGGTTCCAGCTTCAGATTTTTGGGGGTGCTCAAAAGGGGCACAATTGCTGGCTGGCGGGGCTCATGGGGGAAATTTGCACCGTGCCGAAAATATGGGCGTAGTCATGACATCATGTGGGCCAGGCTAACTGTAATGTAGTTGTACCAGATAATGTAGTTATATTTAAAAATGAAGTAAATGCACATAATGACAGACAGCATTTCCCCAGTAAATGCACGTAATGAGAGACAGCGTTTCCCTAGTAAATAAACGTAATGACAGACAGTGTTTCCCTAGTAAATGCACGTAATAAACAGACATCGTTTCCCCAGTAAATGCACGTAATGACAGACAGCGTTTCCCCAGTAAATGCACGTAATGACACAGCGTTTCCCTAGCAAATGCACGTAATGAGAGACAGCGTTTACCCAGTAAATGCACGTAATGACAGACAGCCTTTCCCTAGTAAATGCACGTAATGAGAGACAGCATTTCCCCAGTAAATGCACGTAATGACAGACAGCGTTTCCCCAGTAAATGCACGTAATGACAGACAGCGTTTCCCTAGTAAATGCACATAATGAGAGACAGCGTTTCCCCAGTAAATGCACGTAATGAGAGACAGGGTTTCCCCAGTAAATGCACGTAATGACAGACAGCCTTTCCCCAGTAAATGCACGTAATGACAGACAGCCTTTCACCTGTAAATGCACGTAATGAGAGACAGCGTTTCCCCAGTAAATGCACATAATGACAGACAGTGTTTCCCCAGTTAATGCACGTAATGACAGACAGCCTTTCAGCTGTAAATGCACGTAATGAAAGACAGCGTTTCCCCAGTAAATGCACGTAATGATAGACAGCGTTTCACCAGTAAATGCTCGTAATGAGAGACAGCGTTTCACCACTAAATGCACATAAGAGACAGCGTTTCCCCAGTAAATGCACGTAATGACAGACAGCCTTTCATCTGTAAATGCATGTGATGACAGACAGCCTTTCACCTGTAAATGCACGTAATGACAGGCAGCCTTTCACCTGTAAATGCACGTAATAACAGACAGCGTTTCACCAGTAAATGCTCGTAATGAGAGACAGCGCTTCACCACTAAATGCACATAAGAGACAGCGTTTCCCCAGTAAATGCATGTAATGACAGACAGCCTTTCACCTGTAAATGCATGTAATGACAGACAGCCTTTCACCTGTAAATTCATGTAATGACAGACAGCCTTTCACCTGTAAATGCACGTAATGACAGACAGCGTTTCATGTAGCCAGATGTATAGTAGTCCCCAGTATAGGTAGGTAGTAGGACTTACCGTGTCCCCAGTATAGCCAGGTGTATTGATGTCCCCAGGAGGGGTGGAAGGAGGGAGCTGTGGGGACAGCGGTGGCCGGTGGGGAAGGGGGATGTCTCCCCCCCTTCCCTTACCTTGGGGCTCCCCCTCTCTCGCTCCCCCCTCCAGCATGAGCAGCTGGCAGCGGCGGCAGAAAACTTCCTCTCTTCCCAGCACGGGAGAGAGATCTATCTGTGCGCCACTACTCTGGTCTAGACTAAACCAGAGTAGCGGCGCACAGATCAGCCGCGCTGGGAAGAGAGGAAGTCTTTTGCCGCCGGCCCACCGCTCATTTCTAGAGGAGGGAGAGAGGGGGAGCCCCAAGGTCCCCACTGTGCCCACAGCTCTCTCTTCTCTATCTGCTGCCACCCCACCTGCTGCTTGGCAACCCTGCCGGGGGGACTTTTGGGGGGGGCTGACAGCTTGTCAGCTGGGGCTTAAGTCTGGGAAAGCCCCAGTGTAGTGCCGCCACTGGCACCAAGGCTACTATGAAGCCCTGCAGCGAGTTGTTAAAACAGCAGAAGCCATTATCAGCACTGAACTACCATCACTGGAACTTTTGTATAAGACTCGCAGTATGAGAAGGAACAAAAACATCATCAAGGACAACACTCACCCTGAAAATGCCTTGTTTGAGCTCCTTCCATCAGGTAAACGTCTTAGATCGATTTGCATACAAACAAACAGACTGAAAAACAGCTTTTTTTCCCATCCACCATAAACTTGCTGAACCCTGAAGTCTCTTTGAAATAATGAACACTGTGTACAAATTGCTTAAATATCTGTAATACCTGGCATACTTGTATAATTTCTTCTCTTTCTACCTTTGTTACTATCACTATGTTCCCTATCGTGGGGTTGTCATGAAAAGTTGTTGTGTTATACAATGACAATGAATTGCTTTAACTTGATCTGCCCATCAGAACTATGGCCACATTTACATTTGTATTAGAACTGGTTGAGCAGCTGCAGCTTGGAGGTATAAATGATCAGAGATTTTGGGGAGTAATTTTGAAATTTAGTTTAGATTTTGTGTTTCAAGCTTTTATTAAACTCAAAATGTACACTAGACCCTTGCTTGACACATTTTGGTAAGTTACAGGAAAAAAAGGTTATGAAAAAACATCATCAATAAAAATTGGAGATTTTTATTGGAGCGTCCACTTCTGAAGTCTAAACGGATAGTATAGACTTTAGAAGTGGACGCTCCAATAAAAATCTCCAATTTTTATTGATAATGTTTTTTCATAACCTTTTTCCTGTAACTTACCAAAACCCAAACCTAGTAGTAAACCCAAACCTAGTAGTAACTTTAGGAAGGTCAGTTGTATAAAAAATATGATTGTCCCCACCCCTGAGTAATGTGGGGTTGAGACATGGAAAAAGGCCAGTCAGAGCGTAGCATTTCCCCAAAGGGTAACTTTAGATGTGGGTGTAGTAGGTGTGGGAGTTGTGCCTTCAACACCCATAGGTTGTCTAGTTTTTTAGATCAGGATAGGCAGAGTGTGCAAATCATGTAACCAAACCAATCTACTGCATGTCCACACATGTTGTGTAAATGTTGATATGCGGGTGTAAAAAGTTGTATGTTGGAAGGACGAGTAGGCCACAGAGGGAGGGATTCTGTGAGCATAAGAGGGGCATTTTGTCCCCCAAGTCACATCTCAACATTTCTAAACATTTTGCTGAGTTTCATGGATGTAAAGTGGATACATTACAGTTAATAGGAATTGAGTGCTTTCCCGTAGATCCATGCCCTGGAGAGTGGTTTTGACGGTTATGTTCCCGTGAAAGTTTTTTGATCTATAAATTAGACACTTTGGCCCCCCAGGGACTCAATATAGATCTTGATGTGAGTACACTTTTTAGAAAGAATTTTTAGGTTTGATCCACCCAACAAGTCCATGACATTAGATTTTTTTGTAGAGGCCCCATATATAGAACATTGGGGTATTCATGATCTCTTCTTAATTTTTCCTTTTTATCTCAATTCTATTATTATTATTTGTTTATTATTATTTTTTGTTAGTTTAAATATTTTTTATTCATCTCTGCTCCCCTATTTTTGAAAATAGTGGTCGTGCATGGGATCATTGAGGAATCCTATTTTTGTTAGGATCCCTGTATTTTTTAGAATGTACTTGTTTTTATAAAGTGTAATAAATTTGTTGCAATGATTTTTTTATTGTATTGTAATGAAGATTGGAGTCCTATTTAAAATAATGGGGACTGCAATTCTACTGTTTCGCCACAAGATGGGAGACCTACTTCAGGCTGTACCAGGGTACAAGTAATCGAGTACCCATTATAAATTAATGTGGCAGGTTTAGGGGAGTCAAAGGGGGAGGTCTCCAAAATGATAGTGACTCAGCCACTCCCAGAGGAAGGGACATTGGTGCCTGAGGTCTACAGTGATTGTGATTCTAGTCTAGGCTTGCTTTTAAAATGAAAAAGTATGATGAATATTATTGTAGTTGTATAATGCTTAGTTCATATTTGGTCAGCTGCCCTGCATTTTTGAGGGTACAGATAGTGGACTAAAATGTACGGTATGTGGCAACACTTGCAAGTTCACATCAGTTAATTAATGCAACTAACGCACGGGTACAATTTTTCCATACAGCAGAACACTATAATTACACCTCTTTGCAAGCTAGGGCCCATATGCAATTCACTTTTTCTCCTGAGTTTTCCCCTCCGTGATATTTTCACAACTTGTCATAAAATGCATTATAAGCCACCAGCAACAAGGAAATACTCAAAATAAATTTGATCAGGCCCGGATTTACATCACAGGAGCCTATAGGCACCGATGTCTTGGCTCCCTAGACTTCCCCCTCCATGAACCTACAAACACCTGCTGGGTGGCCCAGCTGTCACTTCTTACTTACTTCCCTTGCTTGTCATAGGTAGCTACAGATGCCCCTTAGTATTAGGTAGCCAGCGGTACCCTCAGTATCAAGTTGCATAGGGAAGGAGAGAGGAAGGCACCTGAGGAGCAGAGTGAGACGCCTTTCTATCGTCAGGCGCCTGTAGGCACGTGCCTACAGCGCCTTATGGTAAATCCGTCCCCGAATTTGATAGTACTTTTTCACCATCTTTTGATTACTTATTCAATTGTAAAATGCTGAAAAGTTATTTTAAAGAGAAGATGAAAATTATCTTCTAGGAGATAACTCAGGTAAAAAAAAGTTAATTGGATATGGATATGGTGCATTTATAACTACTTTCCTGATATTTTGAAAAAGTGTCATGTCACCATGAACTATAGCCATTAGAGGGCACTGTTGTTCTTTCTCATTTAATATCAGCCAACTCACTTTCCCGCAGGAGTGGCAAGGTTAGAACGAGTGAATGCTGAGGGGAAAACTATTCTGCTCAGAAGAAGAGGGAATTCAAAGGATAAGATGGGATGTGATGTGAGAGAAAAGTATAATATAACTGAGCTCAGAGTCAAATTATTTTAAATAATAGTGTACTAAGTACACTATTGTTCCGAGCTCAATCTCCACAAGCCCTCACGTCACAGCTCCCCTTCGCGCTGTGTGCAGTGACAGCATATCGGAACCATAAGTAGTGACGGGAGGCGGTGCGTTTCTAAGTACAGGTAGAGAGGAGGGGGAACTGACACTTCCTCCCAGCCCATAATCAACGTTCTACTCAGTCAAATATTACGGCTGAGCAGAGCAGGGACCAAGGGGTGCTGGAGTGTGAAGATGGTGCTGTGACATATGTCACAGCACCACAGATAAAAGAGAATTAAAAGTATGTTGAGAACAACCCAGTTCAGGGCTATGCAGCAGAAGCTGATACTATGCAGTGCTGAGCACTATACAGGATCTTCTCAAAACATTAGCATATTGTGATAAAGTTCATTATTTTCTGTAATATACTGATAAACATTAGACTTTCATATATTTTAGATTCATTACACACAACTGAAGTAGTTCAAGCCTTTTATTGTTTTAATATTGATGATTTTGGCATACAGCTCATGAAAACCCAAATTTCCTATCTCAAAAAATTAGCATATTTCATCCGACCGATAAAAGAAAAGTGTTTTTAAAACAAAAAAGTCAACCTTCAAATAATTATGTTCAGTTATGCACTCAATACTTGGTCGGGAAACCTTTTGCAGAAATTACTGCTTCAATGCAGCGTGGCATGGAGGCAATCAGCCTGTGGCACTGCTCAGGTGCTATGGAGGCCCAGTTGGCAGGTCAATTGAGCACAGTAATACCATGGTCAGTAAATCATTTACCAGTGGTTTTGGCACTGTGAGCAGGTGCCAGGTCGTGCTGAAAAATGAAATCTTCCATCTGCTGAAACGCTTTATGGAGATGAAGATTTCATTTTTCAGCATGACCTGGCACCTGCTCACAGTGCCAAAACCACTGGTAAATGGTTTAATGACCATGGTTTTACTGTGCTCAATTGGCCTGGCAACTCTCCTGACCTGAACCCCATAGAGAATCTGTGGGATATCGTGAAGAGAAAGTTGAGAGACGCAAGACCCAACACTCTGGATGAGCTTAAGGCCACTATCGAAGCATCCTGGGCCTCCAAAACACCTGAGCAGTGCCACAGGCTGATTGCCTCCATGCCACGCCGCATTGAAACAGTCATTTCTGCAAAAGGTTTCCCGCCAAGTATTGAGTGCATAACTGAACATAATTATTTGAAGGTTGACTTTTTTTGTTTTAAAAACACTTTTCTTTTATTGGTCGGATGAAGTATGCTAATTTTTTGAGATAGGAAATTTGGGTTTTCATGAGCTGTATGCCAAAATCATGAATATTAAAACAATAAAAGGCTTGAACTACTTCAGTTGTGTGTAATGAATCTAAAATATATTAAAAGTCTAATGCTTATCAGTACATTACAGAAAATAATGAACTTTATCACAATATGCTAATTTTTTTAGAAGATCCCGTATTTTAAAAAATGTAGGAAACTATAAACATCCACCTGATATTGATAATTTACAACTTTACCACAGTGCCCCGCTCACTATTAGATGAATCCAAACTAATATCCCTCTTCACAACTCTCTTCCCTTCCCCTCAAACCCTTTTTTTTCCTCATTGTAATATTTATTGAAACATATTATAAAAGAATTGAACATGTCAGTTCTAGAGCTAAGAGAACTTACACCTAGCACAAGTCCATGAGATGTATAGAGGTAGTCCTCGGTTAACAAACGAGATAGGGACTGCCCACTCTTTCTTAACCTGAATCTGTCCGTAAGTCGACTACCTGTTCTGGCCAGTTGAAAAGGAAGAATATGGGCAGCGGAAGGTAAATAGAGGCCTACTCACCTGATCCTCGGCGGTAGAAGGTGCCCTCGTGGTGCCCGGAAGGTCCGCAGCCCGTCCTCTCGCTTCCTCCATTGTTCCCCGGCGGCTCCTGGCTTCACATGCGGCGCATAATGACGTAATCAGGAAGAGCCCCCTAGTGAGTAGGCCTCTATTTACCTTCCGCTGCACATATTCTTCCTTTTCAACGGGGCAGAACAGGTAGTCCCCAGCGGGCGTGACGTCATGCGACGGGGCAGAGCTATGGTCGCGGCGTTCGTATCGGCGGGTCGTTCGTAAGACGGGCGTTCGTAACCCGGAGACGGAAGCAGCAGATTTGGGCGCATGAGACAAGTGGACAAAAAGGGCGCCCCATTCACTCCCATTATAAATATCGTTTAATGGGCGCCGAACAGGGAAAAAAAGGCGCTGGAGATTATTAACGTTTTAACAAAGGCGCTGGAGATTATTAACGTTTTAACAAACGGCGCCCGGAGATTTTTAAGGATTTATAACTATGTTTGTGATGATTTAACTTTACAAAATGAGCCCGTGACGAATAACGTTTATAAAGATACTAAATCACTATTTCTAAAACATTATTATCCACCCAAAAAAATGATTTACATTTTTTTATTTACATTTTTTATTTATTAATGTCTGTAAAACATTATTATCCATAGGGGGTCTTAGGTTTAGGCACCAACAGGGGGGTCTTAGGTTTAGGCACCAACTGGGGGGGTCTTAGGTTTAGGCACCAACTGGGGGGTCTTAGGTTTAGGCACCAACAGGGGGGTCTTAGGTTTAGGCACCAACAGGGGGGTCTTAGGTTTAGGCACCAATAGGGGGGTCTTAGGTTTAGGCACCAATAGGGGGGTCTTAGGTTTAGGCACCAACTGGGGGGTCTTAGGTTTAGGCACCAACAGGGGGGTCTAAGGTTTAGGCACCAATAGGGGGGGTCTTAGGTTTAGGCACCAATAGGGGGGTCTTAGGTTTAGGCACCAATAGGGGGGTCTTAGGTTTAGGCACCAACAGGGGGTCTAGGGGTTAGGGATAGGTACAGGGAGGGTTTTTAACAAACGTAAATATAAGTTTCAGTTTACAAACAGGGAAAATTAACGTTTTAAGAATTGCCGATCTCATACACATTATTTAGTGATTTATAAATTCTTAAAACACTATTTCTAAACGAAATTCTACACAATATTTCTATAAATGATAATACTGTTTATTGTTTACACCACGCGCCCTTTTTTCCCGACGCCCTTTTTTGATGTACACCCCGGGGACTACCTGTATTACAATATATCATACATACTTAGTTAACAAGGTATGTCAATACTGACAAAGAATAACAATAAACAACATAAAAAGATAACAGGTAGGGTTAAAGAGGAACTATCGCAAAAATCTTAACATTTGAAACACATACAAATAAGACGTACATTTCTTCCAGAGTAAAATGAGCCATAAATTACTTTTCTCCTATGTTGCTGTCACTTACCGTAGGTAGTAGAAATCTGACATTACCGACAGATTTTGGGCTAGTCCATCTCTCTATAGGGGATTCTCAGCATGGCCTTTATTCTTAATAAAGACATTCCCTGAAAATGATTAATACAAATATGCTGGCCAGCCTCCCTGCTAGAGATGGCCCAAACTGTTCGCGGGCGAACCTCTATGGAGCTGCTACTACTTCCGAGTCGCAATGACCCGGAGTAGTACGGCTGCGCTGGGCCGGCGGTGCGCGTCTTAGATCATGCACCCGTTCCCGGCCACTCTCTGCGCATGAGCATGACGTCATTCATGACCTCACGCACATGCGCAGAAAGTGCTCGGCAACAGGAGCGCGATCTAGGACGCGCACCGCTGGGCCAGCGCAGGCGTACTACTCCGGGTCATTGCGACCCGGAAGTAGTACAGGTGAGGAGTTCGCCGGCGAACGGTTCGGGAACCGTTCACCGACATCTCTACTCCCTGCTCGCTGCACACTATTTTGGCAGTTGGACGGATCAACTAAATGACAGCAACATAGGAGCAAAGTAATTTATGTCTCATATTACTCTAGGAGAAATGTACTTCTTATTTGTATGTGTTTTAAATTTTAAGATTTTCACGAACGTCTCTCTTTAAGGATGATCTGTAAAGTGAAATCTATGTAGTATTTAAATATATGCTTGAAGATGGAAGCCATATCCTGAATGCAGCCATGGGTTCCAGATTTTAAAGAAATTTGCTGTGCCTGCTTTTTAAATAGATTGTACCGCACATGGGGCTCGATTCACTAAAGCGTGATAATGCTATCACAGCAGTTATCACGCGATCTGCCGCGCGCGGTGCTTGTTTCATGCGTGTGATCGTGCGCAAACCTTCGTTTATCAAGCGTAGTAATGCTTTGCGCTTGCAAAGCGCGCGGCAGATCGAGTGATAACTGCTGTGATAGCAGTTATCACGCTTTAGTGAGTCGAGCCCATGGTGTGAACTCTTAAATATCACAGTTTACAATTATGCTGTTTGATGCTGTACATTGCCATATCACAGAGCAGTATGTTTTTTGTAGTTGTTGTTGTTGTGCAGCATATGTCAGTGAAAGTCTGGTGGCAAGTTTGTAAATGCAGCATTTCACAAATCTTAGCATGCACCCTTTTTTGATTTGTGAGCATAAAATTGCTTTTTGGCAAAAAGTATGCTAAGACGCATATGCAAATGATTTATGATGTGCACAAATACATGCGAGGTGCACAGAATAACGTATATTATACTGTCCCTCTGAGGGGCTCATAATCTAGTCCCTACCATAGTCATATGTCTATGTATGTATCGTGTAGTGCATGTATCATAATCAAGGGCCAATTTAGGGGGAACCAATTCACTTATCTGTATGTTTTTGGAATGTGGGAGAAAACCTGTATATGCTTATTACATCTGCTTTTTCAGAATTCTAGTAAGAGCAACGGTGGAAGTCAGAAATGGAAACTCACCCTGGGAGCGAATCTGGTGTGGTATTTTAAGCTAGTTAATCAATAAATGGATTTACTCACAGTACAGTATTTGCGATCTCTAAAAGTACATTCCTTTGAGAAGTGAAGAGGGCCCACAGATAAACTATACAAAGGGAGAATATACAAACTCATTGCACATTCTGGCCTAGGTTCAGACCTGGCACTATAGAGCAGCAGGGCAGTGGCTTAGCAGTAGGAGATGCTGAGGCTGCGACTGAACCAGGGCCCCTGGAACTGAGGGACCCACATGGGTAACCTCCTTCAGTTGCTCCATATGCTTATTATTGCAGTGGTTATGATTATCTCTGTATGTATATTAAATAGTGGTAATCATTAAAAAGCAATTTCTTTTCCTCGGCTGACACCTCTCTGACTCTGTGGCTGTCCTCGAAAAATCCATTTTAGGTGGGTTGTATCATGGGTGAATCATTGCATTCCAGCAGTACTGGAGGTGTGTTTAGCTATCAGGGACAATAAAGAGATAATTTGCATATCCAGCACCAGCAGTGATGCATTGTGGGACACCTCAGAGCTCACTCCAACCTGAATAATTGCAAACACCTTCCGTTTAAGAAGGCACACTTCTGATTTTGCATAGGATCTTGGTAAGGAAGCTTGTTGCTGAAATATTATTTTCCCTTGGACCATTTTTGCTTCACAGCATGGAGATTTTCATTGGCAAACAATCCAATTCCCTTTTTATCTTTTCATTTTAGCTTCATCAGTTTAGAGTACTCACAGTAAGATAATATAATTTATGATTGGTTAGAATACAGCAAGTATTAAGTTTGTGGACAGTATGGTTGTAACTCTATGTCCCTGAAATGTCCTCGGGGTCTTTTATACAGTACATGGGCCAGATTAACCAAAGGCTAAAAGGTCCCATAATTCTACAGTACGCAATTGTGTGACAGAACTGGCTGTTCCGTATCATTTTACTCAGGCCAAACATTTGGTTAGCCAGCTGCGATTCCAGATCTTGGAGCATGTAGGACCATTCAGGGGAGGTGGAGGTAGGATTAAAAAATTGCTGTGCAGAGAAGCGGTCTGGATTCATTGGCTGGACACACAAGAACCAAAGGGGTATGAACAGAGAATATGATTTGGCCCCCCTTCCTATAATTATGTTTCCATTATAGTTTTTTCCCCTAGATGTATACAATATATTATTATTATTATTATTATTATTAGTTTTTGTATTTTTTTCCGTTTTTTTCTTGTTCTCCATTATTGAATGAAATATTAGCTCACCTCTCTTGCCAACAGGTGTCAGTACTGCTGCATGTATATGTATTGTTGACATTCTGATTCCATCGCTGCACTATTTGCAGATTGCGTTCGATTTTGCAATAGATTTTGGATACTTATCAAAGCAAAATCTTTCGCAAAATTCATCTGAAACAATTTGGACGTCTACACTCGATGCAATTTCTTATTAGATGCATCGGGGCCCACAGCTCCTTAGCTACGCCACTGGATTTATCTAATAGATCTGTCTATCTGATGGAAAACTGTACCGTGTAGAGGAGGCTTCAGGCTGATTGGTGTCTCCTTTGTCCCCGTGGGGAGTGTGGGTCGTGGGGCCACCTGTGCCGTGCTTGGCTCCTTTCGGACTTGAAGAGAGAGGGCGGATTGTTTACATTCCGTCCTCTCTCCTGATTAATAAAAAGGAAACATCGAGAGCCCAATATGGTGTAGTATGTACTGGAAATGGCGAAGATGAAAAGGTAAGTATAATGTTATATTCACAAGTCTGGGTTACCGTACAGGTAACCACTCTATAGGCAGGTGGGGAGAATTAGACCTGTCCCCACTCAGGATTAAGAAGTCGCTCTCTGTAGATCGGAAAAAGGAACCAAGTCCCCTCCACCCGGGGTGGACACAATAATTGTACAGTTGTAAAGAGGCGCCAGTAGTATAAAAGGAGGTAAAAAAAAATTTTAAGCACCCACCCGGAGTATGTATATAAACTATTTAAGTGTTGAAATAATCAACCACATTTTTGTGTCGACTTCGGGGAGGTAAGTCCCCCACTGACCCCCCAGTGTTCTCTTCTGATAGGTCGTGGGCTGGAGGGAGGTTGTGTTTATCACCACAGTCCTTCAAGCTCCCAGTTCCCCATCAGGTCCACCACCAGTCAGTGGGGCATAGCCTGATGATGTCACCATCACTGGGAGCTGATTGGCCCACGTTGCATGAGTGGTGCAGATCATAAGCTCTGCTTCTGATGCCCCCCTCCTGGAGGAGTTAAGTATGAGGCCTATCTTCCACACACATGTGGAGGATGTTTTATACAGTTCCCTATCAGGACCACAAAGCGGAACGAGCAGGGATTGGTCACCGGCACCGCAGGAGACATTCGCATGTGATTGGTCGTTTCTCCATGCTGTTGATAATATATAAAGGTGGTTAGTTTTCCTTCACAGTAGACATTTGTCAAAACTTGGGAAAGGAGGATTGGTTGCTGTTTATGTTGCCATTTATGTATTTTCAATAAGTTGGGGGGGGGGGGGGAATTTGAGTTCTCTGCCTTTAGTGCTGAAGTCTTGGCCCTGGTTCGGAAGTTAGGGTTAGGCATCAGTGAGGGATAAATGTTAAGGGAGAGATTATGCTTAAAGCAAACTTAAACTGAAAATTAGTTAAAAAGTCAATATATACATACATATGTCCTACTTACCTCCTGTGTAGTCTACTCATCAATCTCTTTCTCCTCTCCCATGTCCTGTTTGTTCACTGCGATCGATGGAATTCTCAATTTCCATTTTCAAAATGTTGATGACCCCGTAACAGCTTCCAGGTCAGCACACTGTTAAACTATAATATTTCCCACTTGAGCCATAGGGAAACATGGACGAAACCTTGCACATCAGTTGTTCTTCCAGTTATTTCGGTTATAACTGACAGCAACTGATATATAACTGACAGCAACGATATATTTGAATTCTGACAAAATCTTGTCAGAACTGTAAGGAATTATTGTTAGAAGAAAATGGTGAGCTTCTGAGAGGAACTGACGGCAAGGTAAGAATGCAGTATTCATTTGCAGGTACATCGTGTTCATTTTAAATAATTTTACTTGGTTCAGGTTCCCTTTAGGTGTTAGGAAGGTGTTAAATTGAAGGTGGGCGGCAGATTACTGGTAAGCATAAGAAACATGTTAACATTAAAGGAGAAGTTTAGTGTTAGGCATCAGGAATGGGTTAAAGGAGGAGGTTGGGTTTAGGCATAGGGGAATCATTAAGGGATTGGTTGCAGAAGGGTTAGGCGTGGGGGGAGCATTATGGGATCAGTTGTAGGCAAATGAGCGATGGGAGGAAAGCACTGCCGAAAAATAAAACAGCATAGGCAAAATGCCATGTCAGTGCCAAAATCAACTGTCCCAAAAGTAAATGTACCTCCAGATCATCATGTTTGCTTGAGAATGGTTAACATACATCTGTATAAATCTGCAGGACTTCTCCAGGCCTCAGCTATTTTCTCTGATTTATTGGCAGCTTGCTGTGTGCTGCAGGAAGTTCGAATTATTTTCATATATTTCTCTAGAACATCTGTATTTTATTAAGGCATCCTGCTTCTCCATGCAGATTCTTCAGCCAGTCCTTTCCTATATTTCCATGTAAAGCTGTGTACCCATGTCACGATTTTCCCATTGATTTTCCTGACGACCAGTGATTTTTCCTTTGAGCACCAGGTGGTCGTTTCCACGATATCGTGACTTGGATACAGGTGCACAACCATGTGAACGTCGCTTAGCTTCACGCTGCAATAAAAACCATCATGGCGGATTGGATAGCTAAGATCCCCAATGACTCCTGCACAAAAGAACCGTGATCCCTTGAAGTCTCAATCGCTCCCAACAAGTAACGTCGCATGACGTCATGCATACGCGCCAGCAGGAAGAGGCGTTGCTTGATGACCTTCGTCAACGGCGGTCGTAGAGGAACTGTAGTGAAAATAACGCAGTAAACAAAATATGAATTAAATTACTTAGTCAGTGTTTGCCCCTTGTAAAACATTTCCACTCATTGATTTACAGTCTGAAATTTTTCACAGGTGGTGACATCTTTAGTCCTGTCAGGTGCAGCTCTGCCGAATATTTGTTTCTGAGAATTCCTAAGCTGGTGCAAATAATGCTTAGTCTCCAGAATGCTCTAGGAGGAGAATTCCGCACAGCTAAACAGCTTAGGGTAAGAATCACTGGGAGGGCAGGGCTACATACCAATATACTGAAATATACAAAAATATAAGCTATAGACAGCCACAGGAGCGCGATAACAAGAGTCACGGCCAGAAGCACTCTGCACTTGTACAGTTCAGTAAGACTTGAACTATGCTAGAGTAGAGTGCTTCCTGCCACGGAGCGCGATCACATGAGACGCACCCAAACATACACAGAAGACCATGACCCAGCCACAGGTCACGATTTTATGGAGGGGACATCGGCAGCCTTGAGAACAGTGGAACTTTGGCATGGAACCTGATAGACTTGTAGGGGCTGGAAGAAGCCCCAGGTGAGTACAATTTTTCTTTAAGTTAGCCTTTTGTATCTTTTAACCACTTAAGTACCAGCGGTCTCTGCCCCTTTCAAGGATCAGAGACTGCTGGTACTGAAACGGCGGAATACCGATGAATCGCTGCACATACCCACCGCAACCGCCATCACCGGCGCACGTCAGGAACCTGGGCCACCCACTCTGCCGTCTCTATGACGGCAGAGTTCCTGTGAGCCAGCCAGGAGCCGTTTTCATTGGCTCCTGGCCCTGTCTTTCAATGTAAGCCAATGGGAGTTGCTTACAGTACATTGAAAGACAGGGTCAGGAGCCAGTGAAATCGGCTCCCGACCCACTCACAGGGCTCTGCCGTCATAGAGACAGGCAGAGCGAGTGAGCTGCGATGGGAGACGGCATGGATTCAGCGGCGAGATCGATGAAAATGGCGGATGCGCTCAACGGCGGTGAATTGAAATCTACGCCCTGGCCAGGTAGCCAACAAAACAGGGTGTAGATTTCAATCAGCGCAGTCCGAAAGTAGTTAAGCTAGGTAAACACACTAGATGACACATGCGCGGAAGACCACAGGTCAAGATCTTATGGCGGAGACAGCAGCAGCCTGGAGAACAGCAGAATTTTGTCGTTGGACTTGATAGACTTCTAGGGGCTGGAAGAAGCCCCAAGTGAGTAATTCTTTTCTTTCTTAGGTTCGCCTCATGTATCCTGTATTCCAGCGTGCACTGATCAAATATCAGATCACAAATACTTAGATATAAAGCAGTGTGAATTTTGGAAAGGCAGAATAATTTTTGTATCAATTTGGCAAGGGTTAGGCAAACTGAGGAGTAGGGTTGTTATGACTACCATTTAGGTTAGTGCTAGGTGTAAAAGTTTTGTTCTACATTTAACGAGACTCTGAAGTCTCCTAAAAATGAGGTTTTTACTTTAAAAACCTCTTTAACATAATTGCCCCTCCTAAAACGCCGCATCCCCGCGGCTGAAAACGCCATAAATCACCCCTAATTCCCCTGGGAAACTCCACGACTTTCTTGGTCGTGGATTTTGCTGCCCTAAGGAGGCAGAGCTTTCAGCTGCAGCTCTGCCTCCATGCATGTCAATCAGCGCTGATTGCCACCTCTCCCCCACACCTCTCAGTGAAGGAACACTGAGAGGGGTGGGGAGAGGCGGCGATCCGTGCTGATGGACGCATGTAGAGGCAGAGCTGCAGCCAAACGCTCTGCCTCTATGCGGAAGGAGCTCCGCAATGTGCCCCTGGTAATTTGGGGTGATTTATGGCATTTTCAGCCACTGGGATGTGGCGTTTTAGGAGGGGCAATTATGTTAAAGATATTTTTAAAGTAAAAACCTCATTATTAGGAGACTTGTTAAATCGAAATAATAATAGAACATTTAGCACTGAAATCCCTGGACTTAAATTGTGATCCCTAAATCTAATGAAATAAGTTTGGAAGACAAAGAAATAGAGTGGGGAACCTGGCAACAGCCACAGCACTGCTGCGATGTAGTGTACAGACTACTGGTAATAGGGACATTTTTGTGAACAATGGGCAGACAAATGGGCCACAAGATTATTAGGGAACCTGAAGTGAGATGAATACGGAGGCTGCCATCTTCATTCAATTATAAACAATGTCTGTTGCCTGGCTGTCATGCTGAGCTTTAGGGCCCGTTTCCACTTGTGCCGCAAGCTCAGCAAGACGCACAGCGGCACTTCCGGGTCTGCGGGGACGCAGACGAATCCCATCAGCCTTGCCATGCACGGCTATGGGATTCGCAGCCTCCCGCACAACTTCGGATGGAAAAGTCGCCTGAATAGCTAGTACAAGCTATTCGGCCGGCGGTGCTATCCATTCCTATGGCAGACTTTCCCCGCGCGATTTGCCTGCGGGGAAACTGTGGATTCAGCCCGGTTTATGCGCAAGTGGAAACGGGCCCTTAGGCTTTAGTTGTTCTTATCTTGAGTTACACACCTGCAATAAGTATGCAGTCTGTGGAGTCAGACCAGAGTCAAAGTATCTGATCTGCATGGTCGTTCTGGACCGGTGACTTGGGTTCGGTTCACACTGCATTGCAAAACAAACATTTTCTGGTGCGCTGGATCACAAAAGCTAACAGTCAGAAGCCTGAGGTGGAAGTGCATCTGCTCTGGACCACAACACACCATAAGAGCAGGCACTGAATGGTTGGCTGCTGGTGATCTGGCTTGATGTGACCAGAGCCTTAAAGAGAAACCGTAACCAAGATTTGAACTTCATCCCAATCAGTAGCTGATACCCCATTTCCCATGAGAAATCTATTCCTTTTCTCAAACAGATCATCAGGGGGCGCTGTATGGCTGATATTGTGGTGAAACCCCTCCCACAGTGTCAGGCCGGATTTATATCGCTGGAGCCTATAGGCACAGATGTCCTGGCACCCTAGACTCGCCCTTCATGAATCTACAAACACCCGCTGAACCGCACTGAAGTACTGCCATCTTCATTCTCTAATAAACAATTCCAGCTGCTTGACTTCTTTGCTGATGCTCCGCCTCTAATACTTTAAAGAGGAACTCCAGTGAAAATAATGTAATTTAAAAAGTACTTAATTTTTACAATAATTATGTATAAATGATTTAGTCAGTGTTTGCCCATTGTAAAATCTTTTCCTCTTCCTGATGTACATTCAGACATTTATCACATGGTGACATTTTGACTGCTGACAGGTGATGCCACTGGAAGGAGATGCTGCTTGCTTATTTGGCAGTTGGAAACAGCTGTTATTTTCCACAATGCAACAAGGCTCCCACAGTGTGATGTCAGTACCATGGTCCTGACATCACACTGTGGCAGGGGTTTCACCGTAATATCAGCCATACAGAGCCCCCTGATGATCCATTTGTGAAAAGGAAACAATTTCTCATGGAAAAGAGGGTATCAGCTACTGATTGGGATGAAGTTCAATTCTTAGTTACGGTTTCTCATTAACCTTCAATTCCACCCTCTCCTTCCTCTGAAAATCACCCATCCTGCAGAATGAATAAGCGTTACCACGATTCTGCAGAACTAAAAGTTCACAACACAGCCTAGAGCAAGCAGCACAGCCATACCTCTGCGAAAACTGCTGACTGGCCATTGGCCACAACTTCTCTTTCAGATGTTAGCCCAAACAGTTAAAAACACGGTGCAGCTTATTGCGTTCCCAATGCCAGCTCCATTTTGTATGAAGCCCGGGTTCTGACTAATTCTTTCTTTTCTAAGGGGTTTATAGCATCGCTGAAACTCAATACCATGCTACAAGCATGAGGCTCTTTCTGATTCTGTAGCTGCTGAATTGGACAAATATTAGGACCTGGGGTATTTTGTTTAGTTGAATCTGCTGAGGCATCACAAAGCAGCCTAACAACACAGTGGCTTTGCAGCACAGGACAATGCCATAATCCCTTTTAAATATTAATCAAAGAGTAATGGTTTTGAAAAGTGGTGTTTATGTCAAACAATTACTGTTTACAGGATCATTTCAGCCTTTGTTGAGGCAGGCTGTGGATAAATATTACTGTATTATATACTCAGTGATCAATGTACTCACAGTAAAAAAGAGCATGGCACAGCAAACTACTGAACATACGGTATAATTTAAAGGAATTGCATCTCAAGTGGAGCTTAATTTCATGCAATTTTTTAACAGATATGAAAAAGGTTAGAAACACTCTCACATTTGTATTGATATCTGGGTTCAGCTTAGGGAGATTTTTGCTTTCTTCCTATGCCAATGCTTGTTAAAGTGGACCTTAACTCTTGCACAGGGGACAAGGAGAACACCGAGAAATTGATCCTCTGTCCACTCTGTGTGTGTTTATAGAGAACAGCCTGTCTGATTCTTCCTTCTCAGCAGGTCATGAGCTAGTGTATTTTGAGCTGTCAGCTGTCTGCTGACTGAGAGCTGATATGTAAACACAGGAGTTTAACCCTTTCTGTGCTCCCAGGATACCAGAAAGTAACTACAGTACTCTGCAGAATCTCAGAAGGAGTTCTATAAGGTGTAACAAGGAAATGTTTTTTCTTTAACCCTCTGGGCGATACAATTACATCGCCCAGGAGGAGGCGCAGCACTTTTAAAAAAAAAAATGTAAATCATGTAGCTAGCCTAGCGCTAGCTACATGATAGCCGCTGTGCAGCGTCATCCCCCCATCCCCTCTGATCGCCTCCGGCGATCAGCGCAAGCAGGAGATCCCGTTCAGAACGGGATCTCCGGCTTGGCTACCCCGTTGCCATGGCAACGCTCGCGATGTGACGTCAGAGGGAGTCCCGATCCACTCCTCAGCGCTGCCTGGCACTGATTGGCCAGGCTGCGCAAGGGGTCTTGGGGGGGGGGGGGGGCTGCGCGGCACGTCGGGTAGCGGCGGATCAGCGACGAGTGCCGGCGATCGGAAGTTACACGCAGCTACTAAGTGCTAGCTGTGTGTAACAAAAAAAAATTATGCAAATCGGCCCACCAGGGCCTGAGAAATCCTCCTGCGCGACATACCCCGAGCTCAGCTCGGGATTATCGCCCAGGAGGTTAAAGGTTATTGTGCTGTTGCTTATCTTTTAGAGCAGAGAGGAAGTTCTGAGGTGCTACTGCCCTGACATAAACCCTACAGCCATTTGCACGGTGCAGCCGTGCTTGTACATGGAGGGGAGCGCAGCCACGAAGATGAAGAGGGTACCGGCCAGCAGCAGAGGGGTCGAAGAAGATTGGAGAAGCCTCTAGAGCATCCAGAGCCGTCCCTCTATTGTAGTATTTCATTTTTTATTGACTTCTGGTCAACGCTGGTCTGCTTTAAGCTACTACACACCCTAGATTCAACTTGGCTGAGGCGGCCAATGAAGACTGTCTTGGTCAAGAATCTAAGGTGTGTAAAGGAGCCCCCAAGTGCACTGTTATCCCCACTCACTGGAAGCCTCTCTGTAGTGTGCCACACATTGTCCATTATGCTGGGTACACACGATGTGATTTCCCGCTAGAGATGTCCCGAACGGTTCCTGGCGAACTTCCGGGGTTCGCGATCACAGAGAACTGCAAACTTTTCCGGAAGTTCGGTTCGCCCCCATAGTGCACCATTAGGGTCAACTTTGACCCTCTACATCACAGTCAGCAGGCACATTGTAGTCAATCAGGCTACACTCCCTCCTGGAGCCCCACCCCCCTTATAAAAGGCAGGCAGCATCAGGCTTTGGACTCACTCATGTGCCTGCATTAATTAGAGAAGGGAAAGCTGCTGCAGACTCTCAGTGTAACGATCCGCTCAGCTGCCTGCGCAGGCAGGCAGCCTTTTGATCATTATTCAGGTCTGCATGCTGCAGGACTCTGGAAAGAAGACCTTCTGTCAGTTTTGCAGCTTGTGCTTGCTGAGGAATTTGCATACGTTGTCATGCAAATTGCCTGGCCACATTCATTGGAGGCGTGTACTATAAGTACTATGTGTGTCCCACAATGCTTCGCTGCTCATAGAGGTTTGTTCCTGCTGGACTCACCTGGAGTGTCAGACACTGCTATCTTAGTATAGTTAATTCTTGGGGAGTGCTCCTTGCATTCCTAGTTAGTGCAATCAGTTTGTGTATAATTTGTACTGCCTATTCTGTCCTGTCTTGTCTGTCGCGATTGCGCTGTCACCAGCGGCGGTTGATAGCGAATCGCTCTGTCTTGTTTGGATCGCACTAGCCTCTAGCGGTAGCGGCTGTGGATCCTTCTGATCTAGTTCCTGGAGTGTAGGCTGGAGCAGCGGTTGCTACCAGCTACCTCATCTGATCTGTCTTGTTTAGATCGCACTAGCCGCTAGCGTTAGCGGCTGTGGATCTTTCTGATCTGTGTTCCTGCTTGGATCACACTTGCTCTGGTGGAAGAGCGGTGGATCCTTTCTGCCTAGTTCCTGTTTCTCGTTTGTCTGTCTTGTCTGATACGGGCGCTTGTTGTAGGCTCGATAAGGTAACCGTTAAGCAAGCGTTCACGTTCTTTGTTTCGTGTTTGTCTGTTGATGGTTAGTTAGGCGTGCCTGTCTCTATTGTGCTTATCACGTGGAGACCGCGCATAACCGCGTGCACTGTTGCGAATGAGTGCGGTGTTCGCGGTTAGCTAGCGTTTATTATTTTCCGTATCTTCTCATTGTATGATTTGCTGTGCCTTTGCTATCCTCGTATTCTGTTCTGATCTGCCTTGTGTCACTTCTGGCAATCGCCGTTCTTGGCGGTTGCGTTTCTGTTTCGCACCTGCTGTTGTGTGTGTGCGCGGTCGCGGGGTGGCGACTAGATTGGCGCACACACATACAACCTGTCCCTTTGCTCGTTCTCATTCGCAATCGCTTCTCTTGCGATTGCGTTCTGCGCTTCGTACAATTCCTGTCTGGCATTTGTGGAGGTACAGAGGATTGGTTCCTCTGCACTCCCCAGCGCCATCTGCCGACAGGAATTTCCCTCTACTGGTGCTTACACCAAAAGCTGGGTTCTAGTATCTTGACACGCTTGTGGAGGACCTCCACAGTGTCAGCGCACATCTTTATGCGCTGAACACGAAGATATCCCACAATCGTTACACTCAGTCTCTCATAGGGAAAGCTTAGTTAGGCACTTGTAGGCTTCTTAGCTTGCTCCTTGCTGATTCTTATTGCTAAAATAGCACCCCACAACAGCTCTTTTGAGAGCTAATCTTGTTCTTGTGATCTACTTTTGTTTGTTTGTTTGTGTGTGTGTGTCCCACTGACACTTGTGTTGCATAGACAGCCTTGGTAATTCCTACTGTGTGTGCGCCACTTCCAGCCAGGCCCAGCACATTCAGTGACTACCTGTGTGTGCACATTGTAATACCCATCACTGCATATACCTACCTATTGTCCACTTCAGTCAGTGCACCCACCCACCTACGTGAGCGCACACAGTGTCACTGTGCCTATCCGGTACTTGTCTGTGTGTGACAGGTGCACATTGTAATACCCACCACTGCATATACCTACCCGTTGTGTTCAGTGCACCCACATACCCACATGAGTGCACGCAGTGTGATATACCACTCCGTGCATACCTGTTAAATGCACCTGTGTGACTGCACATTGTATTAGTCAAGCCAGTGCATACCTTTCACTTCATCCCCCCAATATGGACAAAACAAAAGGCAGAGGCATGCCACCTGGCAGGTCTGTTCGAGGTCGCGCTGTCGTGATTTCGTGCAGCCCTCGACCAAAGTACAGTGTTCAGAAGAAGGCACGTGCCATCAACCCCCAATATTGTCAGGACGTAGTTGACTACTTTACACAGAATACCTCATCTTTCTCAGCTTCCGTACGGAAGCGTGACATATCTTCCTCCTCCTGCTCTGATTCTGGCACCCCACTTAACACTCAGTCGTCCACCACCACCACCACCAAAGTGCCATCACCCCAGGGCTCGGCGGTGTGGAAATTTTTTTGTCTGTCTGCCTCAGATGAGAGCAATGCCATCTGTACTCTCTGCCAACGAAAATTGAGCCGTTGAAAGACCAAGACCGGCGTAGGGACAACTACCTTAGGAAGGCACATGATTACAAAGCACAAACTGCAATGGGATGACCACCTGAGGAAATGCAGCACACAAAGGCAAAGCCACACATCGCAGTGGAAAATACCAGGCCGCAATTTTTATCAAAAAAGGCGATACCTAAACTGTACCGTGATGTTGAAAGGCAAGTGGTGACATCTTTGGCACACAGCGTTGGGTCAAGGGTACATCTGACCACGGATACCTGGTCTGCAAAGCATTCTCAGGCCTGCCCTGAGCGTGCGGTCTCTATAATAATTTTTCTGGTGCGTGTACATGCCCGCCTAATTTTTCTGGCTGCACTGCAGCTGCAACAACAAAACAAAAGGCATGTACATGTGCCAATTCCCCTTTGTGATCATTACCTTGCCGCGGTGAAGGAGCTTGCGTATCACAATGAAGCAATGACCACCGGCTATATGAGTGTCAAGATAATAAGGTCGTTGCTTCATTGTGGACAGACCAAATTTGATCAGCTGGACAGTCACTGTTCTGTCATTCAGCTACCTCAGCGCGGCGACCATATGGGCTGGAAAGCCGCCATCACCTGCACTCTCGTCATCATGGTGCGCACCAGTCCAGCATGGCCGTCACTACACAAACAGCTGTTTGCAGTTACTGCATACCTTTCACTGCATCTTTGACTGCACATTGTATTATACTTGGCAGTCAGTGCATACCTTTCACTTGAATGGATGGCAGACTTGCCCTCCATAACAGATTCTCGTTAAAGGATTTAAAGTTAATTCATCTCATATACAGCAGGGCCTCGAAAGTCCTCCTGTATTGTTATTTTTGGTCACTACCTCGGGATGTGCATGCCATGCCTGATGCCTTCCTTGGATGTGTGGTAGCCGTTCCTGCACCTTTGCCCACAGCATGCCTGCTGCCTTCCTTGGATGTGTGGTGGTGGTAGCCGTTTCTTAGGCTCCCACTCCGAACCGGAATCGAACCAGGATTCCCCTGGCATTACCCGTGGTCACCATGCTAATGAGAAAGTACCATTGAAAGTTTCACACATGAGAGAGAGAGGGACAGAGGGAGTGCAAGAAAGACGATCAGCATTGTATTTAAAAATTGTCATGCTGAACTTCAAAGCAGCTATGAGGCTATATATCTGTATGTACGTTTCCTTTGTCATATGTAACAAAAATGCCTGTATGATTCAGTTTTCTGCATGTATTATGATTCAACCTTTGCTTAAATAAAAGTTTTATGATGAAAAAAAAATTGTCATGCTAAGATCTCTACATTTCAGTAAAAGTTGGAGCCTAGCAACATTGCAGGCAGGAAACTGCTGTACTGGCACAAGGTGAACTACTCATTCTACAGTGCCAGCAAAGTTTCAGTTGTAATTGCACTAAAACTGAAACTTCTGAATAAAAATGTCCCATGGTTTATATTCTCTAGTGCATTGGTTTTCAATCTTTTCAGCAGATGTACTCCTTTGTGGGTCATCCCCAAGCAAATGTACCCCCTATCAAAGAAGGTGGCACACAAAGCACACTGCAGTGAGAAAATGATGTGTGTGGAGCCAAATACTAGCAAAATACAGGTAGTCCCCGGGTTAACAAATAAGATAGGGACTGTAGGTCCGTTCTTAACCTGAATCGGTTCTCTTTTGTCCCCCTCTGTTCTCCCCGTGCCTGTTTTGTCTCCCTCTGTGTCACCTCAGTTTGTGCCTCTTTTGTCTTACTTTTTGTCACCTCATGTCCCCCTGTCTCATCTTTGTTCTCCTTGTGCCTCGTTTGTCCCTGTGTGTCACCTCTTGTCCCACTCTGTGTCAGCTCTTGTCCCCTGCCCTGACCTAGACAGGTATAGGTGCTCCCAGTATAGGTATCTAGGTATATGTCCCCCCAGTATTGGTAGCAAGGAAAGATGCCCCCAGTTTAGGTATTCAGGCATAGGTGCCCCCAGTATAGGTAGCCAGCTATAGGTGGTGCCCCAGTGTAGGCAGCCAAGTACAGGTGGTGCACCAGTATAGGTTAGCCAGGTACAGGTGTCCCCAGTATAGGTATCCAGGTACAGGTGGTGCCCTAGTATAGATTAGCCAGGTACAGGTGCCAGCAGGATAGGTAGCGAGCTATAGGTGCCCCAGTATAGGTAGCCAGGTACAGGAGGTGCCCCAAAATAGGTTAGCCAGGTACAGATGCCATCAGGTTAAGTAGTGAGCTATAGGTGCCCTAGTATAGGTAGCCAGGTACAGGTGCAGCCAAGACTTACATAACCCCAATCTAGTGACAACTTTATTAGCCACGCTCTCCTTTAGCCATGCTCTCCTCTAACCACGCTCTCCTCCTCTCGTCACCGCCATGTCCTACTGCATGTCCTACTGCCATGGTTACTTCTGGCAGCACCTCTGACATTATGAGAAGCGTCCACCGGGTAACCATGGAGGAAGGACGTGATCCCGACAAGGCGGCGAGAGGAGGAGAGCGTGGCGACAGGAGGAGAGAGCAGCGAGAAGAGCCTGCGTTGGAACAGGGCTATGTAAGTTACTGCGCCCCTTGCCGTGGACACTGCCTGCCACTTCTCTCTGCCATTTTGTCTGTGTGTGGGGGACCCCCTGGCAGGTACTGATGTACCCCCAGGAGTTTGTGGACCCTGGGTTGAGAACCACTGCTCTAGTGTGTGCGTGTGTTTTTTTAATTTCGGGGGGGGGTGACAGGACGTCTTTCCTGGGGTGACAATATGACAATATAGCTAGAATCAGTGCAGCTAACCCCAGGGGAACAGCGCCTTTTCCACTATTACTGTTATGGTAACATGCGTGTCCCTAAATGTCCACCAGGTGCTGCTCCCCTGACGTTAGTACCGTACTGCACACAGTAGAAATTGCTAATATCACAATCGGTAGGAGAAAAAGACTTTCTATTGATGCTCACGGTACCTATCCGAGTAAATGCTAGAACACAATCATAAAAATATTATGCAAATTTTATTCAATAAATCGAATCCATAAACAAAGTTAAAATGATATGAGATGGCCATCTCCTCATGCAGACCCATGTCGCAACCACCACTCACCACCACTCATACAGGTAGCTGGCCAGATGATTGTCACAAGTGAGCTCACTGAAAGAGTGTGGGACCTATAAACACCAGGGCTGTCCACATAAGCAAAGAGCAGATAGGCATCCAAAGCAGGCTAGAAGGAGCAAAGCGGCAACAGGTTTGTCATCAGTGTGCACAAGCGCAGCATGAAGCAGCCAAATCCATGATAGCAGCATAAAGGACAAGTGTTACCACAGTCTCTCACCACTCTGTCGTTTTCAGATTGACCAAGAGCTTGAGATTCCTGCGCGTCAGCATGTGCATCCACTGTGGTTTAGTGGGCCAGGTGCTCCATATAGATGTCGTACACACTTGCAATGGTGCTGCCAAGCCCCTGATGGAAGTCCCGTGTGATGGGCCGAGAAGAATACCGGCAAGGGGAGCTTGAGGGTCGCAGGAGGAGACGGCGTCTCATGCGGACACGACCTTTACATGTTTCGCCGTTCTCTACGGCGTCATCAGAAGGCGTGTCCATCGTCTGTTCCAGGGAATTCAAATATGCGATTATGGCCAATCAGGGCGCGGCGGAAGCCCGTCCACGGGATGGAAGTGACGCGTGCGCCTCAGCGGCGAGGAAGTAAATCCCCCGCCGCCAGCGCCGCGTCCCAGCAGTTCGCAAACCGCACGTAGAAATTGCTAATTGCTAAATATTACCTCTAAATAGAACCCAGTTAAAGCAAAGTGACAAATGTATATAAATGATTAGCAGTCTTCAGACAGACCTATTTTCTGTTAGATTCAGTTTGTTCATCATAATATTGGAACGTAATAAAAACTATTTTTAATAATAACAGGCTTTGTGATTTAAGCCTCGACTCACGGAAAGCAATACTGTCCTATGTCTGCGCACCGCTTGTGAAAATAAGTGCAGGTGGCCATCTGTAATCCTGACAGGCAGAGGCTTATCTGTATCTTGTAAAAGAACATTTTACCACTAGGAAAGTATCTGCTAGCCTAGAACTGCCTTCACTCACTCGCATCCACCTTACATAAATAACAGGCACTGTGTTTAAGCTGTAAATGCTAATGCAGTAGAATGAGGCATACAAAGCTTTAATCTATGCATGACTCACAAAGTGGGTATTCTGATACTGAGTGTTATTAGCAATTAGAAAATGTACATAAGGAGGATAATGGGATTGTTTTTACTGCTAAACCCAGTAGTAATTTTAATAGATGGAAATGTGTCATTTACTGTTTGATTGGTTTCATGTTTAGGAACATTGCTTTAGAACTTCTTAAAATCAAGACAGGCTTCAAAGCTAACCAGACTGCGACTGTAAGAGAGTGTTGCAGTATGAAGGCATATCCAGGCGTTCAGTTCCTTATTTGGATTGGGGAGAGGGAGCCATGGCATTGACAATGTAAGCACTGCTTATCAGTGAGGAGACAATAGCGATCAGACTGGAGTTTCCAATATGACCAATTGCATTAGCTCTAAACTGACCTTGGCAATGTCAGCTGAAAGTCAAAAACACATGATTGATAATGGTAATCTAATGTTAAAAAAAACAAAACAGGAGCAGCGACCCCCTGAATGCCATGCGCCTCCTTGTTGTGCCCCCGTGCACAGCAGCATTGTGCGCTTGCACAGAATAGGAAAAATCGCTACTGAGTATGCGCAGAACACTTTTTGCATGATCAGGGTACGGAGGGCTTGAGGCCACGCATATACAGTAGCCTCCAACTGGCCACGACGAGCCAGTTTTCAGAGGGTGGCCGCTGCTTGCTAGAGAGTCGCGGAAGATCGGCACGGGCACAGGATGACGGCAGGGGGCTGCAAGAAGCCCCAGGTAAGTTCAACTGTGGGCTTTTGTAGGCTTAAGAACCCTTTAACTACTTCTGCTAAAAACATTTACATTAGATGACTGTTGTCTCGGGTCTCTAGTAGCCACAGATAAATATATCCATAAAATCTTGCAGGATTAAGCCAAATGAAGTTAGAGCGCAAAATCGGCAGAAGACCTCAGTTCATTTGTCCACCCCTCCATCGTTCTGCTGTGGCCCCTTTTTAATATGCTCTGTCCTGTCTGTGCTCCTCCTTATCCCACTCCCAAGCTGCTGTTGAGAGCATTCTGTGCATGCGTGGTTCACAAAGAATTGTAACCATGCAGCGCCGGAAAACTCAGGTATAGAAAAATCTTGCCAGGATGGGGAAATGAAGGAGGTTGAGTTAAGGTGTGATTTAATACAATATTAAGGTCAATAATTCAATTTGCTAGTTATATTTCATTGACATATCAATATGGCCATGAGTTTTTTAGGGTCATGTCTAGGAGATCTCATAGAGGACCTTGTGACTTGTTTGATCAGCTGATAGATTTGCAAAGCTGTGATTTGATGTGATCGCATCCCGCTTTAGCACTTACATATCTGTCACCTGACCAAACTATGTAGAGAGGTTGAGGCGCCCAAAAATATGTATTTCTCATAGTAAAATATGATAAAATACAGTATATGAGGTATCTTACATCTCCAGATGAACCAACCGAGACAACAAGGGTTTAGATCAGTTAAGGTTTATTCAAGCAAAATTAAAAAAAAAAGACAATGCATTTCAAAGGTCTCTGCCCACTTCCTCAGGTCAATAAATTGTTTTAGGAGATTAATTTTATAGCATGGGCACCAAAAGATTTGGAGGTGTCCTTCCCACTTGTGTGGTGCCATCCACAGCCAGTAAGAACCCCAGGAGAGCGACCAACCAGTTCCGGAGGAACCTGGAATACCGAGCGGGGACAGTGAATTCCCCGTAGGCAATACACAGTAGCTGCAGGTTCTGCAACCCACCTTTGTAAGTATAATTATTCTTGTTCTATTAAGCTATCTTTATATCTTATGATACTGCACCATTTGGTTCCTGGTTTCATCTCTGTCAACACAGGCTACTGTGGTTCCCCTACAGTGGCCGTCCCTATGTCTACTCGACCAAACTGGTCACATGCTTCTCCATGAGTTCTCCTAGGCACATCACTAGCCGTGACCTATGAACACTAGCAAGCCATTTGATTTTGGATTGATTTCAGACAGTTTACTGATCAAAGCTTGGATTAGTCAGTGAAGTCATTTTCAATGATGAGTGGGAGGAGCAGTGGAAGATGGACAGCTGCATAGGTTTGTATAGCATTGATCAGTACAAATCTAGCGTAGGCAGTAGTCCTTGATTAGGTTTGTGATGAAATCTGTTCAAGATCAGGTAGTGCATGGTGGTAAAATAATTGCTACGTCATGATCAGTTTCTAGATAGGGTGTAAACAATAGTTAGCTAGACTGGGCTCCAGTTACATAGTGGATGGGGGGGGCGTGGCCAGCTGCAGAGGGAGATGGCTGTGTAAGTCTATAGCTCTCTGCTAAAACTGCCCTGTAAAGCGACTCACAGCAACAAAGAGGACCCCTTTTTCCAGCATACCTACTAATTAACACCTGCTGAACAAGATGGACTAAGATTTAACAGCTTTTAACAAAGGGAAACTGCTTAATTCAAGGAAAGCTGCTGAAGTCTCCCATGGATTATAAAATCAAGATGGCTGCCGGTTTTCACAGAAAATAGCAAATTACAGCAAAAATACTCCACAAAACTGAGATCTGAAAAGCTCCACAGAAGCATCACAGCAAGACTGACACAGTGGACCCCTTCAAGAAAGAAAACAATCAAAATTCAGCAAAACGAAGGTAAATTTGAGAATCCAATATGGCCGCCGCTAATGCAGGCCCTGGAGCTCCCATCTAGCCCCTGTATATCCCCCCTGCCATCCCCTAGAGCCCTGGGAAGCCCCCTCACATCTCCCCCACCTCTGCCCTGCTCCACCGTCTGAGCGGTGTGTAGAACGGGCAGGCAGCGGTAAGCTACGAGATTCAGCAGCGGCAAAGCTGACCTCTGAACTTCCCGGCCGTACGCGTACGTTTTTACGCATTGCCATAGACTTCCATAGCGGTACGCGTACATCTGTTTGACGCCATACGGCTTGCCCATAGCGGCCGTTTTTACGCATTGCCATAGACTTACATAGCGGTACGCGTACACCTGTTTGACGCTATACGGATTACCCAAAGCGGCCTTTTTTTACGCATTCCCATAGACTGCCATAGTTGTATGCGTACATCTGTTTGACGCCATACGGATTACTTCTATAGGCCAACGCGTATTTTTGACGCATTCCCCCTATCACTTTACATAGAGGAAAGCGTATTTCTGTTAACATATCTCTGATTGAACATATCAAAGACTAAAGAATCAACGAGAATGGCAGAACATGCAGAATACACGGAAAGAGAATGGCAAACACAGAGACAAAGAACAGGAAAAAGGTACAACTCCCCAGCATTAAGGAAATTATCGCCACTATATGTGGGAGAAAAACAAAGCCCCAGACATCAACATGATCAATCCGAACAGGGAAACTATTCCTACCATACACCTTCTCCTCAGCTTTTAAGGAACAGATATGCTCCACTTACTCCTTATACTAGAGGTCACCAAGCACAATATTCCGAAGACAGCGATGAGGAAGAATTCCAACAGCAAAGGAAGATGAAAAAATCCCGTGAGAGAAGCCCTTTAAAACCAGGACTTACCACACTTCCTGAAGCAAAAGAGGATACTCAGAATACTCACATAATCCAAGATCTACTCAAAACTTCACCAAACGCAACTACTGCTCTTACCAATCCCACCTCTGACCTCTTAACAACAATTGAACCAACAGACGAACCTATGTCACAAAAATTTTTCATAAACTATTTTACAAACTTTATGGCGCAATTTAGAACAGTGATACAGAAAGATATAGGAGAAGTGAGAAGTGACATGCATGCTTTAATAGGTCATGTGGCACAGATAGCAGAAAAGACAGATGCCAGAATAGAGACATTGGAGAAAAAAATGGAGGAAATGTATATTGCTCACAACAACCTGGTAGATTCCCATAAAGAAGTACTAGAACAGAACAAAGAACTATCAGCTCAAAATAAGTGGATGAAGGAAAAGATAATCGATAGCGAAGACAGAAACAGACGGAATAATATAAAATTAAGAGGAGTGCCGGAATCTGTTGGTAAAGATGACTTGAAAGACTACGTTAAAGACGTTCTCAAAACCACTTATCCTGAATTGAAAGAAAATGAGCTGATCATCGACAGGGCTCACCGTCTGCCCAAACCTTCACATATTTCCAGACAACTGCCACGGGACGTGATCACACGAATCCATTTTTTCCACGCAAAAGAAAAACTCCTCTCAGCTACAAGAGGAGGGAAAAAGCTTCCTCAACCCTATCAAGACCTGGTACTATACCAGGACCTTTCACAAGCAACACTCCAGGCAAGAAGGACATTTGCACAGATAACAGCAACTCTGAGATATAGAAAAATTGAATACTCATGGGGATTCCCAATAAAGCTTTTAATAATTGACAATGGAGTAACCTACGTTGCCAAAACCCCCAAGGAAGCTGCAGACATCTTGGCTAGATGGGAAATACCCATTCTAGCCCCTAAAGACCGCAGGGACAGACCAATACACCAGGACAAGTCAAGGTACCAAGTATCACTGTCCAAACAGCTTTCTTCCCCAAGACGACCTGATAAGACTGATTCTCCACAGAACATGGATACTTCCAAACCATCCGATCAGCAGGAGGGAAATAACCAAGCTGGGGCTCCCTCTGACATTTGAAAGAAATGGGCATTTAGCCACTAACTCTTTCCCCCCAAACAACCCCCTTGAACCTCAGGGCACATACTATTGTCCCCTTGGAGGAAAAGGGTTTGGTTGAGACCCTTACCAGCGAGTTACACCAGGTAAGATACACTCTTTGAACTGAACTTAGTTCTCACACTGGTGGACGCTAGCCGCTGGGCTTGAAGATCTGAAGATATCTTCATTTACACCTTTTGTTGTGGGTGAATTACTTTCCTTTCAGGTATACTGTTTTATCTAGAACCGTTATTCTAGAATTATTTCTACCTTATTTTGTTATAGAAACCTAATCTGAACTAAAGCAAATAGGTTTGATCAATCTGGTGGCATTTGGTAGAACCGGATGCCAACATGTCACCGGAGCTGCTCTCTCCTTTACTACTGATACTTTTAAGTTACAGAAGACTGTTACTACAAATGTTAATATTGACTTTATTAGTTATGTATGCATTTTCTGCAAAACATAATCTCCAGATCCGAAGAAAGAAGAAGAAGTTGGAATATATATGGTATACACTAATATATCCTTTTCTATTACAGGAACTATATATGAGTATTTTAACATGTGGTTCATATATCCTTAGTAAGCTCACTTGGTTGATCCGTACAAAACCAGACCTGCTCCAAAATAAATTAGATGTAATGAAGCTCTTATATACACACAATGGCCCAAAACTTTAACCTATTGACACTGAATGTGAGAGGAATGAATTCCGCAAGGAAAAGATATTTATTATACAAACTAGCAAAAGAAGAAAAATCAGATGTAGTATGTCTACAGGAGACACACCTGAACGCAATAGGAGCTACCAAATTTAAATTACAAGGTTTCTCAAAAATATACCATGCTACACTCACAGACAAAAAGAAATGGGGAGCTTGTATAGCTATAAAAGACACGCTAGGTTTCGAAGTGTCTGATTCATTCTCAAGTGTTGATGGTAGAATGGTGGTTGTTGTGGGGAAAATAGATCAACAAGATTTTACTATAGCGAATATTTATTCCCCAAACAAACACCAGTCAAGATTTCTCAATAAAAAAATAAAAAAAATCATGCAACTTAAAAAAGGCTCCCTAATTATAGCAGGTGATCTTAATGCCATAATTGACCCCACTATAGATTGTAATAATACCAAAAGTAAAAACCCCACTTCAATTCAAGCCAGTTTAATATCCAACGAGCTATATGATACTTGGAGATGTCAACACCCTCAGAGTAAACAATTTACATTCCATTCCCCAACCCACCAATGTTTCACTAGAATAGACTATATACTAACTGATAGATTTACTTTACCCCTCATCACAAAAATAGAAATTGGAATCAGAAGTTGGTCAGACCATGCCCCTATTACTGCAAAAATTAATCTTCAAAACCCACCAACAAACAGAATCCCATGGAAAATGAATAAACTAATTCTACAATCAGAATATACTTCCCCAATCATTAAAGACAACTTAACTGAATACTTTAAACTAAATGATACCCATGACATTTCTAGATCCATACTATGGAACGCCCACAAGGCATATATGAGAGGAGTATTTATAAAACAAGGAGCGATTTTAAAGAAAAAATTCAGAAAGAACACTGATGAACTTACGAAAGAAATTAGAACACTGGAAAGAGATATATTTATTAATAAAAAAACCAACCTTATTCCCAAATTAGAACTTACCCGACAGAACTTAGCAGACACACTCTATGAACACTATGACAAATGGCAAACAATCCTAAAACAAAATTGGTATTACGAAAAAAACAAGGCTGGAAAAGCCATGGCCCTTAAAATTAAAGGGAAACGAATCAGACAGAGGATTCATAAAATTAAAAACCCAAATACAAACATAATGACACACCACCCGAACGATATAGTAGATTCATTAGTAGTGGTGCTCAGCAGAGCTCGAATATTCGAGTAGCTCGAATATTCGAGCTCTTTTTCAGCTATTCGAGCTCGGTATTCGAGCTCCGAATAGCTGTAGCTATTCGAATGGGCTATTCGAGAACACTCGAATAGCCCATTCACTATTCGAGCTATTCGAGCAAACCGGCGCTATTCGAGCTCGGTACCGAGCTCGAATAGCGTCATAGCCCAGATTGATGTGCTTAGAGCCAATCAGAGGGCTCCCAGGCCCTCTGACGGCAGCCAATCACAGAGGGGGACCCTGGCCAGCCCCTACCCTATAAATAGCGGCCGCCATGTTCGGGTTTTCCATGCTTGCCTGAGACTTGTACAGAGAGAGATCTGCTCCTTTGTGCTTTGGCTTAGCAAGTGCTCTATTGTGTTCATTTACCTAGCGTTTTTGCTCACCTACACCTGCCATATACACCTGTATTGTTGTTATTTAGATAGACATTGTATTTTAGTTAGTAGCTTGTGTGTTACATTAGAGACAGGCAGCTGCTGCAAGCTTACAGGTTTAGGCCTCAGGGGGGCCTTGCCTCTGTGGGCAGCTGTCCTCTGTTTATTTCTCTCATCATCTATACCAGTATTTCTGCTGTCCTTTACTAATAGTATTGTAGTTATACTGTACTAGGAGTAGGACACTCACTGACTGTCACTGTTTATAGGCTACTAGCTAGCTCCTGCGTGTGTGCACTCACTCACTGTCTGTGTGTACACACACTCTATTTCCTTCTGATTACTGATTGATTATTGTTAGTTGTACTTACTTACTACTTACTCTTACTGTACCCGTAGGGACACTCACTGTCACTGTTCATATAGGCTACTAGCTCCTGCGTGTGCGCACTCACTGTCTGAGTGTACACACACAACACACACTCTATTTCCTTCTGATCGCTGATTGATTATTGTAATTAGTTAGTTCTACTTACTGTTACTACTTACTCTTACTGTACTAGGAGTCTAGGACACTCAGTCACTGTGTTCATAGGCTACTAGCTCCTGCGTGCGTGCACTCACTGTCTGAGTGTACACACACCCACACTCCATTTCCTTCTGATCGCTGATTGATTATTGTTATTAGTTAGTTCTACTTACTGTTACTACTTACTTACTCTTACTGTACTAGGAGTCTAGGACACTCAGTCACTGTGTCCATAGGCTACTAGCTCCTGCGTGCGTGCACTCACTGTCTGAGTGTACACACACCACCCACACTCCATTTCCTTCTGATCGCTGATTGATTATTGTTATTAGTTAGTTCTACTACTTACTGTTACTACTTACTGTACTAGGAGTCTAGGACACTCAGTCACTGTGTCCATAGGCTACTAGCTCCTGCGTGCGTGCACTCACTGTCTGAGTGTACACACACCACCCACACTCCATTTCCTTCTGATCGCTGATTGATTATTGTTATTAGTTAGTTCTACTACTTACTGTTACTACTTACTTACTCTTACTGTACTAGGAGTCTAGGACACCCAGTCACTGTGTCCATAGGCTACTAGCTCCTGCGTGCGTGCACTCACTGTCTGAGTGTACACACACCACCCACACTCCATTTCCTTCTGATCGCTGATTGATTATTGTTATTAGTTAGTTCTACTTACTGTTACTACTTACTTACTCTTACTGTACTAGGAGTCTAGGACACTCAGTCACTGTGTCCATAGGCTACTAGCTCCTGCGTGCGTGCACTCACTGTCTGAGTGTACACACACCACCCACACTCCATTTCCTTCTGATCGCTGATTGATTATTGTTATTAGTTAGTTCTACTACTTACTGTTACTACTTACTGTACTAGGAGTCTAGGACACTCAGTCACTGTGTCCATAGGCTACTAGCTCCTGCGTGCGTGCACTCACTGTCTGAGTGTACACACACCACCCACACTCCATTTCCTTCTGATCGCTGATTGATTATTGTTATTAGTTAGTTCTACTACTTACTGTTACTACTTACTTACTCTTACTGTACTAGGAGTCTAGGACACCCAGTCACTGTGTCCATAGGCTACTAGCTCCTGCGTGCGTGCACTCACTGTCTGAGTGTACACACACCACCCACACTCCATTTCCTTCTGATCGCTGATTGATTATTGTTATTAGTTAGTTCTACTTACTGTTACTACTTACTTACTCTTACTGTACTAGGAGTCTAGGACACTCAGTCACTGTGTCCATAGGCTACTAGCTCCTGCGTGCGTGCACTCACTGTCTGAGTGTACACACACCACCCACACTCCATTTCCTTCTGATCGCTGATTGATTATTGTTATTAGTTAGTTCTACTACTTACTGTTACTACTTACTGTACTAGGAGTCTAGGACACTCAGTCACTGTGTCCATAGGCTACTAGCTCCTGCGTGCGTGCACTCACTGTCTGAGTGTACACACACCACCCACACTCCATTTCCTTCTGATCGCTGATTGATTATTGTTATTAGTTAGTTCTACTACTTACTGTTACTACTTACTTACTCTTACTGTACTAGGAGTCTAGGACACCCAGTCACTGTGTCCATAGGCTACTAGCTCCTGCGTGCGTGCACTCACTGTCTGAGTGTACACACACTAAATTTACTTGTGATTACTACTACTGATTATTGTAACTGCTAGTTGTACTTCCTGACTGTTAATACTTACTTACTGTACTAGGGGACACTCACTCAGTCACCTCACCAACCAAACCCACTCCATTAAAGTACCCCACTTTTCACCCGCCCTTTTACAAAACTTTTGTCTATACGCCCAAAACATTGAAGATGTCTGGAAGTGGCAGCCAGCGCGGTTTGGGCAAGGGGAAGGGCAGCAAGGGAATCAGGAAGAGAGGGAGCAGCATTGTGGCAAGCCGCGGCCGCGGGCGCGCCACCATGCACAGTTCCGCAGCAGCAGCAGCAGCGTCAGTGGCTAACATTCCTCCCATAGCCACTGGCCGTGGACGCCTTGGGCGCCGCCCAGGAGGAGCATCTGCAACTCACGCTGCAGAGACACAGCAGCAGCAGCGTGTAGCACCTGCTCCCATTTTCCTCCAGCCGGGTCGGAAACGTCCCATTGAGGAAAAGGATGCAGACACTGTGGTGCAACTCATGACGGAGGATGAGCAGCCCGCCATCAGCTCTGCATCCGAGGCCTCCACCCTCACCACCACCACCACCACCACCCCTGTTCGCAGCAGCCGCCCAGCAGGGTCTGGGGAGGAGGCCAGTTCACCGTCAGTCGCCGACCTCTCATTCAGCACTCTTTTGACCCCAGGCATGATGAGTCAATTGAATGCTGTTGTTGGCGATTTGGAGGAGGAGATGCTGATGGGCACTTTGGGGGAGGAGGGATTGGACAGCAAGACTGTGGCGACAGTCAAGCGTCCCATCCATGCATCAGCAGAGGAGTTTGGGGGGTCATCATCAGAGCAGGACATGTTTCAGGAGGGGCATGATGATGATGACCCGGTGACAGACAGAGACTGGGTGCCAACACATCCAGAGGATGTCGTCCTCAGCAGCTCTGAGGAGGAGGAGGAGGATGCGGTTGTGGGCCTTGCAAGGAGGCGCATCATTGCAAGCATTGGCAGCGTCCCACAGCCTGCTGGTGTCTCAGGCTCAGCAGCAGCAGCAGCAGCATCAGCCAGTACCACCACCAGCCGCACCCAAGACCCCCCCCCCCCCCCAACCACCACAGGGAAACAGGCAGCAGCGCTTCCATGCCGTAGGGGGATGTTTTTGTCACCAATCTGGCGGTTTTTCACCATGCCCACAGTGTACAGCAAGTACGCCACTTGCAACCACTGTCAGCGGAAGTTGAGCAGAGGTGCAGACCCCTTGAAGTTCAGCACCAGCTCGCTGATCAACCACCTTTCTGCGAAACACTTCCACCAGCATGAGGAGTTCCAGAGGCTGAAGGCATCTGGTGCTGGCAGTGGCACCAATCCCATCACTGCACAGCCTTCAGCAGCAGCAGCAGCAACAGCAGCCACCCGCCCTCCTGCTCCTCCAGCAGCACCAGCAGGAGTGCGGAAACGCCCTGCTCCTCCCCCCTCTGCAACTCCTGCCGCCGACACTGAGGCCTGTTCTGGCAGCCAGTCCTCAGTGGCCTCCTCTGCTCCGTCTGCTGATTCCCGTGCCAGCAAAAAGGCACGCCAGAGCCTTTTGAGCGAGTCCTTCCAGGGGGTGGTTAGGGCTCTGCCTCCCAGCAGCCGTCGCGTGCGGCAGCTGAACGGCTTGCTGGCACGGGCCATGTGCTCCCAACTCCTGCCGTACACGCTCGTGCAGGAGGGGAGCGACATGCGGGCGCTGCTTGCTTGTGCAGCCCCAGACTGGCAGCTCCCCAGCAGACACTTCTTCGCCCGCAAGGCCATTCCTGCACTGCACCGCTTTGTGATGGCCAATGTGGAGCGAGGGCTGGAGCACGCGGTTGGTGAAAGGGTCCACGTCACCATGGACTCCTGGAGCAGCCGCTTCGGGACAGGCCGCTACCTGTCCTTCACTGTCCACTGGGTCAGCTTGGTGGAAGGGGGTGAGGATGGGAGAGCAGCAGCGGGCACAGCAGCAGCAGCAACACAGTGGGTGGTGCCACCCCGCAGGGTCAGGGGAACTGCAGCGGGTTCCTCCGATCCTCTGCCATCCTCCGCCACACCTGGCCAAACCCCCCGCCTCAGCAGCAGTGTGAAGGCCCGCCACTGCCAAGCGCTGCTGCACTTGGTCAGCCTTGGCAAGACCAAGCTGACGGCAGCCCACGTGTTGGCCAAACTCCAGGAGCAGGAGCGGATTTGGCTGACCCCCAGAGGCCTCAGAGTCGGAGAGGTGGTGTCCGACAATGGGGCCAATCTGGTTGCTGCCATAGACAGGGGAAACCTGACCCACATCCCCTGTCTTGCCCACGTGCTGAACCTGGTGGTGCAGAAGTTCCTGCGCACCTACCAGGGGATGGACGAGCTGCTGGAAACGGCAAGGAACGTTGTGCGTCACTTCCGGCGCTCGGCTGCAGCCTGTGCGAGCCTGGAAGACGTGCAAAAGGAGCTGGATCTGCCACGCCATCGGCTGATCATTGACGTTCCGACTCGCTGGAACTCCACCCTGGCGATGTTGGAGCGTCTGGTTGAACAGAAGCACGCTGTCAACCACTACCTTGCCCTGGCCACTGTTTCCGCAGCTCAGAGAAGGGACAAGACCAGCAACATCCCGTCCATCGTCCCCGATGATGACTGGAGGCACATGCAGCAGGTGTGCTTAGTGCTGGCTCCCTTCCTGCAGGCCACAAACATGGTGAGCAGGGACCATGCTATGGTCTGCGAGTGGGTGCCCCTGGTTTCTCTGCTGAACAGGGCACTCGATGCTTTGCTGGCACAGGGAGCGGCAGCCTTGGACCAGCAGGAGCGGCAAGCAGCTGCACAGTCCACCTCTGAGGGGGAGGAGGAGGAGGACTTGGTGGAGGTCCCTGACCTGGCTGCTGATGAGGGGGATCAGCGCAGTGCAGCTGAGTTGGTGCGGGGGTGGAGAGAGGATGAGGCAGCAGAGGAGGAGGATGAGGAGGACAGCACTGACGTCGATGTGCCAGCAGACGTGGCCCGCCTCTTCCCAATGGCAGCGCACATGCTGACGTGCCTGCGCAGGGACCCCAGGGTGATCCAGATGAAGCAGAGGGAGGACATCTGGATCAGCATGATGTTGGACCCACGCCTCAAGGGGAAGTTGAGCCAGTTCCTGCCGCCTGCAGGAGGAGACCCAGCGCAACAAATAAGGAGCTTGCAGCAGGCCCTTGTTGAGCGCTTGGAGGAAGCCTTCCCCCAGCCTTCCACCCCCACTGTCCAGCAGCCAGCACAGAGGCAGCAGCAGGTGCCTGCATCCAGCAGCAGCAAGCGCCCCACAGACCTGCTGTCTCTCAGCCACGAGCTCTACAGGACTGTAGAGGCTCCGGCAGCAGTGACTAGAGAGGAGATGCATGCAGCAGCATCCTCCTCCGGTCACAGCCAGCGCCTGACCCGCATGGTGGCTGACTACATGGGGTCCTACAGCGGGCTTGACAGCGATGCCCCTGTTGATCCCATGGAGTATTGGGTCAAGCGCATGGAGATCTGGAGCGAGCTGGCGCAGTACGCCCTGGAAGTGCTGTCCTGCCCCCCTTCCAGCGTGCTGTCCGAGCGCTGCTTCAGTGCAGCTGGTGGCGTGGTCACCGAGAAACGCTCACGTCTGTCTCACAAGTCTGTGGACAGACTGACGTTTCTCAAGATGAACCAGGCGTGGGTGGAAGGCGAGTTCCTGGCCCCTGTTGTCGGCGAGAGGGGGACATGAACTGGCTGCCGGAACTTAGTACCATCGTTAATGTGCCTTACCACCCTTTACCACCTCCTGGCTCCTGCTCACTAAGCCAGCCTGGTTCACTTTGACTATTACGTCGCCTGCAGCCACACATTTCACACCTACAGTGGGCTGCTGCTGTGTACTGCCCTTCTGCTGTCTGTCTGTGTTTCCCACTGCCAGGGTACACAGAATTACCGTCTGCTGCCACTCTGCCACCAGCTATTACGTCACAACAATAGCTGCTCACACTGCTCCTCCATTCCTCCTGCTGCTGCTGTCTGTCTGTGTTTCCCACTGCCAGGGTACACAGAATTACCTTCTGCTGCCACTCTGCCACCAGCTATTACGTCAAAACAATAGCTATATTGGTTGTAAAACCAAAACCAAAAAAAACCAATAAAAAAAAAAAAAGGTTTAATTTTTCTGAGGTGCCCGGGTTGAAAACTGTGTTGTCCCAGTTGTGTATTGGACACAATGTGGGCTGCACGACCGCTGTCTGGGACCTCCTGTTGTGTTTATTTACAGCCCTGGTATCACCGCTAGGTACCAGGGCTATTATGTCACGCTGCCTACCTGCTGCCACACTCACACTGCTCCTCCATTCCTCCTGCTGCTGCTGTCTGTCTGTGTTTCCCACTGCCAGGGTACACAGAATTACCGTCTGCTGCCACTCTGCCACCAGCTATTACGTCACAACAATAGCTGCTCACACTGCTCCTCCATTCCTCCTGCTGCTGCTGTCTGTCTGTGTTTCCCACTGCCAGGGTACACAGAATTACCTTCTGCTGCCACTCTGCCACCAGCTATTACGTCAAAACAATAGCTATATTGGTTGTAAAACCAAAACCAAAAAAAACCAATAAAAAAAAAAAAAGGTTTAATTTTTCTGAGGTGCCCGGGTTGAAAACTGTGTTGTCCCAGTTGTGTATTGGACACAATGTGGGCTGCACGACCGCTGTCTGGGACCTCCTGTTGTGTTTATTTACAGCCCTGGTATCACCGCTAGGTACCAGGGCTATTATGTCACGCTGCCTACCTGCTGCCACACTCACACTGCTCCTCCATTCCTCCTGCTGCTGCTGTCTGTCTGTGTTTCCCACTGCCAGGGTACACAGAATTACCGTCTGCTGCCACTCTGCCACCAGCTATTACGTCACAACAATAGCTGCTCACACTGCTCCTCCATTCCTCCTGCTGCTGCTGTCTGTCTGTGTTTCCCACTGCCAGGGTACACAGAATTACCTTCTGCTGCCACTCTGCCACCAGCTATTACGTCAAAACAATAGCTATATTGGTTGTAAAACCAAAACCAAAAAAAACCAATAAAAAAAAAAAGGTTTAATTTTTCTGAGGTGCCCGGGTTGAAAACTGTGTTGTCCCAGTTGTGTATTGGACACAATGTGGGCTGCACGACCGCTGTCTGGGACCTCCTGTTGTGTTTATTTACAGCCCTGGTATCACCGCTAGGTACCAGGGCTATTATGTCACGCTGCCTACCTGCTGCCACACTCACACTGCTCCTCCATTCCTCCTGCTGCTGCTGTCTGTCTGTGTTTCCCACTGCCAGGGTACACAGAATTACCGTCTGCTGCCACTCTGCCACCAGCTATTACGTCACAACAATAGCTGCTCACACTGCTCCTCCATTCCTCCTGCTGCTGCTGTCTGTCTGTGTTTCCCACTGCCAGGGTACACAGAATTACCTTCTGCTGCCACTCTGCCACCAGCTATTACGTCAAAACAATAGCTATATTGGTTGTAAAACCAAAACCAAAAAAAACCAATAAAAAAAAAAAAAGGTTTAATTTTTCTGAGGTGCCCGGGTTGAAAACTGTGTTGTCCCAGTTGTGTATTGGACACAATGTGGGCTGCACGACCGCTGTCTGGGACCTCCTGTTGTGTTTATTTACAGCCCTGGTATCACCGCTAGGTACCAGGGCTATTATGTCACGGCGAGCTGCCTGCCTCATTGACTGCCTGCTGCCACACACTCATCCTCCTCCTCCTGCTGCTGAATTTACCTCCTGCTGTCTTTGTGTTTCCACTGCCAGGGAGCACATACAATGGCGCTTCCAACATGCGTGCGCCCACCAGCTATTTGTTACGCTCAAAAATAGCTGCATTTCTTTAAAAAAAAATTTGAAAAGAGAAATACGTGAAGAAGAAGAAGAAGACGATATTGAAAAAGAAGGAGAAGGAGAAGATGAAGAAGAAGATGAAGAAGAAGATGAAGAAGAAGAAGATGAAGATGAAGAAGATGAAGATGAAGAAGAAGAAGAAGATGAAGAAGAAGAAGATGAAGAAGAAGATGAAGAAGATGAAGATGAAGAAGAAGAAGAAGATGATGAAGAAGATGAAGAAGAAGAAGAAGAAGATGAAGAAGAAGAAGATGAAGAAGAAGAAGATGAAGAAGAAGATGAAGAAGATGAAGAAGAAGATGAAGAAGATGAAGATGAAGAAGAAGAAGAAGATGATGAAGAAGATGAAGAAGAAGAAGAAGAAGATGAAGAAGATGAAGAAGAAGAAGAAGAAGATGAAGAAGAAGAAGAAGAAGATGAAGAAGATGAAGAAGATGAAGAAGATGAAGAAGAAGATGAAGATGAAGAAGATGAAGATGAAGAAGATGAAGATGAAGAAGATGAAGAAGATGAAGAAGAAGAAGAAGATGAAGAAGAAGAAGAAGAAGATGAAGAAGAAGATGAAGAAGATGAAGATGAAGAAGAAGAAGAAGATGATGAAGAAGAAGAAGAAGAAGAAGAAGAAGATCTAGAAGAAGATTAAGAAAGATAAAGAAGAAGAAGAACAAGTATATACAGTAACACTACACTACTGAACCAAATTAAGGACACAACTTCTCTTTCCACATTTTTTTTTAAAGGAACATCCCCACATAATCACTTGCTGTTGTTACTTGGAAAAAAAGATGTTTCTTGCATCATTCACCCTCAAAACAAGTGTTGGAAGCTATTTTGGGCCAATTCGAATAGTCAGCTCGAATAGTGAGCTCGAATACCGACTCGAATAGTGAGCTCGAAGTCCGAGGTCGAATCGAATAGTAAAAAATATTCGACTCGAATATTCGACTGACCTCGAATAATTTACTATTCGAATTCGACCAAATTCGAATTTTTAAAAGGGGTATTTGAGCACCACTGTTCATTAGCCCAATATTACAAAAAATTATATAATCTGAGAGATGACCCTTCCACATACTCACCAACTCACCAAGACATTAATAAATATTTAGAAAACATAAATCTCCCTCAACTAACAGAATTTGATCAAAAACAAATAAATGCCCCATTTTATCAACAGGAAGTTCAACAAGCAATTAAAAGACTAAAGAGAGATAAGGCACCGGGAGTGGATGGTTTCTTAAATGACTACTATAAGAAACATATGGATATTCTAGCCAAACCATTGGTAGATTTCTTTAATGAGGCAGCCACTCTCGGAGCTTTCCCTAAAGAATCCCTTGAAGCTATAGTCACTACAATCCCCAAAGAAGGGAAAGATCCCACAGATCCTGCCAGTTACAGGCCGATATCATTGCTTAATACGGACCTCAAAATATATGCATCGATAATAGCAAATAGGCTAACACCACTAGTCCCACAACTAGTGAACATGGACCAGGTTGGTTTTGTGAAGGGAAGAGGGGCTGAGGATGGAACGAGAAAAGTCCTAACCTTACTACATAGTATAGGGCTCTGTCGGACGCCTTCTCTTTTTGTCTCATTAGATGCGGAGAAGGCGTTCGACAGAGTCAACTGGAATTATATGTCGAGTGTTCTGGACAAATTTGGATGCGTTGGTAAAATGCATAAGGCGATAATGGCACTATACAACAACCCATCAGCCAGAGTAATTTCTTCAGCCACGATATCAGACTCATTTAGTATTACAAACGGAACTCGACAGGGATGCCCCCTGTCGCCTTTAATCTTTGCTCTTGTCATGGAACCACTAGCTCAGAAGATAAGGGACAACACTAAGATATCTGGAATATTGGTTGAAGGTAGAGAAACCAAAATGGGATTGTATGCTGATGATGTGCTTTTGTATCTCAGGAATCCAATGACATCACTAAGAAACCTCAAGACTGAACTTGAGGAATTTTCAAGGGTTTCATATTATAAGTTAAATGATAACAAAACTGTAGTGATGCCATGCAATATCCAGCCATTCTTCATCAAAAAACTCAAAGAGTTATGTCCATATAACTGGGATGAGAAACAACTAAAATATCTAGGTATTTATCTCACACCACATATTTCCCAACTGTACAGCGCCAATTTTGAACCATGGATACAAAAACTAAAAATTAAATTAGAGAATTTAGGGAAATTTGAATTTTCATGGCTCGGCAGATCCGCAGCCTTCAAAATGCTTATACTCCCCCAATTATTATACTTATTTAGGACAATACCAATAAAAATTCCCCAAAAATTCTTTAACGCCACCCAAAAACTAATTAATAAATTCATATTAATGCATAAAAAACCCAGATTTTCGAGCAAAATTCTCATCACACATACAACAGACCTGGGCTTAGGTGTTCCAGATCTAAATAAATACTACAAAGCAGCAATTCTGGAACAAGCCAGAGCAATCTGGAACAATAATATCCATAAACAATGGGTACAATATGAAAAATCACAACTTGTCTGTAATGATTTCAAAGCTCTAATTGAATCCAGATTAAACTGGGATATACCACCGAAAATCTTAAACCCCATTACAGCCAATACACTAAAGATTTTGAAAGAATTAACTAAGCTTTGTAAACAAGACCCTTTGGCCAAATCTATTAAAGCACCCCTGATTAATCTAAATATGGTCATCAAGAATCTAGAGATAGGTAACTGGATTGACAAAGGTATTAATCTAGTAGAGGATCTATATAAACTAGAAGAATTTAAATCTTTTGAAGACTTGATAGACGAATATGATATACCTGTCTATGACCAACTAAAATATAATAAAATTAAGAAATTCCTGACTACCCATCAAACAAATGATACTTTTCTGTCTCCACAAATCAAAAAACTATTTGACCCTCAACAATATGGGCTAAAGGGAATATCACTATTTTATAAGATACAAATTAAACTAACGGAAAAAAAGTCACATTGGCAATTTCAAAAATGGCAACACTCTTTGGGTGAAGTAATAGAACAAGATGACTGGATAGATGCATGCAAGTCTTTGAGACAATCTTCTCATTGTGTTTCTCATTTTGAAAATCTACTCAAAATGACATGGCTCTGGTACTACACTCCTGACAAAATTGTGAAGTTTAACCCCAGTGCATCCCCCCTGTGTTGGAGAGGCTGCAACGAAACTGGTACCCTACTGCACCTTTTCTGGCACTGTCCTAAAATTGCCAAATTGTGGAATAAAATAGAGAACTTGCTTAAAAAATTACCTGTATCGTTGAGCACGATACCTCCTAGTCTAGCACTATTACACATTGGGTCTATAGACTTGCCTTTGAAAGAGAGACTGATCATTAACCATGTACTAGTAGTCACTAGAATAACAATTGCGGATAATTGGAACTCAACAACTATTCCAACAATACAAGAAATTTTAAGAAGAGTCGAATTTAATCTGTTGGCAGAAAGATCGAGAGCAATCAAAATGGGAAATGCCCATTCCTTTCAGAATAAGGCAAGTCTATGGCCTATGCTATATCCAAAAACCAAGATATTAGATCTATGAACACTCTCACACTCTCTCACATTTGGTGGCCAGACTGTCTCAACTAAAAGAGCACATCTGGTACAATACGGATCCCTGTAAATATATACATTTATATAGTTGTAACATATATACACAAAGGTATACCTCTGACTCATCGGAACTAATAAACATTTTAATATACTGGAGAACTCTAGATACTTTAGTTTAATTAGATAGTTGTGTTTAGTTTAGAATGGTTTGATTGTTATTAAACATATTGGAATCAAGACTCACTCAGACATTGATGACATACCTTTCACTCAACAATATATATATATATACATATATCAGAAACTTAACCGTTACTGACTCTGAATAACCTAAATCTATGAATCAAACTACTACTGCAATATATAATATGACAGAGAACGGACTTTGGAGTCTCAGCAGGAGGGCTAAAAACCCCCATTCTCCAAAGACCATACTCTCTAGGAAGCCTACAAGAAAACACTGCAGTAGAAAATTATTCATATACACCCATATAACTCCAAAGAAGATCTGATATAGTTTGAAATATCTTCCATTTTCTGCAATAATAATAAAAATGACAATGCTTTTATGTTATTAAAGTTTACTATAAAGAAATACTTGAAATGTGATTATTAAAACAGAGACATTACTGCTATGTATATGTTTACCTGTTAATACTTTAGTAACATCGTCATCAATATGACACCTTTACTAATGTCATGTAATAATCTTGAAAATTCCAATAAAAATTATTGAAATTCAGTTACATAGTGGATGACCAACTTGACAGTTGACAGTCATGTCAGGTCTAGTGGTTGTTTAATTTATGATAATAGGACAAAGTTGGAAATTAACTGACCAACAATAACGAGCTGTCATATGTAAGTAAAATCCCATTTGTATCTGTACATTTCCATCTTTGTGAGATTATGGAATATATCCAAAGGCATAGAAAGTAGTTCCAGCAGGACATCTTTTTAGTTTTAAAAGACTACAAGCAGTGACAAAGCATTTCCTACAACACAAAAGTTGTCCACTTGAAGTTATGTTACATACCATTGTCTATACTGTTGGATAGATGAGAACCTTCACAGTCTGTGCATTCCATTCATCAGTGCTGCCTTTAGATGGAATTGCTCAAGCTGTGACTTGAACTTGCAGCTCTAGTGATCATATAGAAAATGGACAATTAGGGGGATTATTGTCCTATGCAACAAAACCTATCTGCATTTTACCACCTGGGTAGATATCTAGGTGTGTAATGTTGGCTAGAACAAGTGAGTCTGGACTCACCAAAACCAGACTTAAAGGGAAGGTTCAGGGAGGGTGGGTAAAAAATCAAAATCAATTTCCACTTACCTGGGGCTTCCTCCAGCCCGTGGCAGGCAGGAGGTGCCCTCGCCGCCGCTCCGCAGGCTCCCGGTGGTCTCCGGTGGCGCGCCCGACCTGGCCAGGCCGGCTGCCAGGTCGGGCTCTTCTGCGCTCCAAGTCCTGGTACTTCTGCGTCCCACGCCGGCGCTCTGACGTCATCGGACGTCCTCCGGGCTCTACTGCGCATGCGCAGTAGAGCCCGGAGGACGTCCGATGACGTCAGAGCGCCGGCGTGGGACGCAGAAGTACCAGGACTTGGAGCGCAGAAGAGCCCGACCTGGCAGCCGGCCTGGCCAGGTCGGGCGCGCCACCGGAGACCACCGGGAGCCTGCGGAGCGGCGGCGAGGGCACCTCCTGCCTGCCACGGGCTGGAGGAAGCCCCAGGTAAGTGGAAATTGATTTTGATTTTTTACCCACCCTCCCTGAACCTTCCCTTTAAGGTGCCCATACACTCGTCAGATTGGCAGCAGATAGATAAGAAATGCATCTGATGGTCTATCTGATGCGTTTTTAGAACATTTTTTACCAGGATAGAATTCCAATAGATTTCAGTTTGAAATCTATTGAAATTCGATCTGATGGCATTTTTTTGCCATCAGATTTCCATTAAGGCCAATGCAAACTGATAAGCAATCTCATCAGATCGACCTAAATTTTCCACCCTGCAAGTTCAATGGAAATCCATCGAAATCGATCGAAATCGGCCGTCGATCGGTCGATTGGCCAACCGATTTGCAATCGATTGATCGATCGATCGGGATCGATCGGTCGGCCAGAAAATCGGCTGAGTGTATGGGCTGCTTAAGGGCTATGGCCAACTAGATTGGTTGTAGCAGAATTTTGGGATAACTGATGATCGCAAAATGCACTATTTTAATGAAAGTCGATGCAGGCGAAACCACAGGAGAGATTGTGGTTTGGCCAAATCATAATCACTGGTCCTGCAGCATTTTTAGAGCTTTTGCGCCCCAATACAAAGTATCAGATCACTGCAAAATCACTTTGAGGACTCTTTCCGAGTTTGAGGCTATTTTACATGGAATTCCGATTTTTGATACAATTAAAAAAAGGTCTGCATGCTGCATTTTTTTCTGTGTTTTTCTTTTTGTGTTGCTAGCATCCAGTGAAAATTGCTAATCTGAATCAGAAATCGGAATTGTGATTTGCAGTGTAAAAGAAGCCTGAAATCACTGTGTAAAAGCTATTTTGCAGTGATTTTACTACCTGAATCACCCCAGCCAAACAGATTGCAATTGCTAGAATTGAATAAAAATTGTTTCAAAAAACACTTTGGGACTGGCAGAACAAAACGCGGTGCAATCGCGATTAGCAATCTGTAGTGGCCGTCTGGCCTAGGTGTTTTATGATAGTAACACCAACAAGTACAATAGATCCCCAGACTAAAGGTGTTTACGCATGCTGGATAGAACTCGGCTGAGGCCGCCACGAGCAGCCACCTCGACTGAGAATCGAGATCATCATATCACATATTCAGTATGATGTGTAACATGTAAAATACAGAAGCAGGAAATTTGGGTGCCTGTGGCTAATGGGCGATTTGGGCACCCCATAGATTCTAATGCAAATATTGGCTATTGGGCGCCCAATGCAGAAATTTTAGCACCCGATAAATAGCAGGCACCGGGCCCGTCTAACCAAAATATTTTGTTTTTGAAAATCAGGAAGTTATAGATTTTATTCTTTTAATTGTCTTTTGTATTTACAATTTTTTATTTTTGAAAATTATCATTTTGAAATGTATAGTTTTGAAAATGATAAGGTTGGGAAGGAGAGTTTTAGGGTTAGGCTTCAGGTAGAGGGTGTTCTAAGGAAGAGGAGTTTTAGGGTTAGGTGACAGTAAAAGGGGGGGGGGTTAGGTGTCATGAAGGGTGTTTTGGGGGTAGGAGTCAGGAAAGGGGGGTTTAGGGTTAGGCCTCAGTAAAGGGGTTTTAGGCTTAGGAGTCAGGAAGGGGGGGGTTAGGGTTAGGTGTCAGTAAGGGGGGGTTTAGGGGTAGGAGTCAGGAAGGGGGGGTTTAGGGTTAGGCGTCAGTAAGGGGGTTTTAGGCTTAGGAGTCAGGAAGGGGGGGTTAGGGTTAGGTGTCAGTAAGGGGGGGTTTAGGGGTAGGAGTCAGGAAGGAGGGGGTTTAGGGTTAGGCGTCAGTAGGGGGGTTTTAGGCTTAGGAGTCAGTAAGGGGGGGGTTAGGGTTAGGTGTCAGGAAGGGGGGGGTTTAGGGTTAGGCACCAGGAAGGGGGTTTTAAAGTTAGGCTTAGGGAGTGTTCTGTTTGAGAGAAGGGTTAGGTTTAGTTGCAGACTTGCAGTAAAATACCAGTAACATTTACCGATGTTTTACTATCGTCATTACCACTGTAAATATTTTTTCTGTTTTCATTTGGCGCCCAATTCACAATGGTATTTATCATTTAGACTTCACTTGGCGCCTGTTTTTCCTTGCGCCTCTATTTCATGCACGCGTAAAATTCTCCTCCCATAAAAACACATACAGTACTGCAATGCTAAGATGGAAAAGGGACTGAATGGGAATTTTGATATGATGTAATAAAGGTTTAACTTTGTCGATAAAGGTGACGTGAGTGGGGCATAACATTTATTGTGAGAGATTTAAGATTACAAAAAACTGAACGTTTGTAATATTTTGTTTCTAATTATATTTTTTTGTGTGTAAAAAAATAAATAAACTGTATATGCTAACAATACATTAACTCCATGCTAGCTTGTATTTTAACTGCAAAAATCTCTTTCTGTTGTGTTGTTTGGCTACAAGTGCCACAGTATTGTTGTGCATCAGGCTGCATTCTGCAATAGTATTCAGGATTAACATTTAATAATATGTTGACATGTGAACTATGGAGACTTCCACCTCTCAGGCAGGACCTATTGTCCCACCTCTTCCCACACTAAACTAGATGACAATAAATCCACTTGCCTAAGTGCATTGCTAGCTAGTTACCCTCACTGCCATCCAGCATTTCACACCTCACATTTACATTCCTGCTCCAAATCACTTCCGCCTCCCCCACTCAGCGCATTCTGGATGATGCAAACACAACACTGGAATGAAACTCTGCTGTCATCTTCCAAATTTAAAGTGTAACTGTCAGGCATAAAATCACTTCTTTATTTTTATCTGGTAAACAAGTAATAAGGATGCTAATCAGGCAATCCAATAGTTAAAATCACTTTTACTTTTCTTCTCCATAAAACATCATTCCCCAGTTTACCTGACTCTTATTTGGTACACACAAAATGTGGTACACAAAAAGGAAGTTGCAGGGCATGTTGGGTTGTCCTTTTCTGCTTCTCTGCTTCCCCTCAGACTTAACTAATGCAGCCTGATTGGCTGAAGCCTCTTTCCCTCCCATTTTCCCCTCCCACACATCTGTTCCTTTCTAATTGGCCAATATTTCTCATGCTGAGACAATGCACTTTCTATAGTGAAGGGCAGGCAAATCAGGCAGAGGGGAGTAAGGGAGGAAATGACATCAGGATTGGCTTCAAAATAGCCACGCTTAAATTGGGAAATGCTAAGAAAGATTTTTTTCTATTTTTTTACTGTGGAAAAATCACTAAAATTAAAACATGGACAGTGCAATACATATTATGTAAGTAGAGCAAGTATTTATGTACTTATATATGTGTTTTTTTTTCTGAGATAGTATTGCTGACAGCACCTCTTTAAATTAGCATAGTTGCAAAAATAAATACATAAATATCATTTTAGACTTGTTGAAGAATGTCTGCTTTTAATTTAAGAACAATTGGCAGTCACCCCGACCTAGTTTAAAACTTATGTGGGTGAAGCACAATAGACAGGAAAATGAATCAATAAACCAAAAGGCACATCAGCTCCAACTCCCACCAAGCAAGCAAAAATTCTTGTCTCCAACATTAACTGAAAACAGAAATATTAGTTGCATATGTCTACAAACACATGGGAGGTCGTAGTGCCTTGCCAATGCTATTTTGCAATAAAATGATTAGAACAGGAGGTATACAGGTAATCAGAATGGCGAATATCAGTGTTACAAAACTGGATACTGTACTGGCTGAGAAATCTTTGACAAAGGAGAGCAAGGGTGGAATCCTGTCTGCAGCCAGTATCTACTCAGTAAGGAGCTCATGGCCAAGATTCCCAAGGGGCTCCTTTGCAGGTAACCATTTAGCAGCCAAATAAAATAAAATAAAACTTTATTTGGTTGCAGTGCCACATTTTTCCTGCCACTGGTGAAGTGTGCTTTCCCCAACCTGGCAGTCTCGGCAGGGTATGCAGAGTGGGTGGCAGGGAGCTTTTATAGTTACCTGTCCAGATGGCTGGATTGGCTTCTTCCTCCTCCACCACGGCGGTGATGTAATCCTGACATGTCGTATCAGTTACGATCATATGATATGATATGTGAACAGGATCCAGGAGACCATTTCAGTGTTACAGAGTCACTCGGAGGTGGAAGAGGGGTGATGAAAGAGTCTCTTTCACCACCCCTCTTCCGCCACTGCATAGTGCTGTAAGGGCCCTTTTCCAATTGTAGCGATTGCGATGCTGAATTGCAAAATCGCAAATCGCCTGCGATTTTTGAATCTTTAGGGTTGCCACTTTAACATAGGAATCGGGGTAGGTATTTTCCACTGCCACGATTCGCTTCTTACAAAAGCGCAATTGCATTTGAGAGCGATTCTTAACTTTGCAAACTAAGTGCATTGTATGTGCAAAATCGCGATCGCGTGTAAAAATGAGTGACAAGGTGCAATTGCTAGCGTTTAGCAATTGCGATTGCAAGTGGAAAAGGGCCCTCATATCATGTGATCTGATGTGATCGGGATGGGCAGCACGGTGGCATAGTCGTTAGCTCTCTATCCTTGCAGAGCTGGACCCCCCTGCGGTTTGAATCCCAGCCAGGTCAACATCTGCAAGGAGTTTGTATGTTCTCCCCGTGTCTGCGTGGGGTTTCCTCCGTGTACTCTGGTTTCCTCCCACATCCCCAAAAAACATACAGATAAGTTAATTGGCTTCCCCCTAAATTGGCCCTAGACTACACAATATAGACATATGACTATGGTAGGGATTCGATTGTGAGCTCCTCTGAGGGACAAGAAAATATACTCTGTATAGCGCTGCAGAAGATGTTGGCGCTATATAAATACTAAATAATAATAATAATCAGGTGTAAAGACTGGTGTCAGCACACAGAGAGAATATGATTATTGATGATCTGCAGAATCATCAACAATACAGATGTATACCTGATTATGGATGATCTGCAGAATCACCAATAATACAAGTATGACTAACCTCTTCTGGACACCTAATGAAGAGTGAGTGTTTGGTGCAACTGTAGGCTATCTCCCGTGGGGCGGGAGACACAGATGAACTGCGGCCAGGGACTACCTGAGGAGCAAGTGGCCCTCGGCTGTGCAGGGACTATCTCTTTAAGAGAAGGAGATAGAGATAATCTTGCAGCCAGTGATTCCCAGGTAGACTGGAAATCAGACTGTACTGCAGCCCAGGATTCCCAGATGGATTGGGAATCAGACTGTACTGCAGCCAGGGGACTCCTATGGGATAGAGGCCACTGGCTGCACTGCAGGAAGGACTCTCTGAGGAGCAGGAGGTCCTTGCAGCTAACTGACACCTGGTGGATTAGTGTCATGGGTAGTACAGATAGACTGACACTCAAGAGATGAGTGACAGCCAGAAGGGTCGGGCAGGCCAGGTCGGCAACACACGAGCAGAGAAGGTACAAAGACAGAAGGCTGATTCGGTAACCGGGTACAGGCAAGGTTGGCAACTGGAAGACAGATAGGCAGAGGTACCGAATCAGAAAGCAAGAGAGAGGTCGACAGAGTCAAAGGTCATAACAGATATCAATCCTAGTCTGAGGTGTGAGGTCCTTGGTCTCGACACCCGGGAACTAGTCTAACAAATAACACAGTATCCTATGCTTGGGTGTGAGGTCCTTGGTCTCAACACCCTGGAACTGGTCTAAAGAATAACACAGCACTGACACAGTAATTTTAAACTTGGGTGTGAGGTCCTTGGTCTCAACACCCTGGAACTGGTCTAAAGTATAACACAGTAATGACACAGTAATCCTAAGCTTGGGTGTGAGGTCCTTGGTCTCAACACCCTGGAACTGGTATAAAGTATAACACAGTAATGACACAGTAATCCTAAGATGGGGTGTGAGGTCCTTGGTCTCAACACCCTGGATCTGGTCTAAAGTATAACACAGTAAATAACAAGAGCGGAATCTGGCTAAGTGTGAATTCCCAGTTCCAATTGGTTCTAACACACTGTAGGATCTGACTGAGGTCTGAGTGCTCACACGTAAGTGTTCGCAACGGCAGACAACCAGCAACTGACAAGCAAGATCTATATATACTACAGCGCTCCGCAGCGCCGCCCCAGCCAATCAGGAGTCCGCTGGGATCAGCTGATCGTCCTGATCAGCTGATACCTCTCCTGCTGGCATAAAGGTCCTGTCTTCTAGCGCGCGCGCGCGTAGCTCTCCATCTGTGTGCACTAGAAGGCCCAGGCAAACCAGACACATGTTGCTATGCGGAAACCGCCGGTCTGAACGCGGAGACCGCCGCCCCGCCACCAGACCGCGCGGCGGCATCTCCGCTATTCATTACATCGGGACCCAGAAGACCTGTCGGAAGTTCAGAGCTGCCGGTGGAGGAAAAGAAGAAGCCGCATGGAACAGGTAAATATAACTGCTCCCAACTACTAGGCAGCCAATTGAGATTTACCAGCAGAGGTTTAAAATACACAGCAGCTTTCGAAAAATTTAGCTTGAAGCTGCTAATAGGTTTTTATTGCACACCAGCACTTGCTCTAATGAGAGAAGACTTCCAAATCCCTCTAGCGCTAGGCAGTGGCGTAAGTAAGGAGCTTGGGGCCCCAGTGTGAGCTTTACATGGGGCCCCAAGCACTCTATTGATAGGGAGCCCCAAAACCTACCAAGGACAGCTGCAGTGTCACAGAGGTGTATTTAGAGTAAGAAAACAGTGTGTTAAGGCTTACCACTATGCAATGCACATATAGAGGTGTTCATTACCAGCATAGCACCAATGAAAAGCTAATAAGATGGATAAAGGAGGATCCCTAATGAGCCCCTCTGGACCAGGGGCCCCGGTTCGGCCACTACCTCTGCACCCCCTATTGCTACACCACTGGCTATAGGGCTTTTCATGCGTGATGCAATTATTTTAGCTGCTAACTGTGTTAACCTCTTCAGGACAAGAGCAATTTTCACATATCAGCACTGCTCCCATTCATTCACCAATAACTTTATTACTACTTATCACACCTAAATTATATATAGTTTTTTTCAGGACAAATTGGGCTTTTAGTGTGTGATAATTTATTTTAGTAATTGCCTTATTTTCTATCCATTTTAAAGGGAAAATAAAGGAAAAAATAGAAAAAATACAATATTCTCCACTTACATCAAGTATAGCTTTACAATAAACAATGCTAACTATAAGTTAAACCCACTAATTTGATTTGCTTATCCATCCTGGTTATTACATTTAGATTATGTTCCTAGTACAATGTAGGGTGACAATATTGTATATGGAAATAAAGGTGTCTTTTTTTCTGTTTTTTGTTTTATCATCGTACACTATTGATGATTCCAATACCTTATTTTCAAAAATAATAGTAATATACCCTTATGGCATACATATTTAAAGAGCCAAGTTCCTAAGGTAACCGTGTTTTTTTTAATATTCTGTAAATTTGTAAAGTCTTTTATTTTAGTACAGAATATGCAAAAATGTAATTGCTTTTGATTGTTTGTGACTAAAAACTCTCTAAACTTTATTCTACTACCTATCACAGTTAAACATATGTCTCTGGTAGTTTTCCTACAACTTTACCATGTTTGATCAGAATTTTGAAAATGACTTTCTATGTTTTGATTACGTTTGTCCCTACCTACTTTTTATGTAACATAGATCCAAGCTTTAAGACACACCAAAATGTATTCTACAACTTATCACGGTTAAAATAATACCACATGTGCCACATTTAGTAACAAACTCGTGGTGCAATCTCCACATTTACACTGGACGTAAATATTTGTCCTTTTGTCATGAAGTGGTTAAAACACCGCAAATAGCCCCTAGTGGAAACAAGTCCTAACTCTCCAGGGTGGCTTACTGAGTCCAACTGAAAAAAGGCGCTATTGCAAATCTTCATATAATTAACTTTTTAAGCAACAAAGCCTCATTCAACTCACAAGTGGTATAGAGATTTGTATGCTCTATTCTCTGGACAATCGCCCGAAATTGGAGGCAAGTTCTAAACAGTAGAGGAGGTGTGACTGATGGACTTCATCACTTCACCATGTAGGATACCTTACCAAAGTTTCATGCTAACTGGAATTATTGGTCTGTGTCTTGTATGTTCACTGTTCCTTAATTAAATTAAATAGATTAGCCTTGCAACAAACCTGCTAATGTCCTTAATTATTTTCAAATGAACGAAGACAGTGCTTTGTTTCTAATTTTGTCTTCACATAATGCCTCTAGGGTCACTTACCCAGTGCAGCGGGACTCATCATAATGTACAATGTATGTCACTTTGCCATACTTTTCTTCTATGGTGAATTTTTTTTATGATGCAAATGTACCCTCTCAGGAAACCCTTTTGTCCTCTAGCTTGGTCACTTCCTCTCACTATCGCATCCAGGACGTCTCACGAGCAGCCCCTCTCCTTGGAACTCTCTCCCACACCCTGTCCATCATGCTCCAAGCCTGGAAATCTTCAAACGTACTTTAAAGAGAACCAGAGGTGGATCTTTGGGGGAGGGGGGGGGGGGCAAATGGGACACAGAGGCATGTCCCCTGCCTAATGACATGTATCTGTGTCCCGTAACCGCTGCTCTTTGCCCCCCACCACCGTGCTATAGCCCCAAAGTTTAGCAACAAAATTTGTTGCTAACTTGGAAGTAAACACAGAGGAGAGGTATTCCCTGTTCAAAATGCCCACCAGGGGCGTTCCTGCAGGGTGTCCTGAGCTGCCATTGGGCAGCTCTCTCTCCCTGGCCACACCTCCTGCCGCTCTCTCGCCTTCCTCCACGCTATGAGAGACACACAGTCTCTCAGTGCAGTGTCGTGACCCAGAGGTCACGAAAGAAGATGTTGGCGCTATATAATAAAAAATATTAATAATATAAGATCTTTGTGTTTTACCTCCCTGTTATCCTTTTGAAATACAGACCAAGTGGAAGAAAGGTTCTGCGTGTAAAGATACACTTTAAGTCTCATCTGCACAGTACAATTTTCCATCAGATCAGATCTGTTAGACGGATCTATTAGATAATTTTCAGCTGGTCCAATCAGATTGCGTTAGATTTTGCAATACATTTTGGGTACTTGTCAAAGCAAAATCTGTGGCAAAATTGATCTGAAACAATTTGAACATCTACACATGATACAATTTCTTATTAGATCTATCTAAAAGATCCCTCTATCTGGTGGAAAATTGTACCGTGTAGATGAGGCTTAAAACTGTTAAAGACGATTGGTTCAATTTACATACAGTGTTTCACTGTTGTGAAGGGGTGTTTGAGTATGCTTAGACTGTGTGCTCTAAAAGTCAAAAAGGTGGCATTGTGTTAGTTGTTGATGTCCTTTCCAGATTACTAAACTGAGTGTTCCTCGTGCGATTATCAGAAAAAGACCAGGAAGGAAGCTAAAATCTGGTTACACATAATGTGAAAACGTGACAGGGTCCCTTCATTCAGCTGATATGAGCAACTAAATTGTTTATAAATTGGATAACTGTTGATAATTGGACTGAAGCCTTTGCAGCTTTGTAACCACTATGTAATCAGCTACCTATCAAAAAATTGTAAATTAGTACCTTAATTGTATCATAATTATATACAATAAATACCAATGACAGATTATGGTGTTTAATGAGTCTGTAAAATTACAGATCTTACATGGCAATTAAAAATCCTCCCATAAATAGTACTCACAACTATTAGCTGTGAATTTCTGCCAAACCCTAATATAAAAATAGATGACTGTGGGAAAACTGTAGACCTGATCTTTGTAAATCCGATTTAAACAAGCCCTACCACTGCATACTTAGACTGGCAGGCCATTAAGAGATTAGGCTGTGTCTAGCCTCTCTTCCTCAAGGCATAACAGAGAATCTCATATATGTATATACATATAAATGTGAACAATGCAAACAGGATAAATATTTGTAAAACATATCACTGTTTAAACCATGCACAGTATTTATGAAAACAGATTGGATTTTCCTTAGGAGGTCATATTGGCTCATTCTTAATCGGTATCCACATTATACAGCTAATGTATCACTTAATCCCTAAACGACCACTCCAGCGAAAAAAGTAATCAGTTAAAATCTGACAACTAAGAGGTTTTAGAGTAGTCCATCGCCTCATGGGGTATTCTCAGGGTTTTCTTTGTTTTCAAAAACATTTCCTGAACAGCAGTTTTACTGCCAAAACAGTAAGATACCAGCCAGTCTCCCTACTCACTTGCACACTATTTTGGCAGTTAGACTTAGTAACTGCCGTTCAATTCAAAGAAAACCCCGAGCATCCCTCATGAGGAGATGGACTACTCCAAAACCTGTCAGTTTGGTCAGATTTTAACTACTTACTTTTTTCGCTGGAGTTGTCCTTCAACTATAAAAAGACAGCAATCATAACATAAAAAACTAAAATGAAGTCATTTTGTCGTTGTAGTAAAGGTCAAAAAGATGCTCCCAACGACAATTGTCCTCAAGACAAAGTTTTTAGGGCAATTTTGCTCTTGATAGAACAGTGAGGCACCATAGAAACAATCTAGCCTCACTAACTAAAACTAGCACTGGGCAAGATAACGTCCTAATAAATCATATTGGCTTGTTTTCTACTATAATGTGGGGATGCAGGGAAATATAGGATGTCAGCTATACTTTTTTCTACTTTAGGTATCACATGCTTAGCTCACCCCCAGCTGAATCCAGAGAGGAGAGGAAATGAGTAGTAGTGCAGTGGACAGCTCATATGACCAATGTTACAGATATTGTATCACCAATTTTTCTCCTTACACTTGCTTACTTTCACTTTCAACCTCATTACAATTTCCCTTGTTCAATTCTGAGCTTACGTGAGCTTATACAGTAATCATTCATAAAATATAAGAGTTTGGTGCTACAAAAAGGGTTCAGGACAGCAGGAGCTCTTGCTGAAAAAGGGGTGCTGCCATAGGTGCATATTATAAAAGCCATGATTTGCGGCAAAGAAGAGAAATTTGAGTACATGGCGGAGCCCCTATCGGGAGCTGAAACTTACCTTCTCTGTTGCAAAACATGCCTATCGGCACTATCGGACACCTATGAGCATCAAAATTTTACTTCTTTGCCACAAATGGCAGATTTTATAATGCCCCTGATTTGCGGCAAAGAAGGTAAATTTCGAATCACAGATGCCAAGGCGTGCGGATAGGCAAATTGCGGCATCGCATAGCGGGGCATGGAGGATAGGTAGAGGGAGGTTTTAGGGTTAGGCATTGGTAGAGGGAGGTCTTAGGGTTAGGTATCATTAGAGGGAGGTGTTAGGGTTAGGCATTGGTAGAGGGAGGTCTTAGGGTTAGGTATTATTAGAGGGAGGTGTTAGGGTTAGGCATTGGTAGAGGGAGGTTTTAGGGTTAAGTATGATTAGAGGGAGGTCTTAGAGTTAGGCATTGGTAGAGGGAGATTTTAGTTTTAGGTATCATTAGAGGGAGGTCTTAGGGTTAGTTATAGTTAGAGGGAGGTCTTGGGGTTAAGCATCGTCAGAGGGAGGTCTTAAGGTTAGGCATTGGTAGGGGAGGTCTTAGGGTTAGGCATCATTAGAGGGACAGAAAAAGAGAAGAAAGTCAGTTGGCACTGCAGTAAGAGAAAGGGTGGGAGGAAATAGGTGGAAGGATGCCAGCTGGCTGCATCCCTCAATGTTCAGAGAGTACTCAGACCTGAAGTGCAGTGGTCATGTAGCGATGAAAGAAGGAAAAGGTCGACACGGCTCAAATTAACTTTAATGCTTCAAAGTGCAGTTACAATAGTATAAATGGGATATACCGGTGGCAGCATCCAATTATCCAAACGTGGTTGGGTGCAGGGTGCTAGAGCCTTATGGCCATTTTGTACTTTGTGGGCTTCTACGAAGGCTACATTAGAGGAAAGTCTTAGGGTTAGGCATTGGTAGATGAAGGTGTAAAGGTTAGGCGTTGGTAGAGGAAGGTCTTAGGCATCAGTAGAGGGAGGTCTTATGGTTAGGCATCAGTAGAGGAAGGTCTTAGACCCAGTTCACATCTGCGTTTTTTGCGGAGTCGGACGTATGGATCCGGCCATCAGGATCAGGTAAAAACTGTCCGTTTTTACAGCCAGTGTGCTGTAAACTGTCAGTTTTCTATTTGTATGTAGCTGCAAAACCTTCCATTTCCATCCTGCTGAGCGAAACGGTCTGGAAAATTGGGTTCTGATTAGAGTTGGGCTGAACGGTTCGCCTGCGAACGGTTCCATGCGAACTTCCGTGGTTCGCGTTCGCGTCCCGCAGGCGAACCTTTGCGGAAGTTCGGTTCGCCCCATAATGCACATGGAGGGTCAACTTTGACCCTCTACATCACCGTCAGCAGGCCCAGTGTAGCCAATTAGGCTACACTAGCCCCTGGAGCCACTCCCCCCTTATATAAGGCAGGCAGCGGCGGCCATTACGGTCACTCATGTGCCTGCATTAGTGAGAGTAGGGCGAGCTGCTGCAGACTGTCTCTCATAGGGAAAGATTAGTTAGGCTTAGCTTGTTCCTGGCTGCATACCTGTTCTGTGAACCCACCACTGCATACCTGTACTGTGAACCCACCACTGCATACCTGTTCAGTGAACCCACCACTGCATACCTGTTCTGTGAACCCACCACTGCATACCTGTACTGTGAACCCACCACTGCATACCTGTTCAGTGAACCCACCACTGCATACCTGTTCAGTGAACCCACCACTGCATACCTGTTCAGTGAACCTGCCACTGCATACCTGTTCTGTGAACCCACCACTGCATACCTGTTCTGTGAACCCACCACTGCATACCTGTTCAGTGAACCCACCACTGCATACCTGTTGTGTTCAGTGAACCTGCCACTGCATACCTGTTCTGTTCAGTGGACCCGCCACTGTATACCTGTTCTGTGAACCCGCCACTGTATACCTGTACTGTTCAGTGGACCCGCTACTGTATACCTGTTCTGTTCAGTGAACCCGCCACTGCATACCTGTTGTGTTCAGTGAACCCGCCACTGTATACCTGTACTGTTCAGTGAACCCGCCACTGCATACCTGTTGTGTTCAGTGAACCTGCCACTGCATACCTGTTCTGTGAACCCGCCACTGTATACCTGTACTGTTCAGTGGACCCGCTACTGTATACCTGTTCTGTTCAGTGAACCCGCCACTGCATACCTGTTGTGTTCAGTGAACCCGCCACTGTATACCTGTACTGTTCTGTGAACCCGCCACTGCATACCTGTTCTGTTCAGTGGACCCGCCACTGTATACCTGTTCTGTTCAGTGGACCCGCCACTGTATACCTGTTCTGTTCAGTGGACCCGCTACTGTATACCTGTTCTGTTCAGTGAACCCGCCACTGCATACCTGTTGTGTTCAGTGAACCCGCCACTGTATACCTGTACTGTTCAGTGAACCCGCCACTGCATACCTGTTGTGTTCAGTGAACCTGCCACTGCATACCTGTTCTGTGAACCCGCCACTGTATACCTGTACTGTTCAGTGGACCCGCTACTGTATACCTGTTCTGTTCAGTGAACCCGCCACTGCATACCTGTTGTGTTCAGTGAACCCGCCACTGTATACCTGTACTGTTCAGTGAACCCGCCACTGCATACCTGTTGTGTTCAGTGAACCTGCCACTGCATACCTGTTCTGTGAACCCGCCACTGTATACCTGTACTGTTCAGTGAACCCGCCACTGCATACCTGTTCTGTTCAGTGGACCCGCCACTGTATACCTGTTCTGTTCAGTGAACCCGCCACTGTATACCTGTTCAGTGAACCCGCCACTGCATACCTGTTCTGTTCAGTGAACCTGCCACTGCATACCTGTTCTGTGAACCCGCCACTGTATACCTGTACTGTTCAGTGAACCTGCCACTGCATACCTGTTATGTTCAGTGGACCCGCTACTGTATACCTGTTCTGTTCAGTGAACCCGCCACTGTATACCTGTACTGTTCAGTGAACCCGCCACTGCATACCTGTTCTGTTCAGTGGACCCGCTACTGTATACCTGTTCTGTTCAGTGAACCCGCCACTGCATACCTGTTGTGTTCAGTGAACCCGCCACTGTATACCTGTACTGTTCAGTGAACCCGCCACTGCATACCTGTTCTGTTCAGTGAACCTGCCACTGCATACCTGTTCTGTGAACCCGCCACTGTATACCTGTTCTGTTCAGTGAACCCACCGCATCAGTGCGCATACCTGTGCAGTTAAGTGAACCCACCTACCTACGTGAGTGCACGCAGTGTGATATACCACTCCGTGCATACCCGATATGGACAAAACAGGTAGAGGAAGAGGTAGTGCCAGAGCCAGAGGAAGGCCACCCGGCAGGTCTGCGCGAGGTCGTGTAAATGTAATTTCGTGTGGACCTGGCCCACAGTACAGTGCTCGGAAGAAGGCACGTCCCATCACCTCCCAAGATTGTCAGGACGTGGTTGAGTATTTAGCGACACAGAACACCTCATCTTGCTTAGCCACCAGCGCTACTACTAGCACCACTTCCGCTGCATTTGACACTTCGCAAGAATTATTTAGTGTTGAAATCACTGATGCACAGCCATTGTTGTTACAGCCAGATGAATTTTCACCAGCTCATATGTCTGAGTTACGCGGCAACACTATGGATGTAACGTGTAAGGAGGATGAAGGACCTACTGATGGTGCATGTTTGGATTTGTCTGAGGCAAGCGAAGCTGGGCAGGATGATTACGATGAGGACGATGATAGGGATCCTCTGTATGTTCCCAATAGAGGAGATGAAGAGGGGGACAGTTCAGAGGGGGAGTCAGAGAGTAGTAGGAGGAGAGAAGTTGCTGAAAGAAGCTGGGGCAGCTCTTCGTCAGAAACAGCTGGTGGCAGTGTCCGGCACCATGTATCGCCACCTATGTACAGCCAGCCAACTTGCCCTTCAGCATCAGCTGCTGAGGTCCCCATAGTGCCCACATCCCAGGGTGGCTCTGCGGTGTGGAAATTTTTTAATGTGTGTGCCTCAGATCGGACCAAAGCCATCTGTTCGCTCTGCCAACAAAAATTGAGCCGTGGAAAGGCCAACACTCACGTAGGGACAAGTGCCTTACGAAGGCACCTGGAGAAAAGGCACAAACAGCAATGGGATGGCCACCTGAGCAAAAGTAGCAGCAGCACACAAAAGAAAAGTCACCCTCCTTCTCCTCTTCCTCCTTCAGGTGCATCATCTGCTTCTGCCGCTTTCTCCCTTCCACCTTTACAGGCACCCTCCTCCACTCCGCCTCTGCCCTTGAGCGCTTCCTGCTCCTCTGCCCACAGCAGCAGTCAGGTGTCCGTGAAGGAAATGTTTGAGCGGAAGAAGCCAATTTCGGCCAGTCACCCCCTTGCCCGGCGTCTGACAGCTGGCGTGGCGGAACTGTTAGCTCGCCAGCTGTTACCATACCGGCTGGTGGACTCTGAGGCCTTCCGTAAATTTGTGGCCATCGGAACACCGCAGTGGAAGATGCCAGGCCGCACTTATTTTTCGAGAAAGGCCATACCCCAACTGCACCGTGAAGTTGAGAGGCAAGTGGTGTCATCTCTTGCGAAGAGCGTTGGGTCAAGGGTACACCTGACCACGGATGCCTGGTCTGCCAAGCACGGGCAGGGCCGCTACATTACGTACACAGCCCATTGGGTCCACCTGGTGGTGAACGATGGCAAGCAGGGCGCAGCGGACCAAATTGTGACACCTCCACGGCTTGCAGGCAGGCCTCCTGCCACCTCCTCTCCTCCTGCTACATGCTCTTCGCTGTCCTCCTCCTCCTTGGCTGAGTGGCAGTTCTCCTCTCCAGCTACACAGCCCCAGCTCCGCAGGGCCTATGCTGCATGCCAGGTACGACGGTGTCACGCCATCTTAGACATGTCTTGTCTCAAAGCGGAGAGTCACACTGGAGCAGCTCTCCTGGCTGCTCTTAAGAAACAGGTGGATGAGTGGCTGACCCTGCACCACCTGGAGATAGGCAACGTGGTGTGCGACAACGGCAGAAATCTGCTTGCCGCTTTGCATATGGGGAAGCTGACACACATACCCTGCATGGCACATGTCATGAATCTAGTTGTTCAAAGATTTGTCGCAAAGTACCCTGGCTTAGCGGATGTCCTGAAGCAGGCCAGGAAGTTCTGTGGGCATTTGAGGCGGTCTTACACAGCCATGGCACGCTTTGCGGAAATTCAGCGGAAAAACAACATGCCGGTGAGACGCCTCATTTGCGATAGCCCGACTCGCTGGAATTCGACCCTGCTCATGTTCTCCCGCCTGCTAGAACAGAAGAAAGCTGTCACCCAGTACCTCTACAACTACAGTAGAATGAAACAGTCTGGGAAGATGGGGATGTTCTGGCCCGACAACTGGACACTGATGAAAAATGCATGCAGGCTCATGCGGCCGTTTGAGGAGGTGACCAACCTGGTGAGCCGCAGTGAGGGCACCATCAGCGACTTAATTCCCTACGCTTCTTGGAGCGTGCTGTGCGTAGAGTGGCGGATGAAGCTGCGAATGAGCGTGACCAGGAACCGTTACGGCAGGAACAGGCATGGGACCAATTTTCATCAGACCCAGCTGTTTCCTCAACACCTGCGGCAGCACAGAGGGGGGAGGAGGAGGAAGAAGAGAAATTGTGTGCAGAAGATGAGTCAGACTCAGAGGATGATGAGCAAGGTGTTTCTTTGGGGGAGGAGGAGGAGGAGGGGACGGCGGCAGGAGAACACCCGCAGCAGGCGTCGCAGGGGGCTTGTGCTGCTCAACCTTCCTGTGGTATTGTTCGCGGCTGGGGGGAGGAGGTTGACTTACGTGACGTCACTGAGGAAGAGCAAGAGGAGATGGAGGGTACTGGATCTGACTTTGTGCAGATGTCGTCTTTTATGCTGTCCTGCCTGTTGAGGGACCCCCGTATAAAAAACCTCAAGGGGAATGAGCTGTACTGGGTGGCCACACTACTAGACCCTCGGTACAGGCACAAAGTGGCGGACCTGTTACCTGAAGGTGGAAAGGATGCAGCACATGCAGAACCAGCTGTCAACTATGCTTTACAATGCCTTTAAGGGTGATGTGACAGCACAACGCCAGCAAGGTACCACTGCCACTAATCCTCCTCCCGTGTCCACGCAGTCAAAGACAGGACGCTCCAGCGATCTCATGGTGATGTCGGACATGCGGACGTTCTTTAGTCCAACGACTCGCCGTAGCCCTTCCGGATCCACCCTCCACCAACGCCTGGAACGGCAGGTAGCCGACTACCTGGCCTTAAGTGTGGCTGTAGACACTGCTGTGAACAGCGATGAGGAACCCTTGAACTACTGGGTGCGCAGGCTTGACCTGTGGCCAGAGCTGTCCCAATTTGCCATCCAACTTCTCTCCTGCCCTGCCGCAAGCGTCCTGTCAGAAAGGACCTTCAGCGCAGCTGGAGGCATTGTCACTGAGAAGAGAAGTCGCCTAAGTCACAAAAGTGTTAAGTACCTCACCTTTATTAAAATGAATGAGGCATGGATCCCGGAGGGCTGCTGCTCGCCCCAAGACTAAGTCAGTCCCCGCACACACAGCATCTCTGCCTGCACGCCGTGTGACTAGCTGCCTGGCCTGCACCAAGAAGACTAAGTCGCTCCCAGTCCCTCCACACAGCATGTCTGCCTGCAGGCTGCTTGACTACCTTCTCCGCCACCACCAACAGGGTCCGGGACTCCAGGCGGATTGCTTAATAATTTTTCTGGTGCGTGTACATGACTGCCTAATTTTTCTGGCTGCACTGCGGGCAGCTGCAACAACAAAAGAAAAGGCATGTATCGTGATCATTACCTTGCCGTGGTGAAGGGGCTTGCGTATCACAATGAAGCAATGACCGACGCCTAGATCTCGGGGGGCACACAAAAGATAATAAGGTCGTTGCTTCATTGTGGTCAGACCAAATTTGATCAGCTGGACAGTCACTGTTCTGTCATTCAGCTACATCAGCCAGGCGACCATATGGGCTGTAAAGCCACCAAAACCTGCACTCTCGCGATGGTGCGCACCAGTCCAGCACGGCCGTCACTACACAAACAGCTGTTTGCGGTGCGTTACACGGTGAGTTTGGTGTGTCAGTGTGAAGCAGTACCTTAATTACACTACCTGATTGATGTATACACATGCAAGATGTTTTAAAGCACTTCAGGCCTGTCATTTAGCATTCAATGTGATTTCTGCCCTTAAAACGCTGCTTTGCGTCAAATCCAGATTTTTCCCGGGGACTTTTGGCGTGTATCCCACTCCGCCATGCTCCCCTCCAGGTGTTAGACCCCTTGAAACATCTTTTCCATCACTTTTGTGGCCAGCATAATTTTTTTTTTTTCAAAGTTCGCATCCCCATTGAAGTCTATTGCGGTTCGCCAACTTTAACGCGAACCGAACGTTACGCGAAAGTTCGCGAACCCGGTTCGCGAACCTAAAATCGGAGGTTCGGCCCAACTCTAGTCCTGATGGGTCATTTTTTTTTGTCCGTTCAGCGGAACAGACAACGGAACCGTACGGACGGTTCCGTTGCCAGAGGCTCATGTGAACCGAGCCTTAGGGTTTTAGGGTTAGGTATTGGTAGAGGGAGGTCTTAGGGTTAGGCATCGGTAGAGGGAGGTCGTAACAGGGCTCATTTTGACAGCTTTCAAAGCAGCTACGGGGGCTGGAAGTGTCCCCAGGTAAGTTAAACTGAATGCCTTTGGGTCACTTAAGGTTCCCTTTAAGTACACAGTATGGGATGGGACAACTCTATATGGACGGGATGCCTGCCCTGGAATAACATTTTTTTGGCTTTAAACCAGAGATGCATAACCTGACCTTTTCTGATTTCATAGTCCAGAAAACACTGTATTGTATTGGGGACCACTTGTTACATTTTTAACATCCCTGATGAATAGCTGAGATCTGACATCAGAGAACTGGAGCAAACAGACAATTCATAACTCAACACTTCAGAAATATGTAAGCACCACTAGCAGACTATAATTAGGTGACTATGCCTTAGGCACACATGACTCACTATTTTCTCACTAGCCATAACTCATGGTTTTAACATGAAATCTCAATCAGAGCATCGTATTCTAGACAGTAGGATATACAAAACAACCATTGGGGTGTACAGTCTGGTAATCAAAACCAGTACAGAAAAAAAATACATTCCATTTGACTGAGCTATAAATGTTGCTATGACTCCACTCATTTTACCCACAAGAATTTCTTCTGATAAAACAGGAGGTTCGCCTCAAGGAGACTTTGAGCTTCTTAAAAATGTGGACCATTACTTTCAGGTAGTTTTTAGAATTTTCACTATCCACCTTTCATTATAATAGAGAAGTACTGTGAATAAGGCTTATTTAGGCAGATGCAAAGTAGGCAATTGAGTAAAGCACCACCTGCTGAAGAAGATGCCAAAAAATTATGCCAATCACACCATCTGTTATGGAATGATTATATATAGTCTTGCTAGGGCTGGATCACACTGATATTACCACAGTATGTGATGTGGCCTAAAGGAAACCTGAAATGTAATAAATAACCATAAGCAATTATACTTACCTGGGGCTTCCTCCAGTTCCAGTCCCCTGTAGGTTGTGGACTCTCTGGCCGTCCTCCCGGGCCACTCTATTCTTCCATTGTCTGCCCTAGTAGTCAGGGACTAATGTGCGTGCTGCACAGCCCAAGCCACGCATGTCCTTGGTCGCGCTCCTGTAGTGTGGAGAGTTCTGCTCCTGCACAGTTGGATAAGACTTGTAATGTTGAGGAAGCCCTCGGCCTACAGGGGGCTGGAAGTACCATGTAAGTACAAAAGGTTATGTTCATCATATCTCAGGTACAATTTACAGGTGAAGCAGGCACTAGTAGTAAAAGTTTGGGTGTCGCCATAGGCACTTATTGAAACAGCGGTAATGATAGGAGAATGATAGGAAAATTGGGTGCTAGCGCCACAGATGCCCAAATTAGCCTTTAATGCTACTATTTCAATGGGTGTCTATGGCAGCACCCTAAAAAAATATGCTGGGGGGGGCGGCGATTGGCGGCGGGGAGGAGTCAGGCATCGGGTAGGGTGTATGAGTGTGAGGGGCGCTGTTAGGTTTAGGCATCAGGAAGGATATTTGTGCGGAAGGGGAGTGGTTAGGGTTAGGTGTCAGGTATGGTATTTGTGCGGGGGGGGGGGTGTTAAATGTCCGGAAAGGTGTTTGTGAGGGGGGAGGCGTTAAGGTTAGCCATCAGGGGTAGGGTTCTCTGTAAGAGTAGGATTAGGTTTAGCTATAGCAAAATATCAGTATTTAATACCAATATTTTACGATCCTTCTTTACACTTTAATAGTAGAGTATCAGTAAATTTACCGATATTCCACTATTGGCTTTCCTTGGCGCATAAATTTCCATGCGTCCTTTTTATTATGTAGGCCTTTAAAGGACCAGTATTGTGAAAAATGGTAAAACTGAAAATACATGTGTATACATACTTTAAGATGTAGTAGAGATGCTATAATCCTAGCTCCCTGTCAGCTGCTGTGGTCATCGCACCATCACTTTCTATGGTCATGTATGGCACACATGCTACCTAGTTTGTAATAAATAGTGCTGATTTGGGCAGCAGAGAGGGATGGCTCCACCACTCTGCCTACAGAAATAGGCAGCATTGTGAGGGATATGGGTGCTGGTGGAGTTTAGTAACTGTTATGGACCAGTGCACTAGACCAGCTGCAAGGCTTATCCCTCATATTTACAGTATATGGGAATTAAGTAGTATAACAACAATAAAGTTCATAATGTTCACACACAATCCTGATAGTAGGTCTCTTGTAACATTAATTGTAAAGGAAATGTTATTGAAGAAATGCTGTAATCTCATTTCCTCAAACAATATGCCCCGAGAGCTTGGCTGTGATACAGAAGGTATTCAGAATGCTTTCTGTTCTACGTAATGTGAACTGAGTCACTCTTACTTTTTATTACACTGAGAGTGAAGTCCTCTTATCAGGCAGAAAGCATAATGTCATGGTAGACATGTGGTCACTTTGCTGGAACAATATTGCCTACACCCCACCTTTAATGTCTCTGCTTGTAGAATATGTTCTTTATTAGCAGAGCATTTTCCAGGAAGACAGAACAGAACATTAAGAAACAAAATTATTCCTTTGGTTCTCAGTAATCGTGGCACTGTATTTCAAACCAATAATTTCCTCTCAGATGGAACAATTGGACTATACAAATGGCAGCTTCACCCAGACTGATCTTTCACAGGGCACTGGTGGGTCATCGCATCACCTGACCGGAGTGTAGATCTCTTGTCTTGAGGACTCCAAATCTGAAAAACCATGACAGAAGTTTGTGTCTCTGTTTCACACACTCTGAGCATGCACTCCCATAACCTCAGGAAGATGATCACTTTCTTTTAAATACGTCCAAGTTATTTACCTACAGGACTATAGAACCACCACTAGAGGGCGCAGCTGAAAAATTGAAGAGGAGAGTATGTGTCAATACAAAGATCCCCCCTCCCAACAGCAGCCTCTGGTGACTAGGATCAGTTTTTCTACAGAAGGAACACTTGATAGGGATGGCCCTGATTAGGAGGACTCATGGGGGAACATGTGATCAGTTTGATCAGCCGATAGATTTGTAAGGTCCTGATTTGCAGTGATGACTTGTTTTAACACATGATCAGGACCAGCAAATCAGAACCTTACAAATCTATCAGCTGATCAAACTAATCACATGCTTCTCCATGAGTTCTCCTAAGCAGGGCCATCCCTACTTGTAAACACTTCTATTTTTTTCTGGTAAGATTTTCTTTTGATATTGGTGGAGTGGTTAAATGCCTTAAAATTGTTAAAAAGTAACACCTCCACTTAAAGAGCACCCCCAAGGACATATTGTATAATGTAAAACAAAATTCAGGATTCCCAATTTTACGTTAATTAGCCCGGATTCTGCATCAGAACCATTTCTTATAACTACAGTATATATTGCTGTATATTGGTATGTTACCCTGCCCTCCCAGTGATGTTTATCCTAGGCTATTTAGTTATGCAGCTTTTTCTCCCAGTGCATTCTGGGAGACCAAATGATGTTTCTGCTCCCTTTTGAGCACACAACAAACATTCTGCAAAGCTGCACCTTGCCAGCAGTAAAGATGTCACCATCTGTGATAAATTTAAGAATGTATATCAGGGTGAAGAAAGAATTTACAATGGGAAAACTTTGGCTGACTAATTTATAAATTAACTAAAGCAATTTTAATTATTAAGTCATATTCAGCTTTGTTCAACTTTAAGTGTCACAAGCAAAGCCTTTAATAAAACTGAGGGATGGAACCCACTACAGTGCTTTTTTTAACGTTTAGGGAGCGCTTTAAATCGCTGGCGCTTTCCCTAAACGCTCTGCCAATGTAAATAAATGTAACAAATTCCACATTAGCCATTGCGATTAGCAAATTCGCAATCCCAGTTCATGCAGCATTTTGGGAGCATTTGCGCTTCAATGTAAAGTATTAAAGAGCTGGCAAATCGCTCATGAATCACTACACATAGCGATTTGTGTGCGATTTTAAACTACTGCAAACTGTAACAAAAATTTAAATAATTAGAAAGGACCAATCAAAATTAAAAAGGCTAATCGCAAATCCCTATCACAATCACTGGCAAAAAGCTGTAAAATCGCTACCAAAATCCACGGAAAATGCTCAAGAAATCACAAAACGCTAATTAAAAATGCTAGTGATTGCGCTAGCGATTTGCGATTTGTAGTGGGTTCCAGGCCTGACAAAGAGTCTTAAGAGCTCAGATGGGGTTTATTTTAATTAAGCTCTGCTTGAAAGGAAATATATTGCAAAAAGTTTAATGTTTTAAAATCCCTTTCCTATATAGTTGATACATAATAAGAGCGGATTTCTAAGAACCAGTGCATTGTGGATGCAGAAGTGGACCAGCTGCTCAGAGTGGCCAATAGGAAACCTTGATCTGGGCATCTGCTCTATTCTTGTGCAAGTTCTGTTCCTGATTTCCTTGCACTAGATTTAAGAAAGTTGTCCTGCTAAAGTATTAAAATCTGTCTGTGTTCTCAATGCAGCTCAAAATGTAATGTCTTCCTACAGTCAAAATGGGGCCAAATTGCTCAGATGCCAGTAGAATGTGCAAAAGAAACCCACACCACACAGGAACATACCAAACAACAAAAAGAAAAAAGTAAACTCCAGGCATTAAGGGATTTTTCCAGTTGGAAACACAACCGCAAATGCGGTTTCTTTATAATATCCACTACCATGATTGTAATCAGGTGTATTGCGCGATTGCAGTGTGTATGCAATCACATAATGGTGTGATTCCTATGCAATTTTCCTGCGCTCCTTTACAAAGTATATGAGCTGAATCACACAGAAATGACTGGCAGAACGACGATTGTGCTTGGGAGAAAATCACACCACAAATAGATTGTACTATGGGTTCTTTCACACTAGGAGCTGATCCGTGCATTTTTATGGTTCGCTCCTAGATGCTTTTAGAACGGTAACATGAAAGTCTATTTGACTTTCATGTTAACTTTAATAAATAGACTTTCATGTTACCTTTCCAAACGCATCTAGGAGTGATCCGTCAATGCGCACGGATCAGCTCTTAGTGTGAAAGAGCCCGTAGTGCAATCTGGGTTTGAATCCCACCCAGGTCCACATCTGCAAGGAGATTGTATGTTCTTCCTGTGTCTGTGTGGGTTTCCTCCTGGCACTCTGGTTTCCTCTCACTTCTAAAAAAACATACAAATAATTTAACTGGCTTCCCCCTAAAATTGGCCTTAGACATAAGATTATGGTAGGGATTATATTGTGAGCTCCTCTGAGGAACAGTTAAGTGACAAGACAATATACAGCGCTGCGTGAGATGTTGACGCCATATAAGTACTAAATAATAATAAATAGACAAAGTATTCCAACACGCTACATTGTAACGCATCTGGGAGCTTCATAACGTCCAGCACCAGCTTTTTCCTGTCAGGTGAATGTGAACTACTGCCGCGAATCTGCGGCGCACCGCACTTCACGCCGCAGGTCATAACACGTGCACGAAATTGGGTTTATAATTTAGTAATGTGAAAGAGGCCTAATGGAAATGTTTACCGCGGTTTTCCAATAGCTTAACTGTACCCAGCGATTTGCGAATGCAAACGATTGGAATCGGATCGCAAGAAGTTGTTAGCGGAAAAGGGCCCTTACTGTTCCTAAAGGAATGTGACCTAGAGGTGTGGATGGGGGCAGTAATTCAGTGGTTATGGGAAATGTGCAGCATTGAGCAGGTTTGTGCATGGGGAGAGACAGGCAATAGGGAAAGGGAATATGGCTTATTCTTGTCCATTTGCCCTCAATGCCTTTCCCATGCATACCTCTAGTCTGAACCCAGAACGTCACATGCTGAGACACTCATACACACATGTGCATAACTGCAGCCGCAGGAGGGAGATCAGCAGGCGGTGATGCCTGGCACCACTGTGCCTCTGAGGAAGCAGGGTTAGGCCAGGATATTGGGAGAAACCTGTACAGGCATATGATATTTGCTCATTGTAACCATACATGATTTGTCACAGCAAGTATGACTTGATGCGTGACGTTTAATTGTCATTCTACATTGTGTTGTAGTAAAAAGCAGTGCTAAGAGTCCAGTTTGCTATTGAGCAATCCTAGCTTCTATCGTGAAGAACAACTTCTGTAAGGTTACTTTTGTATGATTATGTCCAGGACCATTTTTAGGCAAAAGCATTGCAGACCATTGCCTGCAGTGCCATTGGTCCTGGTGGGGCGCCATTCCCCTGGATTAAGCCCTGCCCCCCATACTAGGCCTTCCATGGACTAAGCCCCGCCCCCACAGGTGTTCCATCACCTGCTTCTGCTGCGTGTGTGCAGCATCAGAGCCTCTGGAGAACTGACATCGTAAGGTCTGAATAGTGTAAGTTGTAGGTAGCCTCCTCTGTGTCCCTCTGTGTCAACTCTCCTCCCTCTTCCCCCGACACAAGGGGGGGTTGATTCACTAACTGTAAGATTACTGTGTGCAGATAGCACATGGCTATTTCACTGGTACTTACAACAATACAGTAGCACAAATCTGACACATAGCACAACCTGTGTTAGCATAAGTACCAGTAAAATTTTCATGCGCTATCTGCTAGTGGCAATTTTACAGTTAGTTAGTTAGTTAGTTAGTTAGTTAGTTAGTTCATTTACCCCATGGTGTGGCTACTGCACAACAGGAAACTGCTGCATGTAATGTCTAGCAGACAGCAGCCAACCATTGAGATGTAAATGCCAAATGGGTCCACCCCACTGCCTGTGCCCAATACTTGCAGCTGCACCCAGCAGATCCATGGGAATAGCTAGCAGGCGGTGACCACGTGGCCAGAGCCGGGACAAGGTCCTCCAGCACCCAAGGCTGAGACACCAAAGTGCGCCCCTCCATCCCTGCCACCCCACCTGTCACACACTGATTGTTATTAGACTAAGAGGCGCCGAAGGGCCCACAACCTCCCCAACACCTTAATCTCTAGTTATCTGGCTTGCAGTCACTGCCATGTATCCCCTTTTCTTATTTCTTTCTGCTTCAAACACAATTAGGAGTGACAGCTGAATGAATTCTGCGCCCCCTCTTACACTGCGCCCTGAGGCTGGAGCCTCTCCAGCCTATGCCTCGGCCCGGCCCTGCACGTGGCTGTCACATCACATGATTGGGTGGAAGGGGCCTACTTGGTTCCTCAGTGGAGCTACAGGACGTCAGTATTTGTGACTGGTTTTCTTTATTGTGAATACAGAAATAGTATTAGCAATATTGTTGTTTTAAAGAGTTAAACTCCGTGAATATCCGCTTTACCACCATATACAGTACATTTTATTTGACAAATAACTCCAGATCTGTGGCTGAAGACTTTAATATGTTTATTAACTTTTCTGAAAAGTAATAGTATCCTTACAGATGAAAAGCAATAGAACTGTGATCTTTGCAAACTGTCTTTCAAGGGATTATGTAATGTAATGTACTACAAAAGACAGAAGCAGATACCAATCTGATACCCGAGGCTACCAGGCCATTACACAGGAGATGTGTCCACACACTTCAAAGGAGGCTAAAATGGCATAAACATATCTGTGTGCAATTATCTCACCACATTAAAAGAGAATAACACACTGGATTTATATCTCGTGTCTGATCCATTAAACAAATAAATAGTAGGATACAATAAATTATTCTGCAGCTCATATAAAGCATCCGTTTGTAGGATGGATGAGGAGGAGATCAAGGCAGGCCTCAACCGGGAAACACTTCTGAGAAGATCAATCAATTGTCACAAGTGCCATAGACATGATGTTACAGTCAACCTTAGATCAGTGACATAGCTACAGGTCCCTATGTGAGAGTGACGCTGGGGCCCTCTAGCAATGTATATATAATATAACTGCTAGATTTTTATACTTCTTTTCAAAGGGCAGTCGCAGTTTGAAAGAAGTGTGAGCAAAGGGAGGGATCCATTTGTTGATGATTAACAATAATCAGATCACAAATAGAGATCATCTTCATCACTATATAGGCTTGGATTTACCTCACAGAAGCCTATAGGCACTTATGCCCTGGCACCTTATATTTCCCCCTCCATGAACCTACTAACCCCCGCCAATCCGCATCGCTAGTGTGCTGGCTGTCGTAGCTGTCATTTCTCCCTTACTTCCCTTGCCCATCATAGGTACCCACAGATGTCCCTTAGCATTAGGTAGCCAAAAGTACCCTCAATATTAAGTTGTTAGAGGTGCCCCCAAGTATTAGCCAGCCAGAAGAACCTGGTCTTCATGTAGTTCCAGGCAGGAGGTTTGGTGCTGTGCTGTGAGGGAGTCAGAGGCCTGCTGTTCCCAGTGAGAGTGGCACCCTGAGCACCAACATGTAGTTACAACCTATGGGCTGCACCTACTACATTTTAAAGGATGTGTTCAGGGGCAACTATAGAAAGCTCTGTGGGCCGCTTATGGCCCTTTGGCTGTAGTTTGTGCAGCATTGATCTAAACGTAATCCAATATCTCTATGGACGAGTGCGTTTACACTAATCGTGTTGCTGCGCACTGTGTTGTTGCGTGCTGTGTTGTTTCATGTAAACTCACTGACCATACAATTGTATAGGCATGTACACATATTTGTGTTGTAATGGATCATGTAATCCTAACCCAGTTTCTACAGTGCATTTGTGGATAACTGAGGCAGAAAGCACACTTATTAGAACCATATGCGTTTTGCCACATAGTGGAAAACATTTTCAGAATCATGTACAATGTCTATGGGTCATACATAAATCCAATTTGTGAGTGATACACAATGTGATTTTATGTGTGTTTTAAAATTGTACAGCGATTTCCTTTTTACCACCACATACTGTATGGAAATTGCATGGGATTCGCATGCAATACTTTTCTATTAGCCACAAAGACGTGTTTTTACATGCGTTTTTGTAAAAATAGATTTAGTAATGTCACTCAGGGGGAGAGGCTGCGCACAATGCTGAAATTAGAAAGATAAAAGTCACTGATAGGAAGGTATTCCAGGTAAGTCCACACAAGCAGAACCACCGTAGAGTTCCCCCACAACTTGAATCAGTCTCTTGATATTCGGCCCACACGTCACATGTAAGGGAAAGAGGGAAAACACATAGCGTATTTGGCTTCAAAACAAATATCCGTCACCGCTTCAGTGTGCAAACACTCCACTTCCCAAAACACCTTTGTGTGCAGGTGCTCCCCAATAGACCCACACTCACACTCAAATCCGGAGGTGGGGTTCAGAAGCTTATGGGGGTCTGTTCGAATGCCGGGTTGTATACCCCCATACGCTTCTGAGCGCCACCTCCGGATTTGTGGAGGTTTTAGAGGGTGAGTTTGGGTCTATTGGCAATTGCCCCAGGGCCCCAGAGCCTGTAGGGGCCCCCAGTGGCTACAACAGGAAAAACAAATTTCTAAAAAATCTTCTAGTTTTTGAGAAAAATCGATTTTAAAGTTTTAAAGGAAAAAAATACACATTTAAAAACACGCGACTTTAATGGGTAATAGCAAATATACCTTAAATGCTAGAAACCCCAAATTTGCAGGATTTGTTAAAGAGATAATTGGGAATAAGAGAAAAAAATACAATTTGTTCAAAAAGTTATAGTTTTTGAGAAAATCAATTTTAAAGTTTCGAAGGAAAAAAGTATACTTTTAAATGGGGTAAATGTCACTTTTAGTAGCAGACCTAACGGTAGTGTAATTTTACATGTATCAAAAGAAAGAGCAATTAATTTTCTGACGGAGTTTCCAGGGGGTCCATACGCAGTACATATGGACCTCCTGAAAACCGATCCGCAGCCGCAGCGCTTTGGCCAAGGATCGCTATACAGCCGCAATATGGCTGTATGAAGATCCCTGGCATTTTTTCCTATTTTCTTAATTTTTTTTTTTTTTTTATGTTTAGAGTGTGGGAAATTTAAAAAAAAAATTATGTGGGGTCCCCCCTACTGAAACTTTTTAACCCCTTGTCCCCCATGTAGGCTGGGATAGTCAGAATATGGAGCTCCAACTGGTTGGGGTTTCACACCCTGACTATACCAGCTGCAAAAAAGGTCCCTTAATGCTGATTTTTGTTCCGGGGTATCTGTTGAGGGGCCCCCAGGTTTATGTTGCCCTGGGGCTCCATTGTTGCTAAAACCGGCCCTGGTGCGCAGCCTCTCCCCCTGAGTGACTCCTTTTGCAATAGAACAGTTTGCTGTGGCTAGCGCACCACGTCCGTCATTTATCACTGTGTCCATTAGCGCATATTAATTTTTCTAGTGTAAGATTTAGTAATGTATTCTTTCTTTCTTGCTGAAAAGGCAGATTATTAAACAAACGTATGAAAAAAGCAGTTGCAATTTTGCAGCGATTGTACAGCAATAGCACATTAGGGGAAATGAGAATCGCATCATGATCACTACAAAAATGCTGCATGCATTTGCGATTTCAGCAAATCACAAGTGCTGCACAGAACGTTTTGCTGATCGCCGGCGTTCAGAAAAACAATGGAAAATACCTGCAAAGGGCTCCAGAGTGAATGCAGGCACGTGTGCTCCAAGTCTGAACCTAATCTAACTAGACGCTAAAGGTGACCATAGTACATCAGACAACTTGGTGGCCGACACACACAAGCAATAGAACACAGCAATACATGCATGCAGCTACATTTGAGTCGTCAGCAGGTGCACGTCAGCCATTCAGGATGCACTGTCATACACCCTTTACCTTCCATACCACATCTAGCAGCCATTAGCATTCAGGTGGGAGGCTTCAGTTGGACGCAAATCGCAAGATTGCGTCGCTAGCAGGACCGCCCCGTGCAGGCATCCCTCCCACAGGGGTCCCTCCCTAACCGCTCACCTGTCCGCCATGTCCTAGAGCTGAAAAAAAACGTTTAAAAACACACGATTGGTTCGCACGATGGCCAGGGGCCCCGGACCTCTCTCACTGGCCGGGGCCCCAAGGCCAATGCGCGATACCTGGACGGGAGTGCAGGTGGGCCTGGACCTCTCACACCCAGGCTCTGGACCTCTCACATCCAGAAAACCCACCAACACTGCCTCCATACTGAATGCTAAATTCGACACACACAAGCAACTTGGTGGCCGACCAATTCAATGATTATAATGGAAATAGATGAAAATTGGTGCCATCAAGTGCATTTCTGACCGACGACAATGCGACCAATTTAAGACTGAAATTGGTCGCATACACCACATATACTCGACTATAAGTCAAGAAATTTAGGACTGACTCATACTATGAAAGTGGGAAGGGGGTCGACTTATAATTGATATTCTGTCTTCTTCCTCTCTCAGGTGTCCCTCGTGTGGTACCAGTGCCCCCGGTGATGACGAAACTGCATGTCATCACTAGTGTTGGGCGAATAGTGTTCGCCACTGTTCGGGTTCTGCAGAACATCACCCTATTTGGGTGATGTTCGAGTTCGACCGAACACCTGATGGTTTTCGGCCAAACCGTTCGGCCATATGGCCGAACTAAGAGCGCATGGCCGAACGTTCCCCGAACGTTCGGCTAGCGCTGTGATTGGCCGAACGGGTCACGTGGTTCGGACCCGAACGCGCTCTGATTGGCCGAACGGGTCACGTGGTTCGGGTAAATAAATACCCGATCCACGTCATTTCTCCGCCATTTGTCTGTGGGTTTAGCTTTGGGTAGGCAGGCAGGGTAGTTCTCTCTCCAGCCAGGCTAGCCAAGGTCCCCCCAGTCATTGTGTCGCTGCTGGGAACAGTAGTACACCGCTCACCCACACTATATAGCATTGTGTTTACTGCCACTCTGTGTACACCGCTCACCCACCACTGTATAGCATTGTGTTTACTGCCACTCTGTGTCTCTGCTGGGAACAGTAGTACACCGCTCACCCGCCACTGTATAGCATTGTGCTCTGTGTCGCTGCTGGGAATAGTAGTACACCGCTCACCCACCACTGTATAGCATTGTGCTCTGTGTCACTGCTCACCCACCACTGAATAGCATTGTGCTCTGTGTCGCTGCTGGAAACAGTAGTACACCGCTCACCCACCACTGTATAGCATTGTGCTCTGTATCACTGCTGGGAATAGTAGTACACCGCTCACCCACCACTGTATAGCATTGTGCTCTGTGTCGCTGCTGGGAATAGTAGTACACCGCTCACCCACCACTGTATAGCATTGTGCTCTGTGTCGCTGCTGGGAATAGTAGTACACCGCTCACCCACCACTGTATAGCATTTACTGTTCACCATATACATGCTGCCACTTGGAGAAATCATACAAAAACATGGCCTGACATATCATTGCTATGCTGATGACACCCAGCTATATTTGTCATTCAAACCTGATGTCACAGACCCTACTCCACAAATAAACGCATGCTTAGCTGAGCTTCAGGAGTGGATGAATAATAATTGGCTAAAACTTAATGCTGACAAAACTGAGGTTCTTGTTATCGAGGGCCAGGGCTCAACAGCAAAGCAGCTCCAGTCTCAACCAACACCGCTAAGGATAGGGAGCTCAGACCTGAACAACTCAGACTGTGTGCGCAGCCTGGGAGTACTGATTGATGGGAAATTAAGCTTCAGGAATCAAATCTCAGCTGTTGTGAAACATTCCTTCTTTCACCTAAGGAATATTGCAAGGATTAAACACCTAATTCCTTCAGAGGATCTTCCAACCCTAGTTCATGCCTTCGTCACATCAAGGTTAGACTACTGCAACGTCCTCTACACAGGCCTGCATAAGAAAGACTTACGCCGCCTGCAATTAGTACAGAATACCGCCGCAAGGCTGTTAACGAGCCAACCCCGCCATTGCCACATAACACCAACCCTGAGCTCACTCCACTGGCTACCGATAAAATGGAGAATTCTGTTTAAGATTGGCTTACTGACATTCAAATCCTTGCACAATCTGGGCCCTGGATACCTGAAGGACTTGTTGCAACTACATCACACCCCCCACAATCTTAGATCAAAAGGACGTAACACCTTGGTCACCCCCAGAGTCCACCTCAAAACCTTTGGAGACAGAGCCTTTTGTCATGCTGCCCCTACACTTTGGAACTCCCTGCCACACCCAATCAGGACAGCCCCGTCCCTGGAAGCATTTAAGTCTAAACTGAAAACCTACCTTTTCAGTCTGGCATTCATGAACATCTGACTATCTCCTCTGTAACACAACCCAGCCTGAAACCCTGTATTAATCTGAGACACAGCTATGCGCTTTGAGTCCTATGGGAGAAAAGCGCTTTACAAATGTTATTGTATTGTATTATTGTATTGTATTGTGCTCTGTGTCGCTGCTGGGAACAGTAGTACACCGCTCACCCATCACTGTATAGCATTATGCTCTGTGTCGCTGCTGGGAACAGTAGTACACCGCTCACCCACCACTGTATAGCATTGTGCTCTGTGTCGCTGCTGGGAACAGTAGTACACCGCTCACCCACCACTGTTTAGCATTGTGCTCCGTGTCGCTGCTGGGAATAGTAGTACACCGCTCACCCACCACTGTATAGCATTGTGCTCTGTGTCGCTGCTGGGAACAGTAGTACACCGCTCACCCACCACTGTATAGCATTGTGCTCTGTGTCGCTGCTGGGAATAGTAGTACACCGCTCACCCACCACTGTATAGCATTGTGCTTTGTGTCACTGCTGGGAATAGTAGTACACCGCTCACCCACCACTGTATAGCATTGTGCTCTGTGTCGCTGCTGGGAATAGTAGTACACCGCTCACCCACCACTATATAGCATTTCTGTACTGCCACTGTACTGCTACCAGTCAGCGTGTACTTTAAGGATAAGTGAAATGAAGAAGAAATCCTGTGAAAGAGGGAGGGGCAAGGGAAGAGGTGTTTCCCCTGACGGTTCACGTACAGGCCACAGTGGAGCACCGAAGAAAACCCACTCAATACCGCCCATGTTGTCCAGGAAATCAACCCTCACAAATCCAAAAGAACAGGACCAGATAATTAATTGGATGACCTCTCAAGCATCCAGCAGTGGGTTAAGCAGCACCAGCACATCACGCACGAGGTCCGAGTCCTCAGCCAGTTACAAGGAGCCAGTGGGCACAAAGCTGACACAACCGGCAGCAACACCACGCACACAACTGCCAAATAACCAGTACGAAGAATTTCCTCAGGACACAATGGGGTATTCGCAGGAGCTATTCCCAGCCCAACAAACTTCCACCTTTCAAAGGTCAATGGAACAGCCAGAAATGTTGTGCCCGGATTCACAACCATTTACTGTGGGAAATGCACCGCGCACTGAAATGCAAGGCGAGTCCGAGGACTTTGAAACCCAAATCCCAGAGCAAGTTGGGCAGGAGGGGTTTCAATTGCAGGAGGTCGGCCGAGAAGATCTGGAAGACGACGTTGGAGTGAGCTGCGCAGAGGTTGTTCTGGGGAGCTCTACTCCACGGCGGCGGCCCACAATCACATATGACGAGTTTGAGGAGATGGAAGAGGAGGGTTTGGACAATGTGGACACAGACCCAGATTTTGTATGTGAAGGAGAACATCGCCGTCATAGCAGCACAGATGAGTCTGTTGAAGAACCCACTGCTGCACGAGTTCGCCTTGTGCCACAAGGTAGGCGGCGCGAAATTTCAGGCACCACAAGCGTGGAAGTTCAAGTGAGACGCAAAAGAGGCGCAAACAGAAATCGCCAGCAAGGCAGGTGCTCCAAAGTCTGGCCTTTCTTTGAAGACTGCAGTGAGGATGGTACCATGGTGATTTGCAAGGTGTGAAAAATATTAACAACCTCTCCACCACCAGCATGACCCGCCACATGGTATCCAAACATCCCACTCTGTGGGCAAACGCCGCAGGACAGGGTACCAGCAACACGGCCTCCCTTGGGGTCACCAGACTCACCACCAGACCCTCCTCAGCAGCAGTAGTAGCCCAGCCATTGCGTGGTTCACAACAACATTCACAAACATCAGACGACGCTGACACTGTCACTTTCCGGAATAGTGCTCTTGAGGTCTCCCAGTCTTCATCAAACACAACAACCAACAGCCCTTCAGTGTGCAGCCCTACGGTTCAGTTGTCTGTCTCGGAGATGTTTGAGCGCAAGAGGAAATTGCCAGCAAATGACCCCCGGGCCGTGGCACTAACAGCCAGCATAGCCAAGCTTCTGGCCTGCGAAATGCTGCCATATCGAGTGGTGGAGACAAACAGCTTCAAGGGCATGATGTCAGTGGCCATCCCACGTTACGTGGTTCCCAGCCGCTACCACTTTGCGCGCTCTGCAGTGCCTGAGTTGCATGAGCACGTGGTCAGCAAAATAACCCGAAGCTTGAAGAATGCCGTTGCCTGCAAGGTTCACCTCACCACTGACACCTGGACGAGTGCGTTCGCCCAGGGTCGATACATCTCCCTTACCGCGCACTGGGTGAACCTTGTGGAGCCTGGCAGCGATTCCTCACCTGCTAGGGCGCGGGTGTTGCCCACGCCGCAAACAGCTGCACCGCCGTCCCTCCCACTGGATAACAACAGCAGCACCTACCTCTCTGACTCCTTCTCCTCCAACGCAATTCAAAGCTGTACCTCATCCAGAAACGCTAACCCAGCAGCAGTAGGATCGTGGAAGCAGTGCAGCACAGCTGTTGGCATGCATCAGCAAGCGTTGCTGAAGCTGATCTGCCTTGGGGATAAGCAGCACACAGGGGAGGAAATTTGGAGGGGAATAAAGGAACAGACGGATTTGTGGCTGGCACCGCTGGACCTGAAACCGGGTGTGTGATAATGGGAGTAATCTCATTTGCGCTTTAAGGTTGGCTAAGCTGACACACATCCCTTGCCTGGCGCACGTGATGAACCTAGTAGTTCAGCGGTTCCTGAGCCGCCCTCCTCCTGTTCCATCACGTGTGCTGCTGCTGGGTTAGCGTTACCAGTCCCTTTTCCTGGAACCTCTTATCTGTATTACATTTATGACTGCATGGCGACAAAAAGCATGTTACCTGTGCAAAGAAAAATGACATTTTCCGCATTTAAAAGACATTTTTTCCTTTGAAACTTTACAATAAATTTTCTCAAAAACTATAAGCTCTTTTTCAAATATTTTTTTTCCTCTTGTACCCACTCCCAAGGTGCACATACCCTGCAAATTTAGGGTATGTAGCATGTAAGGAAGCTTTACAAAGCACGAAAGTCCGGGTCCCCATCGACTTCCATTATGTTCGGAGTTCGGCGCGAACACCCGAACATCGCGGCCATGTTCGGCGAACGTTCGCGAACCCGAACATCCAGGTGTTCGCCCAACACTAGTCATCACAGGGGACGCTGGTATCAACGCTCGCCCCCACCGCTGCAGCCTATACTGGGGACAACTATACTGGCTACCTATACTGGACTGTAGGCAACTATACTGGCTACCTACCTATACTGGGGGCAAGTATACTTGGCTACCTATACTGGAGGCATACCAGTGGTAGAAAATGAAGCGAAGTGTCAAAAACAGCGTTTCATGCAGACAAAGTACAATCAATGACATCAGACATCCATTATTGGGGCCTGCATGGTGGCAGTGAGATAGAGGTGGGGGTGCCGAGCACCAGGATGGGGCTTGCGACGTCCGTTTCGCATCACTTCAGGTGCTTGGTCACGCTGCGCTCCTTTTCATTGGTACTCGGCACCCCCACCTCTATCTCACCGCCACCACGCAGGCTCCAATAATGGATGTCTGATGTCATTGATCGTACTTTGTCTGCATGAAATGCTGTTTTTGACACAATAAACAGGATGGAAGGTGCCCGGACTTCACTTCTTTTTCTACCACTGGTATGTTACATGGACTCTTTCTTTTACCCACGTCTGTAGTGCACACGTCCAGCAACAGCACAGCAGCGGATCACAGCAGAACTGGTGAGAGGATAACTGTTTTTTCTGTACATGCTTGTCAGCTAATCCCACTCAAGCAGGGGAGTGCCACCCAATTTCTTTTTCTTGCATTTGAAATGGTGCCTAGACTGGAGTAGCCAGTAGCCTAGCTTCGGGACAACTATACTGGCTGCCTACCTATACTGGGGGCAACTACACCTGGCTACCTATACTGGAGGCACCTACCTGGCTAGCCTATACTGGGGGCAACTATACTGGCTACCTATACTGGAGGCATCTACCTGGCTAGTTTATACATAGACTTATACTTGAGTAATTTAAAAAATCCACCTTAGGAGGGTCAAATATTGTGGTTGACTTATACATGGGGCTGATTTATATTTGAGTATATACGTTATCGAATGGACATGCTGCAAGATGCGGGCCATCGTGGTCGGACGGGTGCGGGGCAGTAGCGGCAAGCGAGATCGGGACGAGCAACGAAAGCCCTGGCGCTGTTCCCACAATGTATAAATGTGTATGTAATGTGTGCATTTATACATTACCTGACCTGTGTCGCGGTGTCCGTCCATCTTCCAAGACCCCGCTTTTCTGTTAGCCCTATACACGCTGCCGGCGCATAGCACGTGACATCGTATGCCACGCGGGCAGTGTGTATGCGGTTATGAAAGAGCGGAGGATTCAGAAGAGGGAAGGGCACCACGACACGGAACAGGTAATGTATAAATGCACATATTACATACACATTTATATATTAGGGCAAGGTGGCTGATGCAGAAGATGTGGCGCGCTCGGCTGATTCCTGAGAGATCAGCCTGCAGTGTATGGACAGCCGACAGATTTCTCTCTAATCAGAATCGATTAGAGAGAGGTTTGTCTCTTGGTCGAATCTGTCCATCATCGCTAGCGGTATGGCTATCTTAACAAACAGCAATGCTAAGATATATAAAGTGACCCCAGCATCACAAATCACTTTGTATCTAATCTTGCTTCCGTGAACTAAAATCTGATCAGTTGTTGTGTGTTAATATCCTTTTATTGCACTTCGCTGTGTTTATTGATTAAAATAAAATTCCATTATTGTTCAGAATAAAGTAGTTCTCCCCAGGGTAGCAACTACAAATTGCAAGTATTTAAAGAGGAACTCCAGTGAAAATAATGTAATATAAAAAGTGCTTCATTTTTACAATAATTATGTATAAAGGATTTAGTCAGTGTTTGCCCATTGTAAAATCTTTATTCTCTCATTTTTACAGTTGGCAAGTGATGTAGCTGCTGCATGCTTTTTTGGCAGTTGGAAACAGCTGTAAACAGTTATTTCCCACAATGCAGCAAGGTTCACAGACAGGAAACTGCCAAAAGTACGTACTCAGAATTTCTTTGTGGGAGGGGTTTCACCACAATATCAGTCATACAGCGCCCCCTGATGGTCTGTTTGTGAAAAGGAATAGATTTCTCATGTAAAAGGGGGCATCAGCTACTGATTGGGATAAAGTTCAATTCTTGGTCGGAGTTTCTCTTTAAGTTCACACGCTCGCCTGGGGGTGGTAATCTTGTTATCTCTGCCGTGCACCAAAAGCGTCACTTAAAGGGATCAACCACCACTTCTACTCATATGAATGCCGTGGAAGCTCCCGTCATCTCATCTTGTCCTGACCGCTACCTGCAATGCAGTGTCCAAGATCGGCTGTGTTCAGCATTTCGTGTCCTCCTGTGGAGGTAAAAACTCGACAACCGAATGGCAAGAAGCACTGCAAAAGGTAGCCACAGTTGCAGAAAAGCATTTGGCATTGGCTAAACAAGCCCATGGTGCACCCTGACGCCCGTGGGAGCCCGGCCTAAATATTCAATATTCTTGCTTTGTTTTTATTTGATTATACAAACAGTCCTTGAAAAGCATTAAATCATAACAGGAAATTGGAAGAGTCAGTATGCTGCAATCACTTGATATGCAAGAAACAGGTTATGCACACACACACAACGACTGTCACCCAAAGAGATTGAGACTCGAGCCTTCAGGAAGTAGTTTGGGGGCAAGCACTGTACAGATGCCCCGCTCTGCTATAGCAGATCATTGCTCATGATGCTGGGGAGGGGGAGACAATGCGCAGCACACAATGGACCAGTTTCTGGTTAAAGGGATGAGGAGGAAACTACTGCACAGCTGCTGGCATTTCAGATCTCGGGGATGCCTTCGTACTCATTCTCAATTCTCGCCTAAGACGGCTACAAACAACCAGCTTGGCGGAATTTAGTAGAGTGTGTGTCAGTCCTTTAGATTGTCAGTTCTGTGTATCGTAGATAATAATTCACACATGGTTTCAGGTAATCTGAGAGAATAATGTACACCAAACAGTGTACTATTTCCTTGGTTACAAAGTAGTCAAACAATAATTTCTAGGTTATTTTTTAAATTTATAAAACCGAAAAAAATAAATAAAAATAAAGCCTGACTCCATGTATAATTTTTCCTTGTCCAGCGTAGGTGCTAAGTAGATTCTTGATGAACTGATGCCAGTAAGGGCTTGTTCACACCTAGCGTGTTTCCAGGCTTTTTTAAGCGCCATCGATATTTAAAATTGCCCTAAAAAATGATTCCCTATGAGAGCGTTCACATATGAGTGGTTCGATTCCGATCCGCACACCAAAGAGCACCCTGTACCACTTTCGGGGCGATTTGCCTCAGTGGAAGATATAAAGAAATTGCAAAGCGCTTGAAAAAGCGCTTTGTATAGCGATTTCTCCAGCGCTTTCATGAATAAATACATTGGGCCGGATTCACAAAGCGGTGCTAACCCGGTTATCATGCCTAAAGGCTTTGGGCGCGCTAACTAGGGTGCTAAGTAGTTAGCACACACCAAGCAAAATCAGTTTGCGGGCTAAGTTTCGCGTCCACGCGCTAAGTTTCTCGTTCGCACGCTAAGTTTAGCGCTGCCCGGTGCACACGAACGGTGCACCCGATGCTCCCAAAACGGCGCATTGGATGCGCCCTAAACGCCGCGACGTTTATGGCGCATCCAGTGCGCTGTTTTTGGCGCAGCGGGTGCACCGTTTTCGTCACAACCGGTGCGACATTTCGCGCACCGTGCGGACGAGAAACTTAGCGTGCGGATGAGAAACTTAGCATGTGAGCACTAATTAGCGTCCGCAAAGTATGTTTAGGCGTGCTAAGGGGCTTTTCACAAGCATGCTAACAGTTAGCACTGCTTTGTGAATCAAGCCCATTGTATTTATTCATTACCGGGTGAAAGAGTTCACTTCCCGACTGACATCAGGAAGTGAAAAAATGAATAGCTCTGCAAAAGCGGTTAGAAAAGCGCTTTACAAAAAAATCACTAATGCGCAGGTAAGCGCTAGTAGGCGCTAAAAAAAATTGCACACAAAAACGCAAGCGCTCGCGATTTATGATGTGAACAAGGCCTTAGTCAGTATTAAGGTCCGTACACACGCCGGACTGCAGGCAACGACGGGTCCGTCGTCACCTCCCGCTGGGTGGGCGTTCCAGTGACAGTCCGGCGTGTGTACAGTCTGTCGGCGGACTGATACGGCTGTTTCTGAGCCGTATGATACGGCTGTTTCTGAGCCCCCCTGCATACATTACCTGTTCCGGCCGGCGCGAGTCCCCTGGTCCACTGCTGTCTTCTTCTCTGCCTGGTCCTGGCATCTTCTTCGCATCGGCTCCCGGCTGGCATCTTCTCCCATCACCTTCCGCATCACACATCCGGCATTCGCGTATAACTTTCGAGCGCCCTCTATTTGTACTTCCGCTGTCACTGCAGTGACACAGGAAGTTATACACTGATGCTGTAATGCGGAAGGTGATGGGAGAAGATGCCAGCCGGGAGCCGACAGCGGTGGCTCGCGCCGGCGGAGCAGGTAATGTATCTCCGCTGTATTGCGTCGGTCGTCGGGCATTCGAACGCCGCTATCGACGCACTCCCGATCCGCTCCCGACCCGAGAAAAATCTCCCGCACGGATGGATCGACGGGAGTCGACGGGAACGATGGATTTCGGACGGAAATCCATCGTTCTGTCAGCGGTGTGCGCGGCGATTTCAAGACCGTTTCGATCACTGTGATCGAAACGGCCGTATTTCGGCGGGAAAATCGTTAGGTGTATGGGCCCCTTTAGAGGTCTTTCTGTGTCTCGCTACTATTCAGTTTCAACGGTCTTATAATGCACAAACAGTATCCCTGTTCAGGAACTCCTTGTTTTTAGAACACTTTTTAAGTGGACCTGAACTCTTGCACAGGACAGATGGAAAACATAGAGAAATGCATCCTGCATGTATTTAGAGAGTTTAGCCTCTCTAATTTCCCCTCATTTGTGTCTAATCACAAGCTGTAATTTATTCTCTTCCCGGTGTTACCTGATGGCCATGGCAGATAAGCTCATTTGAAAGCACAGGTGTTAACAATACGTCTGCTTCCATTAAAGCAGGAAGAAGAAACAGCGTTGATTTATTATAGGATTGCGTGGCTCTCCTGCTGATTCACTGCCTTTTTAGGCCAGTGGGACACTAGGCCAATAATGAAAGTCTATGGGCCGCATATAAAAACGCATATATGTGCATTCTACAATGTGAGTTGCTGCATCATTCTAAAAAATTGTGTAAAACGCACGTTATTTACAGTATCTCAATGGAGACGCAGAGGATTGTGTTTTTTATGCTTTTTTGTGTGTTTTTTTTAATATGATACTGTATTTTACTCCATTGATGAAGGGAAATATTGAAAAATGCAAACTCAATTCAAAATGATAAAACACACAGTGCAGAAAACACATGGGCCTTGATTCACAAAAGCGTGCTAACTTAGTTAGCACGCCTAAAAGCTTTGGGCGTGCTAACTTCAGTGCTAAGTAGTTAGCACGCCCACAGCTTTTACTTATCACGCGCAAAGTTTAGTGCCGCGTAGTGCGCATGGAACAGCGTTGCACGGTGCGACGATTCAGGCGCACCCGGTGCGACGTTATAGGCGCATCTAGTGTGCCGTTTTCGTTCCGCGCGCACCGCTTGGTGCTAAACTTTGCGTGCGATAACTTAGCTCACTTAGCTTAGCACGCCCTAAAGTCCTTTTTGCGTGCTAAGGGCCTTTTCACAGGCGTGCTAACACTTTGCACGCTTTTGTGAATGGAGCCCATGGTTTCCCACACTGCCTAGTGTGCTCCAAGCCTCAGCCATAGACCCTGAACAATCATGTAGATGAGATGTTTCCAACTAAAATCTGACTGGATTAGCCTCATGCTTGTTTCCGGTGTGTGATTCAGACATTATTGACCAGAAAAGTCAGCAGGCAACTGGTATTGTTTAAAGAAAATCTGTAAACTCAAAATCTTCCCCTGGAGGGTACTCACCTTGGGAGGGGGAAGCCTCAGGATCCTAATGAGGCTTCCCACGCCGTCCTCCGTCCCTCGGGGGTCTCGCTGCAGCGCTCCGTACAGCAGTGATGTAAATATTTACCTTCCCTGCGCAGGCGCTGTGGCGGCTTTCGGCTCCGAAATAGGCGGAAATACCCGATCGCCGTCAGGTCTGCTCTACTGCGCAGGCGCAAGTCTCCGGCGCCTGCGCAGTAGAGCGGACCCGACTGAGATCGGGTATTTCCGTCTACTTCGGAAGCCGAAAGCCGCCACAGCGCCCCCACTGGAGCCTGCAAAGGTAAATATTGGACTAACAGTCGGGTCTGTCGGGCGGCTGTTCAGAGGGCTGCTGCGAGACCCCCCTGGGACAGAAGAGGACGGAGAAGCCTCATTAGAATCCTGAGGCTTCCCCCACCTGAGGTGAGTACCCCCAGGGGAACTTTTTGAGTTTACAGTGTCTCTTTAAAGAGAAACCGCAACCAAGAACTGAACTTCATCCCAATCAGTAGCTGATTCCCCCTTTCCCATGAGAAATATTTTCCTTTTCACAAATGGATCATCAGGGGGCTCTGTATGGCTGCTATTGTGATGAAACCCCTCCCACAGTGTGATGTCAGGACCATGGTTCTGACATCACACTGTGGGAGCCTTGTTGCATTGTGGGAAATAGCAGCTGTTTACAAAAAAGCAAGCAGCATCTCCTGTCACTGACATCACCTGCCAGCAGTAAAAATGTCACCATTTGATAAATGTCACAATGTAAATCAGGGAGAGGAAAGATTTTACAATGGGCAAACACTGATTAAATAATTTATACATAATTATTGTAAAAATAATCACATTGTTATTACATTATTTTCCTCTTTAAAAGGAAAAAAAATATGGCAGCCTCTATGTCTCCTTTTTAAACAAAAGAGCTAACATTTAGATACATATGCTTCTTTCTGAACTAGTAGCATCTTTAGGTCTGTTCCCGAAGGTTGCCTTTAAGTACACAATTAAAATATAAAACAACTTGTGTGGAAATGGTATAATATATATTACAATGTTGAATAAAAGTGCAAATACAATTTGAGCTGCTTTTTACAGCTTATTGTAATGTGAATCTTATTAATAATTTGTGGATTCCAGGGAGTGAGCAGAATACTATGACATCACCAGAGGTCAGTCTTGAGCACAATACCTTTCAGAAACTGCACTCTGCCTGAAACCAATGCAAGTGTCTATCTGCTTCTGGCTGTTTGCTCAGCAGAAACTCTCTTTATTGTTCAGAGTTTCAGAGGAACAATAGTAAATAGACCAAATAAATCTATCCCAGCAGATAGTGATTCTCCTTTCATCTAACTGCACTGAGTTGTGTGGTGAGTCCATAAGGATAAGCAGCATTCCACAAACTACCTGCAAAGTGTTCCTCACTGCTCCAGACTCGGCATAATTTCACACTAAAGGTGCATATACATTTAGCGACGTATGTGCAGATCGACCAAGAGCCAGATCTCTCTGATCTGCCAATACACTGCAGACCGATCCCCGATCGATTTTAGCATTAAATCTCTCAGGTATCGGCCTTGTGACACCGCCGATTCCATCTGCCTGGCAGTCCCACAAATTTTAATGTAACCTCTTTCCTGGTGCCTGCGCATTGAGATCTCCCCCACCCTGCGGGCATACACGGCTCGTTTTTGAGCCATTAAGATGGCTCGATAGATAATTTCCGAGATGTCCGATCTCCTGCCCGATCGTTTCGCTGCTCGATTCCGGATAGCAGTGAATAGAAAAAGATAAGGAAAACGAGCGGAAGATAAGAGAATTGACTGCGAAATCGAGCGGCGAAACAATCGAGCGGGTGAATCGAGCAGAAAAATCGAACCGTGTATGCCCAGCATTAGATTGTAAGCCTTTGGCAGGGTCTACCCCCCTAATTAGTGTGTCCTTTTGGATCTTGCAACCCCAGCTGTGTCACTCTTCTCATGGACTAACTCAGACTTGAATTGCTGGGTCTCTGTAAAATCACATGGTCATGCATCTTATACCCTGTTTGCATGTATAACCTTGTGCTATGCTGTATAACTGTTTGCTACCTCTCTGCCTGTCACCTCTTGTTTACAGTGTAGCATCCCTATTTATTTAAAGCGTTGCCTAATTTATTGGCGCTTTATAAATACAATAAATAATAATCTCACCTGTCCAGCTGCACCAACTCCTGGTCTCCTCAGCTGTCTCCACCGAACCCCACCATCACATTGAGCGCAACCACGTGGTGGCAGGTATGCCACGTGGAGCATGGGTGACGTTACACACGCATCTGGTGGCACTCGGGGTAGACAGCGGTGGAGACTGGGAGTCACCGCAGCTGGACACGGGAGATTTACAATGCATGGGCACCTGGGGAAGGGGGAATATTTACATTTGGGGGAACTGCAAAAGATTGAGAAAGGCTGCTCTAGATTGTAAGCTTACAAGGGCAGGGCCCTTTAGCTACTGTTTCTTGCTATTCTCTGCTGGTGTAAGTAAAGAACGATGGAGGCAGCCTTTCCTGGATTCCCTTTAAAAATTATACTCTGCCTCTATTACTGTTCCTATGGAACCTCATTTACTATGGCAACAGACAGACATCTTGACATCTCCGTGCGCAGAGGTGATGATGTGTGAGTGTGCGTCCCTTGATGATAGAACGAGAATTCATAAAGTGATTTCCAGCTATTGCAATGTTGGGGTGATGGCTGCAGTCAGTGGTGTAGCTAGAAACCATAGGGCTCCATACCAAAATTATGGCTGGGGCCCCCCAAAATAATTACAAGGCACCTTTGCCCCCCCCCCCCCCCCACACACACACACACACACACTCACACATGCTTTAGGTAGTCAAAGATGCCCCCAGAAGTAGGCAGCCCTCCAGCCCTGTATAGGTAGCCAGAAATGCTCTCTGTTATAGGTAGCCAGAGGTACCTCCAGTATTAGATGTCCTTCCAGTATGGGTATTCAAAGGGGCCCCAAATGTAGGTAGCCAGAGGGGCCCCCAGTATTAAGTAGCCAGAAGTGATGTGGGTTAACTTCTCTCCTCCACTCTGCTCATGCAACTCTGCACCCCAGGGCATCTGCCACAGACCCCCTTATCGCTGCCAGCCATTACCACTGGGCCCCGCTTGGCTATGGACCCCATAGCAGCTGCTTTGGTAATCACACTACCCCACTGGCTGCAGTGCTTGCCAGCCAAATACTGTAGCTGCCAAGTTTGGTGAGATGGCATCTCATTATAGATGATCATGTGCAAGAGACACTGAGCATGATGCACGAACCTACAGTAATATTTCCGTGCACAAGCAGTGAAAGGCAATAGTACCTGGGTAATGCGAGCATTGTTAACATTATGTTATTATTATTATTAATATTTATTGTATTTATAAAGCACCAACATATTATGCAGCGCTGCACAATAGATAAATGGGTTATCATACAAGGTAGAACATACAGGAAACTCACAGCAAAACAAGATCATGCAAATGATTTGATAACAATACAGTGTCATAGGTCAAAAAAGAGACTGTTCTAGTCCACAAGAGGGGTGATTGTCATATTGCATAATCAGGCTGGAAACACTAGGGAGGAGGGCCCTGCCAGAGGCTTACAATCTAAAGGGTGGGGGTGGCAACAAAAAGTGCATCTTTTGAGTGGGTGTCTCATGCTGGGCATACACGAGTCGACCCGGTGGCTCGGTTAGCCGCCAGATCGACTCCCGCCGCGTCCCCGCGGGCGGCCAGATCGATTCCCGCTCGTCCCTGCGGGCGCTCCTTGTCTTCCGCTCGATTCCCCGCTATTGTCCGCCCGTGGGGATCGAGCGGGTAATCGATTTGGCGGGTCATCGGACCTGTCAGAAATTATCAATCGAGCCATCAGCGGCTCGATTGATAAGTAAGGATCCTACCGTGTATGCCCAGCATAACAGAACATATTATGGTGCTGGTGTAGGGGGGTATGCGAGCATGAAACGGTGAGTCTTGAGAGCTTGTTTGAAGGTATTAAAGGTGGGGGCGAGTCTGATGGCTGGTGGGAGCGAGTTCCAAAGAGTAGGGGCAGCCCTGGTGAAGTCCTGCAATCATGCATGCGACTGGGATATGCGTGGTGCGACTAGGCGCAGTTCATTGGACGATCGGAGGGGGAGGGCGCCGGGCTGGTATGTGCCTGTGGACCAGATCAAAGATGTAGGTCGGGCAGGTCTTGTGCACTGATTTGTAGGCCAAGCACAGGATTTTGAAATTGATCCTAAAGCTGATGGGGAGCCAGTGTAGGGCTTTACAGAGCAGAGTTGTAGAGGCGCTGCGATGAGAAGAATGTATTAGTCTGGCTGCCGCATTCATTACCAATTAAAGTGGGGCAGTACGGTTAGAAAGGAGGCCAGACAAAAGGCCAGACAATACCTGAATACAAGAAAGACCAGATCATGCAGCACAGTATGAGTACAAGGTAATGCTTAGTCACTGGAGGGGAGCATGGAGATTAGGCAAGTTAGGTTCACTCAGATGCATAGCATGGGTTCACAGTAATGGAGGTGCATGATCAGGTAGGACACCTAAGGAGGAGGACCCTGCCCAAAGGCTTACAATCTAGAGGGAGAGGTAAGGACATGAAAGATAGGGGACCAGAGTTCAGCTGTGGGTTTAGAGCACTTGTGAGGGGTAGTAGGCCAGAGTGAAAAGGTGAGTTTTGAGGGCCTTCTTGAAGATGTTGAAGGAGGGGGCTGCCCTAATGGGTGGAGGTAGGGAGTTCCATAGTGTTGGAGCAGCTCTTGAGAAGTCCTGGAGGCGTGCATGGGACTGGGTGATGCGGGGGGCGGTTAGGCGAAGTTCATTGGAAGAGCGAAGTGAGCGGCTAGGTGTGTACCTCTGAGTAAGATCGGAAATGTAGGTTGGACAGGTTTTGTGGACAGATTTGTAGGTCAGACACAGTATCTTGAATCTGATTCTGGACTGGATAGGAAGCCAGTGGAGGGATTCAAGGAGAGGATCCGCCGTGGGGGAGCGACGGGAGCAGTGGATAATTCTGGCTGCCGCATTCGTGATGGACTGCAGTGAGGCTGTTCGGGTCATAGGGAGACCAGACAGAAGGGCATTGCAGTAGTCAAGGCGGGAAATTATGAGGGCATGGATGTTACAGATGTTATGAAGGTGGAAGTTGCAGGACTTTGTGAGGTTTTGGATGTGGGGAGTAAAGGAGAGTGAGGAGTCCAGGGTGACACGCAGACAGCGGGCTTGAGAGGTAGGGTGAATGGTAGTGTGGTTAACAGTGACATGCACATCTGGGACATTCATGGATGGCCGGGGTGAGAAGATTATAAATTCCGTTTTGTCTAGATTTAGTTTCAGGAACCTAGCGGACATCCAGGAGGAGATGGCTGATAGGCAGGAGGAAACCTTGTCCATGGTAGTGGTGGATATGTCAGGGGTGTGGAGGTAGATCTGGGTGTCATCTGCATACAGATGATAGTTAAAACCCATGGAGGAGATAACCTTGCCAATGGAGGAAGTGTATAGGGTGAACAGTAGGGGGCCAAGGACCGAGCCTTGGGGGACTCCCACCGAGAGGTGGTTGGGGGTGGACGAGGACTCATTGAAGGCGGTCATGAAGGAGCGGTTGGAGAGGTAGAATGAAAGCCAGGTCAGGGCGAGATCGTGAATGCCCATGGACTGATCAAAAGCTGCTGAAAGGTCAAGGAGGAGGAGAATGAAGTATTTACCTTCAGCTTTAGCTAAGGCAAGGTCATTGACCACTTTGGTGAGTGCAGTTTCGGTTGAGTGGGCAGGCCGAAATCCAGATTGCAGCGGGTCTAGCAGTGAGTTGGCATTGAGGTACTGGGTCAGGCGTTTGTGAACCAGACGTTCAAGGAGTTTTGAGGCAAAGGGGAGGAGGGAGATAGGGCGGTAGTTGGAGGGTAGCGAGGGGTCAAGGGAGGATTTCTTGAGCAGGGGTAGTACAGTGGCCTGCTTGAAGTCTGAGGGGAAGGTGCCTGTGGATAGGGAGAGGTTGAACAGGGTAGTGAGGACTGGGGCCAATTCCGTGAAGTGAGGCTGGAGTAAATCAGAAGGGATGGGGTCGAGGGGGGAAGTAGAATGGGAAGTCTGCAGTAGGTGTTTGACTTCCTCGGTGGTAGTAGGAGTGAAGGATGTGAGGGGAGGATAGGGTGGAGGAGGAGCTGGTTGGGAGGGGATGGGAGGGGATTGGAGGTGAAGATTGGAGATTGGATATTTCCTGACGGATGGAGACAATTTTGTTGGTGAAGTGGGTGGCTAAATCTGTGGCAGAGAGGGAGGAAACGGAGGGTGTGGGGGTGGGTTTAAGCAGAGAGTTGAAAGTGGCAAAAAGATGCCGGGGGTTAGAAGCTTATGCTCCAGTGAGCTTGGTAAAGTAATCCTGGTTAAGTCTAGTTTTCCTCCATTTCCGTTCAGTGGCGCGTGTTTTCCTCTGGAGGTTGCGAATATAGGTAGTGCACCAGGGCTGGGGGTTAGGGGGTCGGTTGCTGCGAAATATTGGTGGAGCAGCTTTCTCTAGGGCTGATGAGAGAGTTTGGCGATACTGAGCTGCAGCAAGATTAGGACAGTTTAGGGTGGGGAGAGTGGAGGAGAGGGCATGGAGGGGGTCAGCAAGGACGCTAGGGTTGAGCTTGCGTAGGTCTCGCTGCCATCGACCATTAGTTTGGAGGTGCCTTCCGTGAGGAGGTTGAAGGTGAGAAGGTGATAGTCTGATGGTGGAAAGGGTGCGATGTCAAGATCTGCAATGGTGGTGGATTTAGTGAATATAAGGTCCAGAGTATGACCTGCAGTGTGAGTGGGGGTGTTGGTGTGTTGTACTAGTCCAAGTGAGTTGGCAATGGTGAGTAGCCGGGTCACAGCGGAGTGCTGGGCTTCATCGATGGGAATATTTAAATCCCCAAGGATGATGGTGGGGAGGTCAGAGGAGGATGTGAGGGAGCCAGGAGGCAAGGTCATCAAGAAATTGTGGGGTGGTGCCCGGAGGGCGGTATAAGACCGCAACAATGGCAGGGAGGGGGTGTGTACGCACCTTAAGGGTCCATTCACAGTGTGCATGTTGCCATACTATTGCAAAAGTTTCTGCGTGTTAGCATGATAGCCAAATATGCAGCTATTTAAACAGACTGCAGTGAAGTCAAATGAACGTGATTTGCATGCTCACTTTGGGACTGTGACTCAGGAAGGGTAATTCACTATATAGGCAAATGTGGGAGGGGGGGGGGGGGAGCAAGGGTTTACAGCTGCCCAGAATCCCCCCTCAGACCAGGGCCAGTGCAGTGTCTGGGGACAGGCACAAGTTAGGACAACAGAATATCTACAGGTATCCTGCAGCTCACAGCACTTCCCCCTTTCTTTTTCTGCTACAGGTGACCTTGGATGGAGCAGCAGCGTGTGTTCAGACCATGGAGTAGCAGCGTCTGTACAGAGCATGGAGCAGCAGTGCGAGTACAGAGCATGGAGCAGCTCTGGGGAACTAAACAGTCAGGTATGAGCACAGCCCTGTGCCCTGCTGGGTGAATGCTTCACTTTCCCCTTCATTACCAATGTCGGCTTTCCTCATTATTATCTGTATCCAAACTGCTCCTGATCGATCCCGTTGTCAGTCGGTCAGACAGGGAATTGCATTATGTGTACCCAGCATGATGTCCTACCATATTATTATACTGTATTGTGCGTGGCTGAGGGAGCCCTTTCAGAATCCCCCCTTGAAAATCCTGGGTTTGCCCCTGCACTAAGCTAGTTACCCATGTGAAGACTGCAGAAGATGGATTGGGGAGCTTCCAGCGACCCGCGATCTGACTACTGCTCGTTCCCTGATCCATCTTCTTCAGTGGGTCCAAACATCGGCACAAGGCGGTTGCGATGCGATTGAGGTACTTTTGCCTGGAAGGCTATGGTGATCGGAACAATCGTTCGCAACAGCTGGGGCCATACTGGGGCTGGATTGCAAATGACCAGTCGGAGAGGACAGTGTAAGATCCGCTTTGGTGGTCCATTGAGGTACATTTGGGGTCCAAAGCAACTAGGTTTCCCACCACAGGTTTCAAAGGGAAACGCATCCGCTTATCTCAATTCTCTGCCTTCTTCACAAACAAGGTGTCTGCCATCCATGCCAGCATTACACCAACAACATCAATTGACCACTGGACTTTGCATATGCCTACTGCTGTACGACCATGGCAAGTCTTTGACACTCTGAGTGAAGAAGATTTTGGAATTCTCATCCAAAGTCTCCACCCCACTACCTGCGACCTGGATCCTGGCTTAACTGGATCCTTAATGCAGTGCCCAGAGTTGATCAGACCAGCACTTCACAAAATAACTCAGTGCTCCTTGCAAAGTGGACTGTTCCAGAAGAACTAAAGAAAGCAATCATAAAACCCCTCTTGAAGAAACCATCACTAGATCCTGATTCTGTGACCAGCTACAGACCTGTGGCAAACTTACCATTCCTATCAAAAGTTATCGAGAAAGCAGTCGCCAACAAGCTAGGCGCTTTGAGTCCGCCAGGAGAAAAGCGCTATATAAGTGTTTGTCTTTTTGTCTTTAGAAGCCAGGCTTACAAATAACAACATTTTTTATACATTTCAGTCAGGATTCCGGAAAAGGCACTGCACTGAAATGGCTTAAAGGTCCGTACACACGCCGGACTTTAGGCAACGACGGGTCCGTCGTTGCCTCCCGCTGGGTGGGCGTGCCAGCGACAGTCCGGCGTGTGTACGCTCTGTCGTCAGACTGATACGGCTGTTTCTGAGCGATCCGCCGGGCGGATCGCTCAGAAACAGCCGTATCAGTCTGACGACAGAGCGTACACACGCCGGACTGTCGCTGGCACGCCCACCCAGCGGGAGGCAACGACGGACCCGTCGTTGCCTAAAGTCCGGCGTGTGTACGGACCTTTAGTCCGAGTAATTAATGATCCACTTACTGCAAGAGACAAGGGTGATTGCTCAATTCTGATTCTTCTTGACTTGTCTGCAGCATTTGATACTGTGGATCATGAAATACTAATCCAGCGATTGAAGAATTACTGTGGCCTAAGGGGTGCTGTTCTTAGCTGGTTTCAGCCCTTCCTATCTGGCAGGACACAGCAAGTATGCCTGGGCACACACTACTCTAATCCAGTCCCACTTCCCTATGGAGTACCAAAGGGTTCTGTGCTATCACCATTACTTTTTGCAGTCTACATGCTCCCACTGGGCAAAATAATCCAGCACTATGGCCTAGGATACCACTGTTATGCAGATGACACACAACTGTATCTGTCCTTCAAGCCTGACATCCAAGACCAATCAGCATCCATCAATGCGTGTCTAGTTAATTTACAAAATTGGATGAACACCAGCTGGTTGAGGCTGAACTCTGACAAAGCAGAGGTGTTGGTGGTAGGCGGGCCACACATGATGGATAAAGTCCAAAACGCTCCCCACTTCAAACTAGCAATTGGGAGAGATACCGTACAGTATAAACACTATGTGAGAAACCTTGGGGTGATCCTGGATGGAAATCTAAAATGAAGACAGCAGGTATCAGCTGTCGTCAAGTCTTCCTTCTCCCATCTAAGAAATATAGCAAGATTCAAACACCTTATCCAAGCTGAAGACCTACCTGCCCTGGTTCATGCATTTGTATCCTCCCGCCTGGACTACTGCAATGCCCTGTTCATCGGATCTACAGATAGGGTTCTGTACTACTAGTTGTAAGGGACTTACAACTAGTACAGAATGCTGCAGCCAGACTCCTAGCCAATGCCCCCCGCAGCTCACACATCTCCTCAGTACTGCAAACTCTCCACTGGTTGCCAGTAAAATGGAGAATCCATTTATAATCTGCCTGCGATTCAAGGCTCAACATCACATGGGACCCAAATACATGGCGGATCTATTGGAACTTTATGCCCCTCCATGCACCCTCTGCTCTGCCAATAAGATGAATCTGGCCTTTTGCAGGGGCGTAGCAATAAGGGGTGCAGAGGTAGCGACCGCATCGGGGCCCTTGGGCCAGAGGGGCCCCGAAGAGCCCTTCCTCAACTACAGTATTCGCTCTCTATTGGTCCTGTGCTCATAATAATAACTTCTATAGATACTTTGAATAGTACTGATCATTAACAAGCTGTTCCTCATCCCCTTCTTGCACCTCTGACACTGTAGTTGACATTGGCAGATTTTGGTTCTCTGTATCAATTGTTATGTATAGAGTGCTTGGGGGGCCCCACTGTAAAACTTGCATCAGGGCCCACAGCTCCTTAGCTACGCCACTGCCTTTGAGACTGCATAATGCAGGGTCACAGCACTTTGAGTCCACAGGGAGAAAAGCACTATAGAAATATTGTTATTGTGATCTGGTAAAATCCTGCAGGTCGGGACTTTGCATTGCTGTAAAACATTGGAAAGGCAATTGAATGTAAACAGTTCCTAACGTAACATAGGAACTGTTTGCGAATCCGTTCCTCCGCTGATGTCCTATCCAGAAAAAGTAGCATTATTCCCTCATGTGGACTGAGCCTATTTGCCCAAGTGCAGTGGGTACAGGATGCACTGAGTAGGATTTCAGCACTTAATTGACATCAACAAGAATTGTTTCTTCAAATTTGGTCCAGCAAACCAAATTTAGTGATATATAATTCAGGTGATCTAATAACCAGGTCGATCTGTACTGTGTTACTACCGTAGCAATCACAAGGACAGGCAGAGATTACTACCAAAACAGAGACTGGCCCTATACAATAGAGTTGGGAGCTGCTCATACTCTGGGATGTACATCAGGGACAAGCATCCCCGAGACTGACAGCTCTGCAGAGGTCACTTCTTCTCAGTACAATATTTTAACATTGCATCTGTCCAAGAACTGTGATCTCCTACTGAACTATAGCACTTCCCTAATCCCTACAGACGTGAGAAACGACCACCTGTTCTGCAATACAGTGTACAGTGCACTCCTGACTCCAAGTTTGCCTTGGTGGGCGTGCTCGCACGGAGAGGGGGCGTGGCGCTCTCTGCTCTAGATGGCACTCGTGGAATGAAGCCTGGAAGAAAGCCGAGGGGCGGGGATGATTGACCTGTGTGAGCGTGACTGGCCGCATAAACCGCCTGTAGATGGGCGTGGTCACCGAGTGCTTGGGGCAGGGAGGAGGCGGGGCAGAGTGGGGGGAGGCGTGTCTGGGGCCGCTGTGCGGAGTGGGGAGCAGCAGCGGCGCCAGTCAGGCAGAGGAGTTGCGGACGGCCGGTTGGATGCTGGCTAGTTGGATGCTGTTGCTTTTCTCTGCTTGGGACCGTTACGGGAGCTCCGGGGGAAAGAGAGTGACGGGGCCCTCGGAGGGATGCTGCAGCTCCGCTCTATGGGTAATTCTGTGATTGCTGCTCTGCAGGGAGAGTGTGCTGGAGGGTTTATGGCCCTGCATGGAGACCCCGGTGGATCACATGTGTTAGGAGCCTAGAGGCCAGTGGACTGTTTATCCACAAGTAACAATTCCTTGAGTAGCTACAAGTGTCAGCATGCCATGCCAACCCAGTGACTGGATGTGCTGACACTTGTGGTTCTATGGCAGAGGAAGGTTGCAGGATGCCCAATTCTGGATCGATTCAGTATGTTGAATTAAGATGCCCAGACCCTTATTGATTTTATTTTTTCCTGTCAATTTTTGGCATATTTGATCACTCGAAGGAATCTGCTAGAAATTGATGCATTGTCATGGCAACCTGATCAGGTGGCCACTAACGATCCAATCTTTTTTCATCCAATTTTAGCAAATCTATGTAGTATCTTCATACTACATAGATTTGCTAAAATTGGATGAAAAAGATATTCATATACACAGTACAGTTTTCCATCAGATCAACAAATCTATCAGATAATTTCCAACCGGTCCAATTGGATTGCGATACATTTTGCAATATATTTTGGGTACTTATCAATGCAAAATTGATCAGAAACAATTTGGACATCTACACACAATGCAACTTTTTTTTTTATCAGCTCACCAGTTAGTCTGGTGGAAAATTGAACCGTGTAGATGAGGCTTAAGGGTAAATTGAGTCTATATATTGTGGCAGATAATTTAGGCAGTCTCTTATTTTACATAGAAATGGTAAGATCGGATCAGTAGTGGCCATCATTTAGATTGATCCCTCTCTGATCAGATTCTGATCTGATAGGGGTCTCTCTTTTGGCCACACTAGGGACCATCTACAAGTCCACTAGCCTGCGATTTGCGATTTGCTTCTGATCGCAAATCGCAAGGTACATTAAACTAATGGAAACTGCAGCAGCAATTTCCATCAGTGCGATCCGATTGCGATACGATTTTGGTCAAAGCTCAAACGTCGTCCTGCCGCGTTTTGTATGCGATTGAGCTGGACTATAATGAGTATAGTATCGCAATCGTGGAAATTGAATTGCATTTCATAGTGGAAAAGAGCCCTTACGTGGCTGTTTTGCTCTGCATGAGCCTGGAGGTGGTGAGGGTGAGCTGTATCTTTGCACAGGGCTAATCAGATTCAGAAAGCTAATTATTACCTGACAGTCTGATACATTTATAAAGTTGACAGGCAATTAATTATTAGGTTTCCAAGTCTGAGTAGCACTGTGCAAGGTTCCAGTTCATCGCCGGCTAATTGTGGTTACAGCATAGCAAAAAAAAAAAAAAAAAAGCAAAGAATTTGAGTTTTTGATTGTATCTGTAGTTTTGAAAGTCAGGCAAGTGTCAGAGTTGTGGTACCTCTAGAATCAGCGGGTATTTGTATGGTGCGGAATTGGCTGTCTGGCTACACTGAAACCCTCTCAGTTGGGTAACATAGCTTTACAAGTTGTACCGCTGATCCTGTGTGTGTCTATGGGGTCACTTTGTTTGAACTTTGGAGCAAAGTATGTTGCTAATGGTTAGCAGTGATTATGCTGTCGCACTGTGTTAAAAGAGAGCTTGGGCATGTCCTGTGTGACCATCATGTCATTTATGGGCCATTGTCATGGTCTGTGGCTGTCAGTATATGGACTTGTCAGTGGCAGGTGTAATGAACATATTTCACACGTTAGCGATGTGTCGGAAACCTTAGAAACGAATAACAAGATAGTTTTCTGCTGCTCAGACTGTTTAGTGCAACTGTACCATTGGGACGTCCAGAATGTTTTCCCATCTGTTAGCTCGCTTTGTGATGTGATACGTGCTTAGCTGAAGAAGGCATTCCATTATTTTGTAGAGAAAAGGGAAAGTTCACTTTTTCGCTGATACTGTCCAATAGCAGATATATGCGCTTATGACAGTGACTTATCCTGACTCTTTCTGTATATTTGTTTTACTATCCAAAGCGATTTGTAAGTCTGTTTTGTAGCTTATGGATAGATGTTAGTCTGCACTTATTCTGATGAAGGGGACCCTCCGCGGCCCCGAAACAATTGTCAAATTGTGTTGACACCTGCATTAAAGAATTCAATTACTTCAGCATTAAGATGAGGTGTGCAAACTTACTTTGGATGTATGCTTTATGAATAGAGATGGTCAATGAGCTTCTAAATCCACCTTGCATACAGATTCAATGCTAATTATATGCAGCTTGGAGTTAAACCAATCGTATGCACTGCCTGCTGGTTTTGATTGGTCCAATTCCTAGCTGCGTGCAGTGTGGAATGGATTGCAAGCCAGAATCTTGATTATGTGCTCTTATGGCTATTGGGCTGTGTATGACTGGCCTAAAGTTACCCACAAATAAGCCTGCAGGAGCTGGCATGGGTTGGCTGAAGTATAAACAGCAATGCTGGGTTTTGCTAAGCAAAGACGCCGTGGAGATTTGAGACTATATCTTAAGCATTGCGGGTCAGGATCTTTACCCCGAAAGTAAAATCTAAAGCTGGCCACTAACGGTCCAATTTCTAGCGAAAAATTGTTGAAACGATCAGAAATTTTGATCGGATTGGTTGTAAATAATCTCCATTGGTGGACACAATCGATTATGAACGAGTGAAAAAAATGTCGCCCGAATGAATTTTCGTCGAACGAAAATTTGGATTTTCTTGGTGGTCGTGATAGATAGGAAGCAATGATTGGTTAGTTGATGGTGTAGTGAACGATTTTTCATCCGATTAGAATTTCTGATCGCTCGAACGATTTTTCGCTAGAAATTGGACCGTTAGTGGCCAGCTTTATTGGTTAGTCATTTCTGTGTCTGAACCTTACCGTTGTAGGAAGTATACCTAAGAATCCAGGATTTCTAGATATTAGTTAAATGACCACTCCAGCGAAAAAAGTAAGTTAAAATCTGACAAAACCGACATGTTTTGGATTAGCCCATCTCCTCATGGGGGATTCTCAGCATTTACTGGCCTATCGTTTTTTTGTTCAATAGTTCAAAACCTGTTGGTTCTGTCAGAGTTTAACTGCTTACTTTTTTTTGCTGGAGTTGTACTTTAACCACTTTACCGCCAGGGGCGTAGAAACACGTACCGCCCCTAGTGGTACCACCGCTGTCCGCGCTCCCGCTCGTCCGTGTGCGCGCTGCCGCACGCTCGCCCGGAGATCAATGAAAAGGGAAAAACAGTTCCCGTTTTTTGATCTCAGCCCCCAGCAATGATCGGCTGCTTCTATGAGAAGCAGTGCGATCATTGTGAAAAAAAAAAAAAAAAGTTTCCCAACAGTTTCGCTTACAGGTCGCATGGACAAAAAAAGTACTGTGGCCATCTTGTGGCCAAATAGTAAAACTACACCCAAAAACATTTTTCATATATAAATACCTAGTTTTACATTATAAATTAACTCATTACCTCCCACACTCCCCAATTTTTTTTTGTAATAAAAAGAAAAAAAATTACAATAAAAAAACAAAACAAAAACAAATAGTTACCTTAGGGACTGAACTCTTTAAATATTGATGTCAAGAGGGTATAACACTGTTACTTTATAAACTATGGGCTTGTAATTAGGGATTGACGCAAAACTGAAAAAAAAATGCACCTTTATTTCCAAATAAAATATTGGTGCCAAACATTGGGATAGGGGCATAATTAAAACGGTGTAATAACCGGGACAAATGGGTAAATGCAATACGTGGGTTTTAATTATGGAGGCATGTATTATTTTAAAACTATAATGGCCGAAAACTGAGAAATAATGCATTTTTTCCTTTTTTTTATTATTCTTCCTGTTAAAATGCATTTACAGTAAAGTAGCTCTTAACAAAATGTACCACCCAAAGAAAGCCTAATTGGTGGCGGAAAAAACAAGATATAGATCAGTTCATTGTGATAAGTAGTGATAAAGTTATAGACGAATGAATGGAAGGAGCGCTGAAAGGTGAAAATTGCTCTGGTGGTCAAGTGGTTAAAGTGTAACTGTCGGGCATAAAATCAAAAATCAATTCTTTATTTTTATCTGTTAAACAAGTAATAAGGATGCTAATCAGGCAGTCCAAAAGTTAAAATCTTTATTAGTTTACTTGTTTATTAATGGTCATTCCCCAGTTTACCTGACTCTTATTTGGTACATTGCTGCAAAAAGGAAGTTGCAGGGCATGCTGGGTTGTCCTGTTTTGCTTCCGTACATTAGTTACCGTAAGTCTGAGGGGAAATAAAGAAGCAAAAAAAGACAACCCAGCATGCCCTGCAACTTCCTTTGTGCGGCAACGTACCAAATAAGAGTCAGGTAAACTAGGGAATGATCATTTATAAACAAAAAAAGTAATAAAGATTTTAACTTATGGATTGCCTGATTAGCATCCTTATTACTTGTTTACCAGATAAAAATAAAGAATTGTCTTTTGATTTTATGCCTGACAGTTACACTTTACATCTATGAATGTGTGATAATATATAAGAATCTATAGAACGTAATAAAAACTCTGCATACCGTAGTACAAACCATTATTGTGTTGAATGAAGTGGTAGGCTAGCTATGAATGGTAACTACATTGATCGCTATTTGGCAGCATGGGTTGAGCAGGCTTATGTGTATTGTACAGGCCTGTCAGGGGGCAGTTGAGTTGATTGAGAGACAGTATCCTGTCCACTGTGTGCAGCATTTGTATTTGCGGCATCTTTCATGTTTAACAAGTAAGTTATTTAAAGTAAACACATGTGTCTACAAATGAATATTACATACTTACCTCACCATCAGTTCCGCTCACCATTTTCTTCTAACAACGATGCCTTTCAGTTATGATAAAATTTTGTCAGAAATGAAATATTTCAGTTTCTGTCGGTTATAGATCAGCTGCTGTCAGTTATAACTGAAAGGACAACTAATGTGGAAGGTAATGTCTTTGTTTACCTATGGCTCAATTGGACAATTATTACAGTCTAATTGAGTGCTGACGCGGTTACAGGGTCAATGCCATTTTTAAAATGGAGGATGGAGAATTCCATTGATCACAGTGGACAAACAGGAAGCGGGAGAGGAGAAAGAGATTAATGAGTAGACTCTGCGGGAGGTGAGTATCACCTGTGTATGGTTATTTTGACTTTTTTTTTTTAATGTTCAGCTCAGGTTTGCTTTAACATTAGAACAAATAAGATCAGAAATGTAATGTTTTTAAAAAGTTGTTTCTGTAAGGCTCATGCATACCTCAGTCTTTTGTTGTTGGAAATAATAATTTGATTGTTTCAGGTGATTGTGTGGGTACAGGTGTCCCTGCACTCTGGTCTTTGGTAACTGAACTTGCTGCAAAACTCTACCCACCTGTTATTTCCTGCAGTACTGTAGTTTGTTGCTGCTGGTCTTTTTCCCTCTCCGTAGAACAGAGCAGGCTGCTCTACAGAGAGCGCTGATCTTTGTATTTGTTTGGGGATCGGTTAAGGTGTGTATGGGGCTAAAGATTCCCCATACACACCTGTGTACTACTATGTACATAGTCTTTTACAGACTCAGTGCAGCTTGTGTGTGTCTCCCATGTAATCTTGTGGGTTTATTGCAGGTACACATATTCCCTCCACAGTGTGGATATACGCATATGGTAATTGTCTCTAGTGTGTGAAATTAAGCTGGAATTCCTTTAAGGGCAGAGACTAATGTGAAGAATTTTTCAAGGGTATCTGCAGAACTTCATGGAATGTTTCTCTGGTCTGTGGTTAGTAAAATAAATACTTATGAATTCATAGCTGTGCGGTCCTTGCAGAAGTAAATATAGGCGCAGTGTGGAGTGAATTAGTGTTTTGCTGTGATCGCCTCTGTCATTGCAGGAAGAGATGTTTCTTGTGAACTTCCTTTATTGCGCTAGTCTCTGATGCACTGCTGGGGACTGAGCTGCTAGTCTCTGATGCCCTGCTGGGGACTAAGGCCCGGTTCACATTAGCGGTGGCCGTCCGGAATCGCCGTGCCGGAGCCGGACCGCTTTCGGAACGGACGCACGGCATGGCAATGAAAGCCTATGCGTCCGTTCACATGCGTCCGTTCTGCCGGACCGGATCCGGGCCGGATCCGGACTCCGGCGTCCGTTCCAACATGCGCTATTTTTTGGTCCGGCTCCTCCGGCAGCCGTATCCGGAGCGGAGCCGGACTGCACCATCCGGCCAATACAAAGCAATGAGAGCCGGAGAGCGCACAACACACTGGCTACAAAAACCGGACGTTCTACCCCACTTCCTATGCATTTTGGATGGGGACCACATGAGCCCAGCGAAGAGTGGGGCAGCAGCGATTTCATGCTGGAGCTCTTTTTGCCAGCAACATGTCTGATATGTCTGAAGGAGGCGAACAACAGAGAGAATTCCCAGGTTTACGAGTAAAAAATGCCTGGATCCATGGTCCCAACTGCAGTCTCTGTATCCACGGATGGTCTCCACACGTCCACCTGTCTCCAACAATGACCCCAGACCCTTCTGCTGACCTCCCAGACCCCAGGTAATTAAAAGGATGTTATCTCCTTAAGAAACCGGATTCGGACCGCAACCGTACCCGTGTTCACACCGCACGGAAACCGGATGCAAACGGACCGGATCCAGACCGGATCCGGATAGGAACCGTACGGATCAGGTCCGGTCCGGATACGGTGCGGTCCGGACATCCGGTGCGGTTTTTACTAAACCGCAAGTGTGAACGGGGCCTTAGAGCTGCTAGTCTCTGATGCACTGCTGGGGACTGAGAGCTGCTAGTCTCTGATGCACTGCTGGGAACTGAGAGCTGCTAGTCTCTGATGCACTGCTGGGGACTGAGAGCTGCTAGTCTCTGATGCACTGCTGGGGACTGAGAGCTGCTAGTCTCTGATGCACTGCTGGGGACTGAGAGCTGCTAGTCTCTGATGCACTGCTGGGGACTGAGAGCTGCTAGTCTCTGATGCACTGCTGGCGACTGAGAGCTGCTAGTCTCTGGTGCACTGCTGGGGACTGAGAGCTGCTAGTCTCTGATGCACTGCTGGGGACTGAGAGCTGCTAGTCTCTGATGCACTGCTGGGGACTGAGAGCTGCTAGTCTCTGATGCACTGCTGGGGACTGAGAGCTGCTAGTCTCTGATGCACTGCTGGGGACTGAGAGCTGCTAGTCTCTGATGCACTGCTGGGGACTGAGAGCTGCTAGTCTCTGATGCACTGCTGGGGACTGAGAGCTGCTAGTCTCTGATGCACTGCTGGGGACTGAGAGCTGCTAGTCTCTGATGCACTGCTGGGGACTGAGAGCTGCTAGTCTCTGATGCACTGCTGGGGACTGAGAGCTGCTAGTCTCTGATGCACTGCTGGGGACTGAGAGCTGCTAGTCTCTGATGCACTGCTGGGGACTGAGAGCTGCTAGTCTCTGATGCACTGCTGGGGACTGAGAGCTGCTGGTCTCTGATGCACTGCTGGGGACTGAGAGCTGCTGGTCTCTGATGCACTGCTGGGGACTGAGAGCTGCTGGTCTCTGATGCACTGCTGGGGACTGAGAGCTGCTAGTCTCTGATGCACTGCTGGGGACTGAGAGCTGCTAGTCTCTGATGCACTGCTGGGGACTGAGAGCTGCTAGTCTCTGATGCACTGCTGGGGACTGAGAGCTGCTAGTCTCTGATGCACTGCTGGGGACTGAGAGCTGCTAGTCTCTGATGCACTGCTGGGGACTGAGAGCTGCTAGTCTCTGATGCACTGCTGGGGACTGAGAGCTGCTAGTCTCTGATGCACTGCTGGGGACTGAGAGCTGCTAGTCTCTGATGCACTGCTGGGGACTGAGAGCTGCTAGTCTCTGATGCACTGCTGGGGACTGTGAGCTGCTGGTCTATGATGCACTGCTGGGGATGCAAGAGCTGCTGGTCTCTGATGCACTGCTGGGGACTGAGAGCTGCTAGTCTCTGATGCACTGCTGGTGGCTGGGCTTTTGGGCTAACATTTTAGTGTTTTCTTAGGTGATCTCAAGGCTCGTACACACGTGCAACTTTTCCTCCCAACTATCGTCTAAACTTGGTCTGTTGGATGATAGTGTGAACATGTAACCAGTAGACATGTGACTGATAACTGGCGGTTTGCCTGATCCAACAGGCGGATCAACTCGCACTACTGTTGGACTTATATCGGGTAGTTGTCCCCCTTACGTGTGCAGTATGCAAATTAGTTGGTCGTTCACTTGCATAAAAAGTTGCGCAATTGCTTTGCGGTAATGTCGTTGGGTTGGTTGTGTGGAAAGTTGCACATTTGTACGAGCCTTTAGAAATGGTTTGTTTTCATTCTGTAGAAAAAAAGTGAACTGTCTCAAAAATCTTAAAATTTAAAAAGCATACAAATAAGTACATTTCTTCCAGAGTAAAATGAGCCATAAATTTCTTCTCTCCTATGTTGCTGTCACTTACAGTAGGTAGTAGAAATCTGACATTACCGGCAGGTTTTGGGTTAGTCCATCTCTTCATGGGGGATTCTCAGCATGGCGTTTATTCTGTATAAAGACACTCCCTGAAAAAGATTTATACAAAGATGCTGACCAGCCTCCCATGCTCACCGAACACTTTTTTTGGGCAGTTGGACGGATCAACTGCCATTAACTAAGTGCTTTTAAAAATGAAGAAAACCATGAGAACCACCCCCATGAGAAGATGGGCTAGCCCAAAATCTGTCAGTAATGTCAGATTTCTACTACTTACTCTAAGTGACAGCAACATAGGAGAAAAGTAATTTATGGCTCATTTTACTCTGGAAGAAACATACTTCTTATTTGTGTATGATTACATGTATTTAAAATTGTAAGATTTTCGCGACTGAGGTCCTTTAAATGTGCCTTGGTGATTGTAACTTTTACAGGAGAATCCAGTGTTCAAACTAAACTTGAGAGCAGACAACTCTGAAAGAAAATTTGCTTTTTGCTCTAGCTTTGAGGGGAGTCACGATTCATTCTCCTGGCATTGGAAATGTTGAGCAGTAAGGGGCGGAAGGTTTACCTCAGAAAGCAGAAGTTGATTGGTTGCCCATTTTCAGGAATGACAGGATGGACAGATAAATCATCTACCAATGAATGTCTTAGCAGTGGCTGCGAGTACTGAAGTCATGCAGTTCCTTTAAACGTCACCCAAGACAACCTTTTGTGATTAAGCAGTTTATCCACGAGTACAAATGTGAATAAATAACCTCCACCAAGGACCAAAGCAGGTACCAGAGAAACATACATCAAATAAGTGCACCAGAAAAAAAGGGTGTGGAGTATAGCCGAAATTCTAAAATATTGTCTAACAATTTTTTTATTGTTTACATATTGGAGATACAGTAATAAATACGGTATTATAAAGGGTCCTGTGTGAAGCCGAAATTGCAAAATATTGTCTATAAAAATAAAATATATTTACACTTGTAATGAGCATTGTAAAATGCCTGCGGTGCTACCAAATAAAATATGATCAGTGAGACATACTTTCGATTGAAAGTATGCTTCACTTTAGGGGTTACTGCGCAAGTCTTCCAGTGACACGCGCTGCATGCAGTGCGATAGCCCCGTAGGCCTATTATTATATTGTACCAATATCTTCCGCAGTGCTGTACAGTGTATATGTATGTATGTATGTATATATGTACGTATATATATATATATATATATATATATATATATATATATATATATATATATATATATATATATATATATATCTATATATATATATCTATCTAACTGTCCCTCAAATAGGCTCACAATCTAATCCCTACCATAGTCGTATGTCTATATATGGTGTAGTGTATGTATTGTAGTCTAGGGCCAATTTATGGGGAAGCCAATTAACTTATCTGTATGTTTTTGGAATGTGGGAGGAAACTGGAGTGCACGGAAGAAACCCAAGCCAAACACTATGCCACCGTGCTGCCCTATCACTACTTCTGTGATGGGATGCATCGGTTTTCGGATGCGCAACGTACCCCCCTCCCCATTGCTCAAGTGTAAAAGGGTCCTAAAGCAAATTGAAAATTACAACAACCCAATAAAAGCCATTGTTTATACATTATGTCCAAATCATGAGTTGTCCAAAAGTAAACCATTTATCCACATTTCACTATACACGGTAAAATCCCTTTATAGTGAACTTCAAGGGACCTGGTAAAGAAGTTTCCCACAGGATTCATTATATATAATTATCATAATATAAATTATATATATATATATATATATATATATATATATATATATATATATATATATATATATATATATATATATATATATATATATATATATATATATATATATATATATATATATATATATATATATATATATATATAATTATTTTCAGGACCTGGGCACTGAATTTAGTATAGCTTTATCTGCCCACGATCGGCTTCATATTGCTGTGCAGGCGCAGCTGCACTTGTGCAAGCATCGTACAGCTGTGCTTGTATGCAGCACAGAGGGGAGCGTGGTTGTGAACAGTTGTGGGTTCGGGGAGGACATGTGAAGCCTAATTACCTGTACCTAATTACGTGGAGGGCAAATTCCAGATTTTCTTTTACGTTCCTCTGTAAGGGTCACTGCACTCTTAAAAGCGCTAACGTAATTGCAAAACGCTCCGCGATTTTAGAAGTGATTTTTCTGGCGAATCTAAGCATGTGCCTAACGATTTTCTATTTAAAGAAAACCTGAACTGAAAATTAAAAGTCAAAATAAACATACACAAGTCATACTTGCCCCCCATGTAGTCTACTCCTCAATCTCTTTCTCCTCTCCCGCATCCTGTTTGTCCATTGTGATCAAGGGAATTCTCCGTCCTCCATTTTGAAAATGGCCATTACCCCATAACAGCTTTTTGGTCGGCACACTGTTAAACTGTAACATCGCCCACTTGAGCCATAGGGAAACATGGACATCACCTGGCACATCAGTTTTCCTCTCAGCTAGAACTGACAGCAACTAATATATTTCAGTTCTGACAAAATGTTGTCAGAACTGCAAGGGATCGTTGTCAGAAGAAAATGGTGAGCTTATGAGAGGAACTGATGGCAAGGTAACTAATGTTCATTTGAAGTTACCTCATGTGTTTATTTTAAATAATTTTACTCAGTACAGGTTCCCTTTAAATCTAGCGATTTTGGGAGCATTTTAGTGTAGCGACTTTCTATTTTAAATGCAATAGAGCTGCCAGTGTACTTGTTTTGTATAAAAAACGCTCTGAAAATCGCTGTGTTCTAGCGCTTTTCAGAGCGAGTTTCCACTTTCCTATACTTTGAGGCTGTGTCGCCTCAGAAATCAGCAGAAATGCTGTCGGACCTGCGATTAGGGAAATAAATCACATTGCTCTAGTGTGATCCATCCCGTTATAATACATTAGCCAAGCTATTTTTAAAGCGCTAGCATTTTTAAAAGCGCTCTTTGTGTGCACCAGCCCTCTTCGCTGAGTGGCAGAGCTTGTTTGAAATGGGTCCACTTTAAGTCTAGTGTTCTATGCACTATATTATCAATCTTTGTATCACAGATTGGTAATTACATGAATGGATTATAGTTATGTACTTTCCCATAATCCATTCACTCACTGTGTGATTAGGAAGCACATTGTAGTATTGGCATGCATGTATACTGGATTACAGTTACAGAGTTTAGAAACCTGTAGCATTATGTGCCATGTATTCAGATGTGCTTTGAGTTGTCTGCTAATGAGGCTTTCTGAACCACTTACACATTACTTTGCTGGTTTCTGGTTTTCTCTATGGAGTGATTACATGTGGTATCTTCCTGCCTCATTTCCTCTGAACTGTTGCTGCAAAAACAGTCAATATTTACTGATATCACCTTCAGTTTAGCAATGGTTGGTAAAGCTGTGAGGAAACAGCACAACCCACATGACAGCAGCTTGATGGGCCTGCAATGCCTTGTTTTCCTGCCCTGTGTGGAAAACTCACCTCTTCCTGTTAGTATTTCTGTCAGGTGGGAACCCCAGAGATTAACTCAGGGTTGTGACTGTGAGACAATTGCAGTGAAAAGGTCCATACACACGCTAGATTGAAGTCAGCGCACACAAATTAGAGACAGTGCTCAAACATTACCCAGCAAATAGTAACAAGTAGTTTAAATTACTACACACACGCACGTACGTACGTCTTTCAAATACTGTGGGCACAAACGAAAGTGACATCTCGCATGACAGATGCATGCATACTCCGCAACAGTGTTGTTTGACATAGAACACACCACCCAACTGCACAATATCTGCCTACTCTATTCCACTATTTAACACGCTCGCAATCACGCTGCGATTGCATTTCAAATTTATTTCCACTAATGCGATTGAGCTACTATACTCAGTATCAGGAGCACAATCGCATCCAAAATAAGTCAGGAGGACGATTGCACTCAGGATAGAATCACCATGCAATCGGATCGCACTAATGGAAATGGCCCCTGCAGTTTCCATTAGTTTTGCTGTACCCTGCATCCTGCGATCCATTTGCAATTGGAATGAGGGTAGTGGAAAAGGGCCCTAATAGCCGTCTGAGTTGATCCGGCAGTTGGATTGGGCAGGATAGAAGATATGGACCTCTCCTCCTTGTCATTTGGCTACATTTTTTTTATTTAATACTGATTGTTGTCGGATGCGGCAATGTTTGTCATTTGTCGGATGTTTGAAATGACTTGTGCTCAAAGCTTACACACTCTAGATCAGCTGCGGGCTCAAGTCGGCCCTCGGCCACTTTAATGCTGACCTATTGATAGAGGGCCGGCTTCTGCTCCTCTCCCTCCCGCTGTTATTAAAAAATGATGTGCAGAGCAGTATAAGGAAAGTAACTAACCCAATTGCAATCTCCATGGCAACGTCTGCATCATGTGACCTGTCACCATGTATCGCATGACGCTACCGTTGCCATAGAGCTTGCCACTGCATAGTGCAATTACTTCCAATCATTCCCCACCATTCTTCCGTCGGGAGAGTGGCAGTTGGAGAGCTGCAGTAGCAGCGGATTGCATTCTAGAGGAATGCCGTCCCTGCCTAAGAAAATTTTGCCCACCCCTGATCCCGATAAACATAATTTGAAAAGAGCAACAGACTTCGCCGTGTCATATGCCAAATAAAAAATGTAACTAATTGACAACGAGTGACTGGTATTCTGCCCCATCCAACTGGTGGATCAACTCGTACAACTATTTGGCAGATATCGTGCAGCTGACCTCTGTGTACACGTCGTTCAAAGAGCATTGTTCCAGAGCATTCGCGCATGTCGCGTGTAATGTTATTGCAACTTACGCGCAGTATTCGCATTACATAATTACATGGAATTTCGATGTGAGGACAGCATTAAACTTTTTTTGGGGGGTGAGAGGAGTGTCATTTGCGTGACATCGCTTGTTTGTGTGTGCTTTTATCTAGTGTGTGTACAGACCTTGAATTCTCACCGTCTATAGAATGTGTGGCAGTGATAGAATCATTTATGTCGCTGTCAGAACAACAGTCTTATCTGTAGTTAAGATTTCATTTACATGCATGGAGTGATACCAGCATGATGAATGGTGGTGGCTACACTAGATTCTGATCAGGTTTCTGCTAGAAATCTAATCAGTAGCAAGGTATTGATTCCTTCTCCTGAATAGGAATGATCACTTCTTCCAGGGGAAATCCTCTTCAGAGAGGTTTAACTGAACAGCATGTGATCAAATTATCATGTGATCAGTTTTTAAAGCCCATCTAATTGTAAACTGGACAGCAGGGCTAATGTAATATCTGTAGCACTGTCCTGGCTGTCTTATCTCCCTCATCCCAGCAAGTGATGAATTGCAGTTCAGCCACACGCCCTGGCACATTGATTGGCCACACCCCTCTTCCAGAAAGCACTGCATTAGCGGCCAGGAATTGGTGAAGGGAAAAACTATGTGGCGTTGGTGGCCATGTGACGGAGTTAATTGGGGTACTTATGGTTATATTTAAAACTTTATTTTTATGTTTGTCCAGTAGTAAAGGAGAAGGGGAGGCAGCTATCAAATACATTAAACCTAGAGGTAGAGAGAATCTTAATTACTGACGGGGGTGAAAAAAAACAAACCTTAGCTGAACTTGGGTGAAGCCAGTAACTGTGCTCTAGTCTGCTTTAGGGGATCTAGCAGGAAACCTCGTAGGGAAATTCCGTTAACATGATTGGGTGGATGGCACCCTCTCGAATTGCTAGGTTTCCAATAGGTTGTAGTAAACTACACCCACACCATTTGGCCAATCATAATGCTTTGTGTTGTAAGAGGGTACTATGATTGGAGAACTGTGTAGGATTTCTGTTAGGTGCCCTAGCGTAGACTTGCGCTGTTCCACCTATATGTCATCCACTCTGTTTTCTATACCTCTGATGTTAACAGAATCTGTGAAACAGGGCCATGATCCCACCTACATCTAGGCTGTTCTTGCTGGCAATAGGAATTAAATGTGCAGTATTTTACTCTGTGTCTGCTTCCCTTGATGCTTGGCTCCACCTATCCATTGATACCCAGAGCTGACATTAAGGCTATTCTCATTCTGGGGCACCTATGCTAAATGTGAATGTGTTCATAGCTTACTCTAGCAGTAAGTGCATCCAGAATGGGACATGTCTGAGTGAACAAATACAACTTGGATCATTTTGTACATCTCTACATACCTGTTGAGATGCATACAGGCCGTCCCCTACTTACAAACGACTCATGTTACATTACAGAGGTGCGACTTAAAATTTAACTTGCAAACAATCTCCTGGAACCGAATCTGTTTGTAAGAGGGGGACTGCCTGTTATATTGTAAAGTGAGACATGATCACATGATCGTGACTAACCAAATAGACAAGAATAATATGATCACCTAATGTCGTTGTGCAGTTACTTTGTGAATTCTTCTTGAAGAACCAAATTTCCATAATAGAACTGATCATCTGCCATGATGTCTTATTAATGTTTTTGACAGACTTGTGTGCCCTGAAGAAGGGACCTGTGGGTCCCGAAATGTTGCTTAAACCTCTTCATCAATAAAGTTTGTTAAAAATTGAGAAATTGCCAGCCTTGTTGTCAGGCCTGTGGAGTCGATACAAAAATCATCCGACTCTTCAGTTTAAGAAACCACGACTCCGATTCCAGGTACCCAAAATTACTGACTCCTCGACTCTGACTCCTTAGTCTAATTTTTACAAAGGCTATGGATTTGGTTCAAAAATCACCCGACTCAGACTCCTCAGTTTATTGAAACCACAGACTCCAGGGACCCAAAATTACTCTGACTCCACAGCCCTGCTTGTTATGTTTAATGCATGAACTATAGAGGGGAATGCAGTCAAGCACTCTGAAAATTTGGCTTGAGCATTCTAAGTTGAGGTGGCCACACATACAATTTTTTAAAAAAAAATCTGTTCAATTCAAGAATTGCAATACATTTTTATGACTGATTGTAACATTTCAAAAATCTGACCAATGTGTACCACACATATGTTCAATTTTTCCCCAATCATGATAAAAATTATTTGAAACGCTGAGAAAATTTCTAGGGTGTGCATATTAATAAATTGACAATCTAACACACACCATACAATCTTTAGAAAAATTGAATGCAAATTTCCAGCAGTCCGGATCGATAAAAATAATTAAAAAAAAACGGGAAATCTGATCTGATTTTTCAGTCAAATGAAAAAAAAAAGCTTTCGATTTTTTTTTTCCGGGAGATTCGATCATATTTATCAAATTGCTGTAAAATCGGATCATTTTATTGTATCGTGTGTGTGTGTGTGGTCACCTTTACACTTATTGGTGAATACCAAGGGTGTACTGATTGAATTGTTTTGTATGGGGAGGCACAGACGCTCTGCTTCAGAAGATGCTGCAATATGAAGTCATGTGAGCGCAATCCATGCTGTCAGATTGCAAAGGAATGACCAGAATTGGTCAGGAGTTCTGTATGAACCCAGGTTTCCTCTCAAGCAATCATTCCGACCACCTATGAAGCGTTATGGTGGCCATACATGGTACAATAAAAACGTTCGATTATGCCATTTATTCGATCTAAATGATCGAATTGAATGAAAGTTGAAAATATTTTTTTTTCGATCAAGAAATTTGAACGATTATCCCGTTTTTTCGAGAAAAATCAGATCGGACATGCTGGAAAAATCTGTATATTCGATCTAACGGAATAATCGAACTAAATTATCTAATCGAAAAAAAATTAAAAATTGTACCATGTATGGCCACCCTTAGACCTATGGCTTTACATCTTTATTTAGGTGCGGTATCGGTTTTGAAAACAAATGTAGTCACATTATTGTTGAAGTATACAGTGCAATTTCTCATCCTATTTATTTCTGCCTACCTGTATTTCAGCTGTTCAGTAGCTAGCTGCTTTGTTTTTTTTTCTCTTGTTAAGGGATTTGCTGCTTCTGTGGCTCTTGACTTGCATTGTCTGTATGTACATGTTGTATGTAGTGTGCACTGACGCTGCTTGTCTGCTTAGTTCTATACATGGAAAAGAGAGACAAGGTAATTGAGTTGCAGTAGTAAATGTCATAACCTGCACCCCAGACAGTGTGAGACTAATCTCTGAGGAGAGGCAGCTGTCCCTCTGGGCAGCGCAGGGCTGTGTGGAATCTTTCTAGCATGGATCAATATGCTTCTAGGAATGTAGCTCTAAACCAGAAGGTATGATCACTGCGCTTGTCTTAAAGGGAACCTGAACTGAGTAAAATTATTTAAAATAAACACGAGGTAACTTCAAATGAACATTACATAGTTACCTCAACATCAGTTCCTCTCAGAAACTCATTTTCTTTTGACAATGATCCCTTCCAGTTCTGACAACATTTTGTCGGAACTGAAATGCATCAGTTGCTGTCAGTTATTAGTTGCTGTACCCACTTTGAGATTCTTCCGACAAGTGATTAATTCCACGAACTTGCGAGGTGGGAGCGAGTGTGTTATTAGGCAAATTACGCTTTGCGACGTACTGCAATAACGCCCTTCACAGTGGACCGGATCTTTAGAGACTCTGTAACAAAATTTTCAGCCTTATTTCTTCTATAAGTTCCTATACCTGTTCTAATGTGGTCTGTCTTAATGCAGCCTTTCCTAGTTGCACAGTGGTTGTATTATCTCTGTTATATAATCTAATCTTCTTTCCTTTGTCCGCTTTGTTGGCTCAGGCAGGAATGTGCTGCTCTGCTTGTGATAGGAAGAAGCTATACACACCCTCTCCACGCCCCCTCCAGGCTCTGTATGAGTCACAGACTGAGCTTCTCTCAGCCTATTGCATGCTGGTTAGCAGCCATGTTTTTTTTTAAACACTGCCTAAAGCTGGCAATTACAAGCCAGGAACGCAGCAGGGAGTGGCAGAAACTGCACAGAGGGGCCCAGGAGAACATAATGAATAGAACGGTATGCTTTTTTATTGTAAGAATTTTAGAGTACAGATTCTCTTTAAGATCCCTGACGACTCCTGTGCAAAGTGCTGCAATCATTTGTGCGCCCATCGTGTGCCGTGGTGTGTTCCTGTGAGCAGGAAGGTGGATGCGATTTGTGAATATGAGAATTCGTGTTCACCCCACATCTGATGAAACTTGCACTTCTACTAAAATTTTCTAAATTGCGTTCAAGTTTTCGCATGCATGGAAAAACCCTTACATCTTGCAGCATAAATTTGCATGTGAATTCCGATTGGCTTCCATTAGCTGCAGTTAAAAATAAAAGAAGTGTGAAAATTTGCATTGAAATTATGATTTTAAAGTGGACCTGAACTCAGAACCTCCTCTATGCTTTAAAAGCATCTATAAAAGATAAACAACAACATAATAACCTTTAAAGAAAATAAATTCTTTGTTACAGCTGATACAAATCCTGCAATAAATCTGCCTTGTGTCTACTTCCGGCTTTCATAGAAGCAGAAATATTGTTAACATCTTGGCCCATATGCAATTCACTTTTTCTCCTAACTTTTCTCCTGGGTGATAGTACCACACCTTGTCAATAAAATACCCTTTAAACCCACAGCAAGCAAGAAAACATTCACAATAATTTAGGCAGTGTTTTTTTTTTTAACTATTTTTTGGGGTACTTATTTTGACTGCAGCTTGCTGAAAAGTTATTTTAAAGATGAGATGAAAAATGATCTCCTAAGAGAAAACTCAGAAGAAAAGGTGAATTGCATATGGCCCCCTGTGTTTACACATTAGCTGCTCTGCTGTGGCAGAAGAGATTCCTGAGCTGACAGCTGTAAAGCCCAATCTACACGATACGATTCTTTAAACGATTCAGTTATGATTCTATTTACGATTCGATTAAATCCGACATGTCCGATCGCGATTCGAATTGTAAAACAATGGCAAATCGTATTGCATCGAATCGAATCCTGATTGGACATGTCAGATTTAATCAAATCGTAATCGAATCGTACAAAGAATCGTATTGTGTAGATTGGGCTTAAGATCAATTTACAGTGGTGATTAGGCACAGGTGAGGGGTAATTATTCAGGCTAAACTATCAAAATACATATAGGGTGCATTTATTTAGGTTTTCCTTCTGTCCTGTGCAAGAGTTTAGGTCCATTTTAATTTAGAAAGTGTGAACTCTGTCATGCCCCATGTTGGTGTCCCTCCTCCCCTCCCCATAGCAACAGACATATTGCTCTGCCATAGCAGAGCAAGGTGTCTGTAGAGCACTCAATCGCCAATATGTCGCCCAAGTCCTGTTCTCTGTAGGCAAGAACCACTACATGTTTGTGCAGCACTACAGAGCGGGAATATGTAATAAGCACATATGGCAGGGAAACGCTCAGTGAGGCCTAGTGCACACCAGAGCTTTTCGGCTGCAGTTTGCGATCCGCATGCGGGTGCGGATCCGCTTGGGTAATGTATTTCAATGGGCTGGTGCACACCAGAGCGGGAGGCGTTTTGCAGAAACGCATACTCCCGGGCTGCTGCAGATTTTGGATTGCGGAGGCGTTTCTGCCTCAATGTTAAGTATAGGAAAAACGCAAACCGCTCTGAAAAACGGCACTTTAGAGCGGTTTGCCAGGCGTTTTTGTTACAGTGCTGTTCAGTAACAGCTTTACTGTAACAATACATGAAATCTACTTCACCAAAAACTCTTCCCAAAACCGCAAAATGCTAACTGAAACGCTACAGAAAAAGAAGAAAAAGCATTTCAAAATCTGCTAGCATTTTGCGGATCTGCTAGCGTTTTTTGGTGTGCACCGGGCCTGACAGAGTATTCCAAACTTTGACAGACACTGATCATCTAATAAAGCATTGTTTTCAGTGGCATTAGCAGTGTCACTTTTTGTACTGGGCAAACATGAAATAAGCAAGTCTTCCAGCACACCTCAACTAATCTGGTTAATGTTTATCTGGAAGTCTGTTTGGCTGCTCTGCACATGGTCGCTGCCTGTTGTGCTGGCGTTTTCAATCAGCCCAATTGTTGAATTGTTTTCACTTGAAAAGCGTAAAATGAAAACTATTCTCTCTGATTAAATTAATGAATCGAGTGGAATGTTTGGCTTTGCAGGTGTCTATAGTGAATGAGTCACTTTGATGACATAATTTGTGTCAATCACAGCTCCCTGGGATTATGTTCCACACCAGTATGACCTAATCTCTGCTTTTATAGTGATCTCCTAAACAGCAGCATTTAAATAGTATCCATTGTGGTTATTCATACAGCTAATTAATCTAGAGTATGTGTCCCTGCTAGGGGGCATTTGGAGCCTTGCAGAACAGGTGTTGCACAAATGAAGATGACATCAGAGCTGCCTCATTTCTTTCATTCAGGTTTCAGCCCAGGATTCTTGTCTCTGCATGGAGGAATTGACAACATTGTTTTTTCAGCCTGCATAAATCTGGTGGGAAAATCTGAGGCCACTAACAAATATTTACAAAATTAGTTACATAGTTATATGGGTCGAAAAAAGACATATGTCCATCGAGTTCAACCAGAAAATAAAGTACAACACCAGCCAGCTCCCTCACATATCCCTGGTGATCCAGAGGAAGGCAAAAAACTCTTAAGGTGCGTACACACATGCGACTATAGTCGTTTGTAACGATCGTTCCCCGATCTTTACCAACGACGATCGTTACAAAAAACGAACCACCGACTATTAAGGCAAACGACGAACGAGCCAAATCGCTACAAAAGAAAGTTCTGCCTCGGCGGATTTTAACCAACGACGATCGTTTGCAAAAGAAGTACATCGTTGGAAACGATCGTTCGTACTAGGCTTGACATGCGCATTTCACTATTTCTCCATGGAACTTCTCATTTTTATGCGCAGGCGCAATAGTTGCTTTACGTGATGTAACGTTTGTTCTAACGATCAGATCGTTACACACATTTTAAAACTACCTTTACTTAGGTCGTTCTTTCATCAATTAAAAGTTCGTTCGTCGTTCTTAACGAACGATCGTTGTCGCATGTGTGTACGTAGCATTACAAGGCATGGTCCAATTAGCCCCAAAAGGGAAAAAATTCCTTCCCGACTCCAAATGGCAATCGGATAAAATCCCTAGATCAACGCCACCGGGAATTAGCTAGTATAGCCATGGATGTCGTTCAACGCAAGGAAAGCATTTACATGCAGATATATAATTTGTCATAACCACTTCCTGTGGCAATACATTACACATCTTAATCACTCTTACTGTAAAGAACTCTTTCTTAAAGAGAGTCTGAAGCGAGAATAAATCTCGCTTCAGACCTCATATATAGCAGGGGCACGTGTGCCCCTGCTAAACCGCCGCTATCCCGCGGCTTAACGGGGGTCCCTTGACCCCCAAATCCCCCTCCGTGCAGCTTGGAGTTCTTCCTGGTTGGGGCAGGGCTAACCGCCGCAGCCCTGCCCCACGCGCGTCTGTCAGCGCGTATCTCCGCCTCTCTCCCGCCCCTCTCAGTCTTCCTTCACTGAGAGGGGCAGGGGAGAGGCGGCGATGCGCCGCTGATAGACGCGACTGGAGGCAGGGCTGCATGCGTTAGCCCTGCCTCCATGAACGACCAACTTTGCGACCAAGTCTTGCGGGGGTGGGTTTGGGGGTGAAGGGACCCCCGTTTAGCGTCGCGATAGCGGCGGTTTAGCAGGAGCACACATGCCCCTGCTAACTATGAGCTCTGAAGCGAGATTTATTCTCGCTTCAGAGTCTCTTTAAATAAATGGCTGAAATGTTTTTTTTTACTTCATGCACTGATCATGTGCCCATGATTGCCCATGTCCAGGCTTAAGCCTCATATACATGGTACAATTTTCCATCAGATTGACGGATCGATCAGATAATTTCCGACCTGTCCGATCGATTAACTTATCTGTACGTTTTTGGGGATGTGGCTGTAATCCAGAGTGCCCGGAGGAAACCCACACAGACACAGGGTGAACATACAAACTCCATGCAGATAGTGCCCCTTGCTGGGATTTGAACCTGGGACCTAGCGTTGCAAGATTCCCAAAGGATATGTCAGTGACCTTGGGGATCAACCGCACTCTCACTGGATATTAGTACTGTGAATTCTGAGCACCGCCAACAATAATCTAGTCTCTGTATGTGTGCCATATTTCAGCAATTCTCTGTAAGGGCCCTCGCACATTGCAAATCCGATTTGCGGTTCCGATTTGCATTTTTCATAGAATCGAAATTGCATGGCAAAACGGAGCTAGTGTGCAAGGGGCCTGGCTTGCTTTACTGAAAACACATTGCAAAAAGTTGTGAATCAGGATGATAAGCATATTGGTGATTGTTTCCTATTTTTATTTCCATGTTGGCTGTATTAGTCATTTCATCACCTCCATATAACACTGTATCCTGTTTTCTAATGAAGTTTTTATGTAACATTTTTGGCCTAAATCTTGTTATTCTACTCTTTTCTCACATTTTCAGCTATCCTGAGTCTTTTGGGGGCTTTCTTGTCAGCATTCCTACACAATAGGCGTGGAAGGGTGCTTTGAATCATTGTAGTAGTTGGGGTTTAGGCTCTGCCAAGGCTCCTAGCTCTGTGGTTATCAGGCCAGGCCTTGCCCATCTATGTGTGCCTTTTCCTGTTGGCAAGCACTATTGATTGTATGTAAATGCCGTGGAAAGTGTTGGGATTTGGCAGATGAACGTTCTCTGGTTTTGTTATGACCCTCCTGTTTCTAATTCTTATGCCATTCTGTGAAATGGTCTGAGCAGAGACATCTGGACTGACCGATAGCAGAGTGCATTGATTGACTGTAACCCAAATAATCCAAAATCCATTTGCAATTGTCCATTCAGTGCTGTTGCTTATCTGAGGGTAGGTGTAAAGACTTGCTATGTTTTGTTCCTGTTTGCGCTGTTTTGTTTTAATTGGACTATAAAGTGGACCTGAACTCGTGCACAGGACAGAAGGAAAACGCAGAGAAATGCACCCTGTATGTATTTAAGAGTTTAGCCAGTCTAATTTCCCCCTCATCTGTGTCTAATCACAAGTTGTAATTTGATCTCTCCCTGTGTCACATGACTGCCACGGCAGATAAGCTTATTAGAAAGCACAGGATTTTAAAGAAACTCTGACGCCTCCTAAAATACCTGTTTTTACTTGACAAGCCTCTTCAGCATTAATGCCAGTGCTGATCCCTGTGGCTGAACACTCATTTAATACACCGAAATCCCGGGGCAAAAATCCACGATTTTCAAAGTCGTGGATTTTGCTGCCCGGGGGAGGCAGAGCTTTGAGCTATATCTCTGCCTCCATTCGCGTTAATCTGTGCGGATCTCTGCCTTTTCCCGCCCCTCTCAGTGAAAGAAGACTGAGAGGCTGGAGGAGGCGGAGACCAGTGCAGATTGACGCTAGTAGAGGCAGAGCTACTGCACAAAGCTCTGCCTCTACACGGAAGTAGCACAGCAATTTGCCCTGAAGATTTCAGGGGTATTTGAGTGTTCAGCCGCGGGGATGCAGCGTTTCACCACTGGCATTAATGCTGAAGAGGCTTGTCAAGTAAAAACAGGTATTTTAGGAGGCTTCAGTGTCTCTTCAGCAATATGTCTGCTTTCATGAAAGCAGGAAGTAGAAACAGTGCAGATTTATTATAGGATTTGTTATAGCTGTAACAAAGAAATGTTTTTCTTTAAAGGATATTATGCTGTTGTATATCTTTTACAGCAGAGAGGACTTTATGAGTTCAGGTCCACTTTAAGGGCCTTCTAATACTGTAGAGTGCTTTAGTCTAAGGCCCAGTGCACACCAAAACCGCTAGCAGATCCGCAATACGCTAGCGGTTTTGGGAGCTGATTTCAGAGCGATTCTAGGTATGTTTAGAGAGGTTTTCTAAACATACCTAGCGGTTTTGCGTGCGTTTTTGTGTAGCAGATTACACATATTGTTACAGTAAAAGCTGTTACTGAACAGCTACTGTAACAAAAATGCCTGGCAAACCGCTCTGAACTAGCGTTTTTCAGAGCGGTTTGCGTTTTTCCTATACTTTACATTGAGGACGAAACGCTTCCGAAAACCGCAAACGCGCAGCAGGAGGCGCGTTTGCGGCTTGGCAAAAACCGCAAACCGCCGGTGTGCACCATCCCATTGCAATACATTAGACAAGCGTTTTTAGAGCCGGATGCGGCCGGCGGATCGCTCCAAAAACCGCTCGGTGTGCACTGGGCCTAACACTTACTTACCAGGGTTGTGGAGTTGGTATAAAAATCACTCCATAGCCCTGCAGCCTGCAACCTTATTATAAGATGTGTGCTTATGACATGAACATGCTAAGGAAAGGTCATCACAAATACACAAAAACCGCGCTGATAGATATGCTTTTGAGGAGTCGCCCAGGCGACGAAACCGGTCAAGCTAATGCGACCACTTTTTTAGCAAGCTTACAGACATCAGAGGGGCGAGGTGGAGAGCTACTGGAAGCGGACCCAGCCAGCGCAACAAGCCGATCCGGCGGCCTACGATTGGGGTAGAGCCCATTAAAACTCTGTGCCCAACACCAAGCCTCATGTTTGTAAGTGCGCATTTCTTTTAGAATAAACTTGTTTTTACAGTATTACGCTATGAGAGCTCTGTTCATGTTTTAGAAGTGTACATGTTCCTGTACAAGTCTCATTGAGCGGATAAAGTTCCTGAGTGGCAGGGGGCGGCCTGATGACCCCATAAGCGCTGAAGACCCACCTAACAGAGGGTCATACAATAGCGGTGAGTGCCCACTGTGAGGGGTGTGGTGGTGGTGACTACTCGCTGAAGGTGATCAGTGGCGAGAACAGCCTGCAACTTAGGAAAAAGCACTGGATTGTTTATCTATTGGATAAATAGCGTTTTGACTGTTTTTCCCTACAGGATTGCATCTAACAGAGACTTGATTACTGTGAACATTTGTGCGCAGCCTCCGAGCTTGGAATGCTAAGGAAAGGTGCCCATACACTTATCATATTTTCCATTGATATCCGGCAGATTTGATAACTCTGATCAAATCTGCTAGAAATTGATGTCTGATCTTTTGATTTTTGGCTGAAGATATGGCCCGATTTGCAGAGGACGGGAAAATGGCAGTAGCGACATTTGATGACCTGTCGGCAGCAGGGCTTACACTCATCTGGCAACAAATCAGACAAAAACTGTGCTAAAACTGTAATGGGAATTATGGCTACAGAGGCACCCAAATTGTGATAAAAATGGCTTAATTCGCCCACCTGCAATACCTAGAAGCCGAATTACTTATTTCCCCATTTTTCGGCTTTACCCTGCCCCCAAATTTCCCTGCGCCTTTAATTACATTTATGCCCTGGCAAGCAATGTGTGCCTCCACAGATATTCAATAGATTTTTATGCTGAAAACTATTATCTCAGAGTTAATGCTGTTAGGCCCCCGTTCACACTGCACGCGGTTCCAGCCGCGTTTTGGAAACGCGTGCAGGTGGCTGATGTTCACACTGCATGCGTTCCGGACCTGTGCGGTCCGGGAACGCATGCTGCACGCATTTTTTGTAAAAACGCGTGGCTGTCCCATTCACTTTTCAGTGATGGGATCAGCCACGCAACTCACACAAACGCGGATGGCGTGCGTTCGCAAGCGTTGCGTTCCGCATGCGTGGCCATTCGCGTTTGTGATGTGAACAGGGCCTAAATCAGCACTGCGTGTCATACACTCTGAGGACAGGCTCCCTATAAACAGGCCATGTGGGCAGATGTGACGGCTGAGTGAAAAGATCATGTGTATAGGAAGTGCACTGCTCCTGTATTGTCTTTATATTATTATGAGAATGCCAGATAGTGCAGTCAGGTCTGATATAGTAGGACACAGGATATAGGGAGGACTTGTGTCTGATCAATCACAGAGTATAATCCATATCCGGATACATAATTTACTGCCATTAGTAAAAATGCTTTATTGTGTGGAAGGGTGGAGATAATTGCTTCCTGTTCTTTATAGCTGTTATTGTTGCTATTTTGGGTGATCATAATGATCAATTTTAACATTGTAGCCTGGAGGCCATCCTCTTGTGTAACTGTATGCTGAAACTTGGCCGGTAGTGTTGGTGCATTCAGCATATTCAAATTCTGCTGCTGTGATCCTGAATCTTTGTGCATGTGCACTGTGGCTGCCATGCAAAGTACCGCGAGTGCTTGAATTCCTGTTTGCGCCTCTCGTGTGCCGTCGCGTGTTCCTACGTGCAGGTAGATGGATCGGGGAAACTCGTTCGCTGGTAGTCGTCCCTATGAAGTTCCCCAATTCATTGTCAGGTGAGTATTCAGCTTTAGGAAGGTGTCAGTGCTATATAAATACTAAATAAAAAATGCATCTCAAACTGCTCTATTTTAAAAGTCCAGACCTTCGACCTGGTTATGCCCTTTCTCTATGTAGGCCAGTTTTCTTTATTTGGACCCTTGAGCTGGTGTAATGTAGACCTGGGTTCTCTCCACACCACCTGTCCACTGATGTACACCTGTCACTGCAAGAAACAATCTCAAAGTATCCAGTGGTCATGTGACTGCCTCAGTTCTGCATCTGGGGCTGGCAAACTCTGGCTTTGCTGATGCTATTAGCAGAGCAGCAGCAGCAGCAGAAGCTTAGGTTGATTGTTAGTGGGTATATTTCACCTGAGCTTACTTTATAATGAAACTGGAGTAAAACTTTTGCTCACCCACAGGCATTAGTTGACAATCATTGGAAAGAGATGGGCAAGATAGAAGACCTCCCTGTTTCTTGTTCTGACAGGGTTCATAACTGCTGAGGGGGTCGCACTCGGCTGCCTGACTTACAGAATCGCTCCAGGCGTGACAGCCCATACTAATCAATGAGCTTAATCGCATGTAACTTGTAATGCAGCTCCAGCATTAGGAGAAAAAAAATGTACTGCTTGCAGAGTAATATTGCACACCACTTGCGCTTCCCATAGCTGACTGTGGACGATGCATGCGTTAAAAGGGGCTTGCAATCTAGAAAAATTGTATGTGGAAAACCGCGGCTGTTCTCCATGGACGGAAGTGTGAACCCTCCCTATCTCTCCTCTAAGTACCTATTTCTCTGCTTGTGGATTTATGCTGCTGGTATTAAATCAGTACCAGGCAGAGCAATGGAGTCGGAGCAATTTTGGGGGCCTGGAGTCTGTGATTTCATAAACTGAGAATTCAGGAGTCGGTTGATTTTTGTACAAAATCTACAGCCCTGATAAGTGATAGACTAAGGAGTCGGAGCCATTTTGGGCACCTGGAGTCGGTTGTTTCATAAACTGAGGAGTTGGAGTAGGATGATTTTTGTACCGACTTCACAGCCCTGGTACCAGGAATATTCAGCTAAGTGTTTTTGTTGGGAAACCTGTGCAGTGAAATCACATCTGCACAAAGGCTACATGTCTGGAATATTTTGACTTTTAAACAAAACTCATACTTGTGTCCAGGGCCGTGGAGTCGGGGCAATTTTGGGTGCCTGGAGTCGGGAAAAAATACTCCGACTCCTAATGAATTAAAACTGTAATTAAAATAGAAAATATGATAAAATGTTCTATTTCTCAGATAATAGTAGTAGTCATAAATAATTTATACATACAGTAATTAGTTACTTGTTGTGCTGCTTCAATAAAGCAGTCCCCGTATTTTTAAAGTCAGATACACATCAGATTGTGACTGTATATATGATGTGTACACAGGAATCCCTTATATATACTAAATAACGTCTATGCTGTAAGTATAAAGCCTGATGTGTAGCTGTGTCACTAATAGAGATGGTCAATGAGATGGAAATAAGTTTGCGTTGATTCTGATTTCTGCAAATGTACGCACTCTCTTTGCTCATGAAATCAAATAATTTGATATGTTGTTAATATTTGGTTTGATGACTACGAATTAAATGGTACCTGAGAAGGATGAAAAGAAAAGTTCTATACATACCTGGGGCTTCTTCCAGCCCCTTTCAGGCTAATCAGTCCCTCGCTGTCTACCTCCACCACCTGGTTCTTCTGCTATGAGTCCTGGTAATTCAGCCAGTCAGCGCAGTCCGGCTGCATGCCGCTTCCACAGCCAGAAGCGTTCTGCACCTGTGCAATAGTGCTGCGCAGGTGTAGTACGCTCCCAGCAGCGTAGTGTGTGCATGCGCACTACGCCAGACTGGCTTAAGTACCTGGACTCATAGCAGAAGATCCAGGTGGCGGAGGAGGACAGCGAGGGACTGATTAGCCTGAAGGGGGCTGGAGGAAGCCCCAGGTATGTATAAAACTAATTTCATCTGTCTCAGGTTTACTTTGTTACACAGTAGTACTATGCTCTACATATGCACTCTCCACAGAGCTGCAGGGAATCCACCGAGAATGTTGTGCACATTGAACACAGAGGTGTTGTCTGTCACCCATAAACCTGGTTCAGATTGTGCATGAAGAATGTGTAATAGAGGAAGAATCTCCTTATTCCCCTGCTGAGTACCTGCACATCACTCTTACATGTACTCACAGTTACATTGCCTAGGGCCTGATAGATGTTCTTTGTTCCAGTCTGTACCTTTTACAAGTACTCTTACCAAGGACTAGTTTTAGTCTGACTAAAGGGAATAAATATGGCAGTCTCCATATCCTTCTCACTTCAGTTGTCTTTTAAAATTCCTAAGCGTTGGCAGTTGAGACGAATTTCATGTTACATACTTTCAATCAACAAGATTGTAATATGCATATCATATCTGATCACAGCAAAGATTACTAAAATGTTACTGAAATAGCAGTCATGAAGTTGTTTTTATGTGCAGTCCCTGCAGTTCAAGATTTCGGTAATTTACGTAGCTCTAGATTTATTCCATACATTTTACTCTGCAGGTTCTACCTGTAGATACCATTACATGACTGAAAAAAACTGTTTTCAAGCTAATCTCCCTTGGGTCATATCAGGTCTTGGTGAGAATTACAGGTTTGCTGGGTGGCACAAGCTATTCACAGTTCTCTAGCTTTGCAAATCAAGGCCAGTGGAAAAAAAGGATTCAAGGATGTGCTAGAGTTAAATTATACTCTATAGACTGTATTTAAATGCAGACTTCCTTGTTATGCTTGAGTTTTCTCTATTTGACTGTGGGAGCTTTTATGTCACAGGCTTGTGCATTTGCTGTGTAATGAAATGCCTGATTGGTTAGCCTGACAGCTACTGTAGATTATGTCTGATCTATAGATACCGTGTGGAACTATGTCTGACATATAGATGCAGTGTGGTATTATGCCTGATGTATAGATGCAGTGTGGTATTATGCCTGATGTATAGATGCAGTGTGGTAATATGTCTGATGTATAGATGCAGTGTGGTACTATGTCTGATGTATAGAAGCAGCGTGGGACTATGTCTGACATATAGATGCAGTGTGGTATTATTCCTGATGTATAGATGCAGTGTTATACTATGTCTGATGTATAGATGCAGTGTGGTATTATGTCTGATGTATAGATGCAGTGTGGTAATATGTCTGACATATAGATGCAGTGTGGTATTATGTCTGATGTATAGATGCAGTGTGGTAATATGTCTGATGTATAGATACCGTGTGGAACTATGTCTGATGTATAGATGCAGTGTGGTATTATGCCTGATGTATAGATGCAGTGTGGTATTATGCCTGATGTATAGATGCAGTGTGGTACTATGTCTGATGTATAGATGCAGTGTGGAATTATGTCTGATGTATAGAAGCAGCGTGGTTCCTTGTCTGACATATAGATGCAGTGTGGTATTATTCCTGATGTATAGATGCAGTGTGGTAATATGTATGATGTATAGATACAGTGTGGTACTATGTCTGATGTATAGATGCAGTGTGATACTATGCCTGATGTATAGAAGCAGCGTGGTACTATGTCTGACATATAGATGCAGTGTGGTAATATGTATGATGTATAGATGCAGTGTGATACTATGCCTGATGTATAGCTGCAGTGTGGTACTATGTCTGACATATAGATGCAGTGTGGTATTATTCCTGATGTATAGATGCAGTGTGGTACTATGTCTGATGTATAGAAGCAGCGTGGGACTATGTCTGACATATAGATGGTAGTATGGTGGTAATATTCCTGATGTATAGATGCAGTGTGATACTATGCCTGATGTATAGATGCAGTGTGGTAATATGTCTGATGTATAGATGCAGTGTGATACTATGCCTGATGTATAGATGCAGTGTGGTAATATGTCTGATGTATAGATGCAGTGTGATACTATGCCTGATGTATAGATGCAGTGTGATACTATGTCTGATGTATAGACGCAGTGTCTTACTATATATGATGTATAGATGCAGTGTAGTACTATGTCTGATGTATAGAAGCAGTGTAGTACTATGTCTGATGTATAGATGCAGTGTTGTACTATTTCTGATGTATAGATGCAGTGTTATACTATGTCTGATGTATAGATGCAGTGTGATACTATGCCTGATGTATAGATGCAGTGTAGTACTATGCCTGATGTATAGATGCAGTGTGATACTATGCCTGATGTATAGATGCAGTGTGATACTATGCCTGATGTATAGATGCAGTGTAGTACTATGTCTGATGTATAGATGCAGTGTGATACTATGCCTGATGTATAGATGCAGTGTAGTACTATGTCTGATGTATAGATGCAGTGTGATACTATGCCTGATGTATAGATGCAGTGTGATACTATGCCTGATGTATAGATGCAGTGTAGTACTATGCCTGATGTATAGATGCAGTGTAGTACTATGCCTGATGTATAGACGCAGCGTGATGCTATGCCTGATGTATAGATGCGGTGTTATACTATGTCTGATGTATAGATGCAGCTTGGTACTATGCCTGATGTATAGATGCAGTGTGATACTATGCCTGATGTATAGAAGCAGTGTGATACTATGCCTGATGTATAGATGCAGTGTGATACTATGCCTGATGTATAGATGCAGTGTGATACTATGTCTGATGTATAGACGCAGTGTCTTACTATATATGATGTATAGATGCAGTGTAGTACTATGTCTGATGTATAGAAGCAGTGTAGTACTATGTCTGATGTATAGAAGCAGTGTAGTACTATGTCTGATGTATAGAAGCAGTGTAGTACTATGTCTGATGTATAGATGCAGTGTTATACTATGTCTGATGTATAGATGCAGTGTTATACTATGTCTGATGTATAGATGCAGTGTGATACTATGCCTGATGTATAGATGCAGTGTAGTACTATGCCTGATGTATAGACGCAGCGTGATGCTATGCCTGATGTATAGATGCGGTGTTATACTATGTCTGATGTATAGATGCAGTGTGATACTATGCCTGATGTATAGATGCAGTGTGATACTATGCCTGATGTATAGATGCAGTGTGATACTATGCCTGATGTATAGATGCAGTGCTATACTATGGGATTGATGCACAAAGTTGCTGTAATATTGCTGTGGGAAGACAGCGCATCGCAATAGTACCATTACTCCTGGTAGCAGGTTAACGTGATCCACAGTACTTGAGTAACGTGAGCGTTGCTACTGAAACGGCTTTACTAACGGCTGCTCAGTAGCACTCTTGTGAATGGTGTGCACATGGAAGAGGAGCTTAGGAATGGAAAACAGAAGCTGCATATGAGGAGCAGCACATAGAAGAGAGGAGCTGCTGCCCAAGGGGGCAAAGTATAAAAGAGATGGACTGCTATGTTGTTATTCAGTCATGTCCGACTCTGTGACCCCATGTACCATAGCACACCAGGTCCTTCTATCCTTTACTTGGACCTGCTGGTATGTCTTATGTGGAGTTTAGTTTCCTATAAAGAGAAGTGAGTGCTATGCCCTTACCACATAACTTTCCTGGGTGCTGAAGGTTTGGGAAATATGGTTATGTGATTAGTTAATTATATGAGGGAATTTTTTGTTTCCCCATAATGGACAGTACAGGGAGTGGAATATATAACTAACAGATGAATTCTTTGTACAGTTACTGTATTTGTGTAAACAAAGAGATCTGGGGCCTGTGGAAGCATCTGCTGCTTCAGCTGGTTAGTGAGTGCATTTCCTTTAAATTAACTTCCTGCGCTGAAGACCGGCCTCATGCTGTGTCTTTCAGTGGTTTCCTATTATTAAACTAGCTCAAGACTGTTTCAAGATCTTGCAGAGTCACCAGACTTTTCTCATTTGAATGATGTGTAATAATTATACAGGGTCGGTGCAAGTTCAAGAACTTGATGTACAGAACTCCTGTGCTTTGTGACGTTTTGTAAATTAACGTGTGTACCTGACTTACAACACCTGCATGTTAACAGAAGAGCCATACTAATGCCATTCTCTTTGGTCTTTTTCTAAAATCTGCTTATCTGATATATAACAGGAGATGGGAATATTTAGCTGGAGTCTCTCTTGGAGAGGCTGTTGCTGTGGTTTGGGTCATCATTAAGCTGTTTATATGTGAAGTGGGTGGAGCATAGACATGACTCTAAAAGGCAATTGTAGCCCATAGCCGTGGCAGTCTGTGGTGCAGGAAATGGCTTATGAAAGGACTCCCAATTAAGTTCAAGTTCCCAAATTAAGTCTTAGTACACATTTTGCTGTACCCAGCCAGAGGATCAACAGCTGTACCTCACTGGAAGTCCATTACAGGGTCCACTGCACAGTGAGTGGATGCGTGTCTGTCTTACCAGATGAGTGGCAATGTATCCACTGTCCAGAACACCTATGTCTTTTGATCAGTTGCTATCAGCTCTAGGTAATGATCTGGCACTGGTCCTGGTTTGAAGCAAGCCTTAAAGGGTACCTGAACCTAAAAAAAAAAAATGTTTTTAATGCATATCTCAGTAGTGTGAAGCCTCTGGCTAGTGCAAAGACTTCCCTCATCCTCCTCAATGTTGCCTTTCCAGTGCTGGGACCCTTTGAACATGTTGAATATATTCTCGCGGCCGTGCTCACATCCGTGTATGAGCAGGGCCACACTGCACAGGCGCAGGCAAGGCCTGCTCAGTAGCATGAAGACACTCGTGTGTGTGTGTGTGTGTGTGTGTGTGTGTGTGTGTGTGTGTGTGTGTGTGTGGCCTTTCCCTCCTTGCATGAGCAGTTTGTGCTACTGCGCAGGTGCCTGCCCATACTTGTTCCTGCACAGTGCAGCCTTGTTTGTACACAGATGGGAGCGGAGTCACGAAGAAGAGGATGCCAGAAAGCAGTAGAGCAGTCAAGGAGAATTGGGGAAGCCTCTGGATCATCCAGAGCCTTCCCTATGCTCAGGTATCTAACTTTTTTTCTTATGATTACCTCACCAGTTTTTGGTGGGGTGGGAGAGACCTTGTCATCCGGCCTCCTGAATGACCTCGTCTCCTCATTGACCAAAAGAAGTAGAAGATTGTGTATACATTTTCACGAGTTTGTACTGTTTACTGTTTACATTGCTATGTGGGCAATTTTTGTTTTTTTGTTTGCGCGCATGTGTGTGTTTCACAACTAGTTCCATGTTAATTTCTCGCTGGCTTGTGTAGGCTTCATTGGTATGGCAAAAAACTTGACACTTTGCTTTTCTCTTTCCAGGTCCAGATCTGTGGCTGATGGGAAGAGAGTAGCACTGAATGCTTGCTGCGGAGCTCTGGGAAGCACGCTGGGATGTTGCGTCAGAACGGCGGTGGTAACAGGCGTGGTTTGGGATTTTCACGGTTTTCTACCTCAAACTTTTTCACCATCTCAAATTCTTCCACGTGGGGAATGGGGCGGAGCACCAAAAGCAACTCCCTGAGCAGCATCAGCACCAATTCGGATGGCTGTGACAGCTCAGTGGTGGATCCGGACTATATTATGCAGCTGGTGAATGACGTCAGGAGATTTGCGGATGTTCTTCTCTTTCTAAAAGAAGCCTTTGTGTCTCCAGGTGAGTCCCAAGGTCTGGTTTAACTACTTCAGGGGAAAGAATGGTTTGTGCCTGCCTGGAACCTGTCATTTCATCTTTTTGTCAAAAGGCGAATTGTATTTTGAATGTATTCTCTGAATTTTTTTTGGCTGTGAAGATGTATTGGAAACCTTTAACTTAGTTGGCAAGTTGCAGATCATTAAGAAACTTGCTGGAGGTGCGGGATGGCAAGCTGCCCTGCGCAGAGTAGCGTTTGCCACCAGCTAGTTTCTTAATGATCTTCAACTTGCCAACTAAGGTACAGGTTTGCAATAAATTTCCTTACCGCCGCAAGCGCCAATTAATACGCTTCCCAGACAATCACAGCAGGGTGGGGCAGGAGGTGATGTGTACAGGGTGGGTGGACACAGCAAAGGACTGGGCAGGAGGGTGTGTGTGCATGTTTAATAGACACAGCACTTCATCCAATTAGGGCGGGACAGGAAGGGGCTGTGTGCGAGAGAGTACATACATACATACATACATACATACATACATACATACATACATACATACATACATACATACATACATACAGCAGATGGCTTGGAAATGATTATTAGATAGTACTTATCTTATTACTGTAGAATTGTTCTCTTCTGAATCCTAAAATGGTGTGTGGGGTTGGGGATCATTGTGCCACCATCTTGAAATGTAAGGATAGGACATACCTAGTAGGGAGCTGCCAAGCAAGCTACTAGTGGTGTAAGGTATCCTTACATCTAGTGAACCATTGGCTAGTCTGGTGTCAGCTTAGCAGCAGGTGTGGAACCCTCAGTCCCTACTTAATCACTGTACCCTACCAGAGCTTTGATGAGGCCAGCCAAGAAAAAGCAGAGGCAACCATGCTGATAAGCACATGGTCAATAAACACTCCAGGAGCCCTTGGAAGCACTTGTGTCTCTGAGTGCTTCCGAAGATGGGCCACTCCATACTGCATGTGCGTGGGCCCACAGCACGGAGCCGCCCATTTTCGGAAGCACTTTGGTACAAAAGGATTTCCAAAGCCTCCTCAGAAACCACAAACATCCACAGGTGAGGTTATTAGCGTCTCAGCAGAGCTCATTGTGGACTTCCACAAAACATGCACTGTTGGGGTACTGGAAGACTGAGTTGAGAAACCCTGAGGTATGGAACAGGTATGCTGATAGCATCCAAGTCTGACTTTTCTTTGAGGGAAAAAGCAGAGGGCCAGACATAACTCAGTTGTAGTATCTGTGCCACAGGATTCTTGCGCCGCCCAAGGCCCATACACTCTTCTTTTGGAGGCACGGTTACTGACCTGAGGAAGTGGCTATTGCCATGAAACGCGTTGTCAAGTGCAAAATTAAAAACTATTAGAATTTTATCCCGATCTCCACAGTCCTATTTGTCCTGATCACAGCATCCACAAGGTAGGACACGTGCAAGGTTTATGTAGTAGATACACCATATACATAGATATTTATTCTACATCTGGTGCCTCCATTTAGATATAGTCAATCCCCCAAAGCACCATGCATTCGTTAAAAATAGCACACGCTTTTGTAAACATTAAGACTGCGTACTACAGATTGGAAATTCCCACCACCCGTAATGGACACGGCATAAGTTGTAAGTATCGATTTCAACAACTCCTTCAAAAAATAGATCGTAATGTAGGATCCTACTTTAAGAAAAAGTGCTGGCCGGCCTTATGTTTCAAAAATACTTCCACTTCCGGAAGGTAGATACGTCCGTTGTTAGTGGATTTGTCCAATACAATGTATGCCAACAGTCACATTGATATGCACCTCTTTGTAGCCCAATTTCAGAGCAGGCTGCATCTACTATGGGTACCTCTAAACCTTAGCTCTTCTCACGAACTTTCAAGTTGTATACTCAGTCCGATACTGCAGTGCTTCTCTCTCCAGTCAGCTCACGGCGTTGCTTGGCGGCCTGCGTCACTTCCTGCTGGCAAGTCCAGTGTGACGCTCGCTCGCTTTCCCCGCAAGCCCAGAGCGGTCTCTTTGGGTGACGTCACCTTAAAGCAATAGGACCTTTGTTCCAGAAATGGTCGCTTTAGCGCTATTGCGACCAACCAGGTTCCTATACTTCAGAAACAGCTTATCTTCAGGAGAACCTCTACGCGTTTCAGCTAAAAATCGTTAGCCTTCATCATAAAGCGACCATTTCTGGAACAAAGGTCCTATTGCTTTAAGGTGACGTCACCCAAAGAGACCGCTCTGGGCTTGCGGGGAAAGCGAGCGAGCGTCACACTGGACTTGCCAGCAGGAAGTGACGCAGGCCGCCAAGCAACGCCGTGAGCTGACTGGAGAGAGAAGCACTGCAGTATCGGACTGAGTATACAACTTGAAAGTTCGTGAGAAGAGCTAAGGTTTAGAGGTACCCATAGTAGATGCAGCCTGCTCTGAAATTGGGCTACAAAGAGGTGCATATCAATGTGACTGTTGGCATACATTGTATTGGACAAATCCACTAACAACGGACGTATCTACCTTCCGGAAGTGGAAGTATTTTTGAAACATAAGGCCGGCCAGCACTTTTTCTTAAAGTAGGATCCTACATTACGATCTATTTTTTGAAGGAGTTGTTGAAATCGATACTTACAACTTATGCCGTGTCCATTACGGGTGGTGGGAATTTCCAATCTGTAGTACGCAGTCTTAATGTTTACAAAAGCGTGTGCTATTTTTAACGAATGCATGGTGCTTTGGGGGATTGATTGTGGAGTTCGGATGTTTATAGAGTGATCACTTCTGGTACAGAATTTTTATGAAATTTTTTTATGCAAACCTGAAGAAAATCATAGATTAAATTGGTTATTTTTTAACAAATAGCGCATGTCCATTTGTTTATAAATATATATTTTTAATATTTTGAGGGTTCTGGGATCCCCCTTTTTTGGAACGTGCAGCTCAATAGGTATAAACCTTCCCAGCGCCTACTCCCATTGATATCCATTTAGATATAGTACAGGGTAAGCAATCCTCTGAGAAAAACTACCCAATCAGTTTTTCTTCCAGTGGGCCTACACTCTGAGGTAAACCTGTGGGATTCAGAATCTACTTTTATGTCTTCTGTAAAGAAAGATTTACAAGTTCAGTTCCAATTTAGTAAGCAGTAAGTAAATGAGCAATAAGCTCGGGTCTCTTCTCGTGTTATTCCAAAAATAAAGGAGCAAAATGATGGGCTGATTAGTCAGTTTCTTTATAAATGCACGTATAATTTTACAGGAAAACAAATCCCACTTTTAAATCCAATGTTTAATGTAGTACTTGAGTCACTGCTGTCCGTGTAAGGCTGGCTTGTCTTTGATGTTGAAGGGAAACATCTTGGTGTGAAGCTTTTCATGCTTCAGGCTGATACTGGGGCCTGTAGCTCTTTGTGATGGAAATGGCCAGACATGAAGAGAAGGACTTTCTGAGTTTTTGTCTTGGAGATGCCAAATGAGGGGCCTTTATGCTTGAAGCAGCTCTGAAGGGAGACCTTTTTCCTTATTGCTTTTAAGCATGAGAATGTTGTCATTAGCTTAATATTATGTTGTGTTCTTCAGCACGTTAATTACATGTAAGAGCAAGTAAACAGTCTTGTTTGGTAACTTCATTGTTGAACCTGTGCATGATGCAGGCCTAGGCATTAACTGAATGGAATATATTAAAATAATTATGCCTGTATAGGGTTAGTCATAGTTTACTTTGTAGTAGCACAACCTTTGTTTACTTACTCTGTCATGTATTTAAAGAGAAAATGTGTGTATATTAGATGTTTTATATAGCCCAAGTATATTTAATGATGGAATTCCAGACATGTTGTGTTTTTTTTTTTTTTTTTTGTCATAGTTCTTTTTTTTTTCTCCATAATTTATTTTTATTTCTTGTCTTGCTGGTTGGCAGATGCAGCAATATTCTGCTTTCCTGCCTTAGTTGATATCTTGGACAAAGTTATGGCTAGAGAAATCAACATATAAATGACAAAGCCATTACAGGTCATGGAAAGGGAGCATAGCTGTTTTTCTGTATCTGGAAGCTGGGCTTCTGTCATCTCTGGCAGTACACACTGAAGCACTTCTGTCTCCCCGATCCCTTGAGCGAGAGTACAGTGCTGACATCACACAGATGCGTTATTAGCCTCCTTCCTACAGACATGCCTTTTGCTCGGGGAAGGGGCAGAACAGTGTGATCGGGGATCGCTAATAAAGGTCTGGCATGCCTGATCTTTAGCAGTGTGGCTGTTTTACACACGCTTAATTCACGCTAGATTCTTGCCTGAGGCAGTCTTTATCGTCTGGCACAGCCAAGCTCGATCCAACGCGTTTACATAGCTTTAAAAGGCATGTAGTGATTAGATGGAGACGTTCACTCCCCTCTTATTTGCATTGCTGCACCCCATCATTACTCAGTGATCAAGTGTCTCTCTCAGAGCAATGTGTTCGGTCTATGGGGTTGGTAGGTGATACAATGGTGCAGCCTATGACAGAGCTACCAGTGGGTGGGGTAAAGACTAGTACAATGCCCTTGCACATTTCTGTTTATATATCCAGTGTGCCTGAACTTTAAACATTGTATGGGGGGGCAGCTTTACACCACCTGTGCCTAATTTAGTTCAGGCTATCGTGTAGCCTAACAGGTGGCTTCAAAACTACTTTGGCCATAAGTGCCTGGATGTGATGATAAAGGTGTTTACACGTAGACAAAGAATGTCGCTCTCTGGCAGCAGCTCAGGGCAGAGCACTGTACAGATGCACTGTGAGGCTATAGCCTTGCAAAACATTCTGCTCCTATAAAGGGGGCTTCCAGTGGGAAGGGTAAGGTGGAGATCACTGCATTCGGTCGAGTTGATTGGGCACTCCAGATCTCTCAGCGACACATCAGGGTGGCTGTATACACACTGAAGTCCAGGCAGAGGTGACTGCTACTGGCTGCCTTAGCTGAGAACCCTCTATCCTGTAAGAGGCAAACCTGACTGAAAACGCTAAAGTACTCCAAAAGCAAAGTAAAGCGTTGTCTTGTTTTGACTTAACATTGTTGCAAACAGGTCTTTAGACTGTATTGTAACCATTGTAAGCATTTGTTGCCAGCTGTCCACATTGTTTCACAAACAAAGGCTTGTCTGCAATAAATGTCACTGCATGCATCTGTGTTTCACATTATAATCTTTTAAAGTACACGTAAGTTATGAGTCATAAAGATTTTTGTAGAAGACCAAAAAGAGACCGAATAGCCCACCTTTTCCTCTTTGGAAAATCTTTGGAAAACCACTATTTTGCCTTCCAAAATCTGAAAAGTTCTCAGTCTTTTATTTTTTTTTTATTTTTTTTTTATTCCTTGAAAGTTTTTAGCATCACATGAGCCATGGATGATAAGTTATCCCTATAATACACCACCATAAGTGTTCTACCTTGGCTCTTTTAGCCAGGTGTTCCACCCGGCTAGTTTTGGTGAGCACCCGGCTGTCATCGGCTCATCTCCTCTTATTCTGTAAGCAGAGTTGCTCACAGAAGCACCAGCCCTGTATTCTCTCATCTCGCCCCACTTGGCTACTATTTCATGCCACCTGGCTGGAAAAAGGTTCCCGGGGAGAACACGGATGATTACTTTATGTCCCTGAAAAGCCGGTCATACACCCAGAACTGCTGGTTTATAGTACACCTATAGCCTGTTAATTTTACTCTACTCTATCAACCCTATTGTCCAACTTGCAGACCTCCTCATGTATTTCTGGCATTTCCAGGACATAAAGGAACGGTTTGCATTTTTACTCCAGCAGTAATGCAGTATGGCAGTTACACATAGCTCCTAGCTCCTGCTGCCATAACCCCCCCCCCCCCCCCCCCCGTGCTGCAGCCCAGTGACCTTAAAACTTACACAAGTAGGACTATTGAAGTAGCCAACAGAAGTAACTGTAGTGGGTAAAGATAGTAGAATGTTAAGGCCTGTGCCCACCTCGTGATTTTAACAATTTTCCTGACGACCGGCTATTATCCATAATTTCTGTGCTTGCACAACGTGGGTACAGGTGCACGATCATGCGGACGTCTCTTATCGCGGTGGATCTTTAGGGTCCCTGATGACTCCAGCACAAAGTACCGCAACCTATTGAAGTCTCATTAGCGCCCATCATGTGACATTGCACTTTCCTGCTGCTCGGAAGATGGATCGGGGAGCGTTAGCCGTCAGGGAGAAGTCGCTGAATCCATCTTCCTGCATCACGAGGTGAGTATGTAGCCTTAGTCTTCAGTTAACGATGGTCATCTTATAATTCTCATTGTAAGGATCCACAGTGCTTGTTACCATGTGTTCAGTGCTTGAAGTCATCTTAAACATTTGCAGAGAAAGTGAAAATTCACGGTTAATGGTTGGTTATTACAGCTATGCTCACCAGCCGACCCTTCGCAGAGGTTATCGGCATACTGGTGCCTTTGTGTACAGTCTGAGTGTGTGTAACCACAGGACAAGACTAGTACAACCTGTTCTTTTGCCCTTGAACTGACCGGTAAAGCAGAAGTATATTGCAGGAGTTCTGCAGAGGTTCATTCTCCTGCTGGAGTTCTATCTTGGCAAGTGTGTTCAGTACCACAAGAGCGTATATAATCTTCAGACCTGTGGATAGAGATGCACTCCTGGTTAAAGGACTTCTGAAGTGAGAGGAATATGGAAGCTGCATATTTATTTCCTTTTAAACAATACACATTGCCCAGCTGTCCTGCTCTCTCATACTTTTATCCTTAGACCCTGAACAAGCATGCAGATCAGAGGTTTCTGACTAAAGTTTGACTGGATTTATTGCATGCATGTTTAGGTGTGGGAATTTGACACTACGGATGCCTGTAAGGTCAGCAGGATGCCAGTCAACTGTTGTTGTATAAACGGAAATAAATATGGCCTCCATATCCCTCTCACTTCAGTTGTCCTTTAAGATTTTAAATGGGCCAGAATTGCATTAGCAACTCGGTAGTATACCACACAGACTACCTACCAGGTATACATATGCAATTTTGAGTTTTCGATGTTTGCTTTAAACAGCCCAGCTAGGACATGGTGGACCAGAAATCCTAGGAGTATGTAAGGGTCTGAAAAAGACCAAAAAGCATCCTCACTAAAATGTCATGCAAAACAGAAATGTGCTTTCTTAAAGAGACACTGAAGCGAAAAAAAAAATATGATATAGTGAATTGGTTGTGTACTATGAGTAATTACTAGAAGATTAGCAGCAAAGAAAATATTCTCATACTTTTATTTTCAGGTATATAGTGTTTTTTCTAACATTGCATCATTCTATAATATGTGCAGATTACGCAACACTCAGCATTCAAAATGAGTCTTTCAGAGCAGTCTGTGAACTAATGACCTCTCCTCTGGCAGAGAAAAAGTAAATAGTCCAGGAACAGTTGAGATAATATAAGTCAGATAACAGCCCTCTCCACGACTAACTAACTTAAGGTGGCCATACACTGGTCGATTTGCCATCAGATTCGACCAACAGATAGATCCCTCTCTGATCGAATCTGATCAGAGAGGGATCGTATGGCTACCTTTACAGCAAACAGATTGTGAACCGATTTCAGCCTGAAACCGTTCACAATCTGTTGTGGTGGTGCTGCTGCTGCTTCCCCCGCCCGCCCGCATACATTACCTGCTCCGCCGGCGCGACTCCAGTCCCCCGGTCACCGCTGCTCTGTCTGCGCTCTGGTCTCCAGGTCCGGCATGCCTCACTTCTTCTAGCCCGGCAGGAAGTTTAAACAGTAGAGGGCGCTCTACTGTTTAAACTTCCTGCCGGGCTAGAAGAAGTGAGGCATGCCGGACCTGGAGACCAGAGCGCAGACAGAGCAGCGGTGACCGGGAGACTGGAGTCACGCTGGTGGAGCAGGTAATGTATGCGGGCTCTATTGCGTCGGTCGTCGGGCACTCGAACGCTGCTAGCGATGCGCTCTTTACCCGCGGGCTATCGACGGTTATTTTCCGCATGGCGCGATCGACGGGATCGGATGAAATGGATCAAAATTCGGCGTGTAGCGTGAACGATTGGCAGCAGATTCGATCCCAGTGATCGAATCTGCTGTCGAAACGGGTGCAAATCGGGCCAGTGTATGGCCAGCTTTAGTCGGAGAGCTTAATGGCTTGTTTGCATAGAGATAACAACTGGAGTTTCTCAACTCTTCCTGTACTGGAAACAATTACACTGATGTATCTGATCTTAATGTTTTATTTCTTAGCTGTGCTACACATACAAATCATAATATCATCATTTTTTTTCGCTTCAGTGTCTCTTTAAAACCGAAGGTATTTGCGATTTATTCAGGCTAGAGTGAGCATTTGATGTATCCCACAATGCATCACTGCTGAATATGCAATTCATCCCTTTGTTGTCCCTAATGGCTAAACACGCCCACAGAACCCATGGAATGCAATGATGCATCGGCTTGTGAGGGCTAGTGCGCACCAAAATTGCAATAACAACCCTTAGTGTTTAGTGATTTGCGGTTTTGTAAAACTATTTTCAGAGCGATTTTTGAATGAATGAGGGTTTTTGCACATTCATTGAAGCTGAATCACTCCAAAAAATGCTACAATGCAGCACATTTGCAATTAAAAAAACAAAAGAAAACACAAAACTGCTGTGGGAACACCCTCATAGGGTTACTGTAGCCAAGCGATTTTCAAAGCGCTCGAGATTTGAAAAGTGTTCAGAAGCGCTCTTGGTGTGCACCAGTCCTTAATTGTACAGAGCCACAATAGCCCAACATGCATATAGACTGTTCAAGACTGGTTGGTCCTCATCAGTGCATGGCATGGATTAATATGGCTCTATGAGGTAGAACTTGAAACACCCAGAGTTAGATTGCCCAGCAAGCTCATGGTGAACCAGAACTCCTAGTAGTGTGTAAGGGGCTACAAAGGACCCAAACGGCCTCTTACTAAAATGCTAAATAGTTTTTCCTACTACACCTGTGGGAAAGTGTGCCCAGTGCTCCTAATGATGTTCATCATATCAACACTGTATTATAGCTGCAGACGTGGAGGTACAGACCGTGCGACAATGGACCCGCTGCTCTGTCCCTGCCTATAAGCAATGATCCAATCTGCTGCTTATGTTTACGGCAACATGTAGGATGCTAATAAAACACTCTTCACATTCTTTCCACGTAAATCTTTCATTTTCTGCGGATTGAGCGGCTTTAGTGTCCAAACTCAGGGATTTAAAAGGAATTCATGGTAAATAAAGTTATGACATGAACCAAAGCAAAATATGGCACATCAAAGCGCTGTCGTTTTAGCGCAGTAAAGTAAACATAGCCAGGCTAATGGGAATGAGCCATGCTCATTAGCCAGCTGAATCCTCAGATAGTGGCGGCCATGTCAGTGTCTGCATGCTATAGCATTGTTCTCTACCTTACATCTTCAAAATACATTACTGTGGATAAACTTTTTCCAGGTTTACTTACAGGAAATATAGCACAAGTTCTGTTTGTAGCTTCCATGTAGGTTCCTCCTGCCTACTAGACATGGTCAGTGAAATGCAAATAATTCAAGCTTGCATGTAAATTTCATGCAAATTGTACACAGCTCCGAACTGGACCAGATTGAGCAGAATCCGATTGATGCAAGTCCAAACTGCATGACATTTTCATGCTGACTTGAATAATTTGCATCTCATTGACCATTTGCTGCTAGTCCTGGTAATTGATGATGTGTATGGGACTTGCAGGTGCAGCAGCAAAGTTACTCATGGGTAGGGTTGCAACGGTAGGAAATTCCATGGTATGGTAACCGTCAAAAAAAATACCACGGTATACAGTATTATACAATTATTTGGAACCTGGGGCCTCCCCTTACATTAAATAATGTGCCCCACTCCCTCGGCATACATATGATTAAGCCGCTGGGAGATTTGGTGTGATGGGTAAAACTGTAAAAAGGCTCACACTGCTCCTGCAAAAGTCCTGGTGGCGTTAGAGATACTGTACATGTGACCAATCCAGGCAAGTTCTTAAAGTGTCCATACACCATACAATGTTTTTAAATTTCTTTTCAATTGAAGAATTACAATGAAGGATTGGATTTTTTAAATGTTTTACAATGTACTACACAAGGTTTCCCCAATTATAATAAATAAATAAATTGAAAACTCAGGAAAAAAATTCTTGGGTCTATAGGGGCTGTGGAGTTTGAGTGAAGGAGTCGGGGTCATTTTTGGGTACCAGGAGTCAGTGGTTTCATAAACTGAGGTGGTAGATGATTTTAGTACCAACTCCACAGCCCTGGTAAGAATTAGACTTAAGCTACTAACACACGGGGCACAACTGTCCCCTGTTGCATGCAGCCGAGAGACCAGGGAGCGACAGCTATCCACACGTCTCGCCAGAAAGGCAGAGATGCGGCGGAAGCTGTCTGTGAAGGGAGCATCTCCCGGCCGGATGCTCCATTCACTTGCGTTTGTCTCCTGTCGCTAGTCCGCATACACACGCAGTACGCGTGGCGGACTAGCAACAGTTGCGGAGACAGAAGTTGCCGGCGATTGAACTATTCAATCGCACAGCAATTTCACTATCCAGCGACAGTTCGTGGCGCGCGCGTCATACACACAGGGCAACTGTCGCTCAGACATGCGCGTGCCACGTGTTTGTGGCGACAGTTGTGCCCCGTGTGCATGGGCCTTAAAGAGAACCCGAGGCGGGGTTCTTACAACTCAATCTGCACACAGAGGCTGGGTCTGCCTATAGAGCCCAGCCTCTGTTGCTATTTAGCTTCCTCCAAAGCCCCCCCTGCGCGCTGTTAGACCCCATAAAACACAGCCGCGCTGTTGACACACAGCGTGTCGCAGCGGGCTGTGTTTATCTCTATCAGTCACCGCTCTCCCCGCCTCCTGAATCGCTCCGGTCCCCACCCACGTCCCTTCCCTCCCCGCTGATTGGAGGGAAGGGATGCGGGTGGGGACCAGAGCGATTTAGGAGGCGGGAGAGAGCGGAGACTGACATTAGTGAGGTAAACACAGCCGCACAGCGCTGCTGTGAGTTATGGGGTATTGCAGAGCGCAGGGGGGGGGGGCTTAGGAGCGATCTATATAGCAACAGAGGCTGGACTCTATAGGCAGACCCAGCCTCTGTATGGGGATTGCGTTGTAAGAACCCCACCTCGGGTTCTCTTTAAGGATTCAGGGTTTGTTTTTTTCTTTTTTCATACAGACTCCACAGCCCTGAGCTCTATAAATCAAGAAATTGATAATATACACTACACCATTCAATTTTCATAAAGTTGATAAGAAAAAATCCACCACTACTAAACTTCTTCTTTTATAAAAAAACAAAAAAAGGCATATTAAGTCAGATTTCTTAAGTTAATTGAAAAAAAACCAATCCTTTTTATTGAATTGGCATAAAATTGGATAATTATGTAGTAGTGTGTGTATAGCCCACATTTTAGAAGGATTTCAAAATATTCCCGTTGGTGTACTTTGATTTTTTTTTAATGTATTTTTGGGTGGAAATGGTTGACTTCAGTGGAGACGTAATAGAATTCTTGTATATAAGCCAGTTTTAATGGTGCCCATTAACAGTAAAATGTTTCCTTCAAATGTAATCTTTTGACGCAAATTTTATGATTGGATTGTATAGAAAACTGTGCCATGTGTGGCGCAAATCGATGGGAAACTGTTCTTTGGAAAAGGAAAAATATTGATCTGAAAATTTAATTTTATGATTGAATCGTAATGGAAAGCCTTCTTAAAACATTCCATTAATAAAAACAATCGATAATTGCCTTAAGATTACTTTAGATCAGGGGTCTCAAACTCAATTTACCCAGGGGCCGCAGGAGGCAAAGTCAGGATGAGGCTGGGCCGCATAAGGGAGTTCACATGTCCCCGCCGCAAAACGAGGGCTGCAGAGCCCCCAAATCGCCCCGGGGGGCAATCCGCCGGCATTTCCTGGAAGGGGCAGAGCTTTCAGCTTCAGCTCTGCCCCTCCTGAAGTCAATCGCGGCGGATCGCCGCCTCTGCCCGCCCACTCTAAACATAAAAAAAAAAATTGGGAAAATAGGAAAAAATGCCAGGAATCTTCATACAGCCATATTACGGCTGTATAGCGATCCCTGGCCAAAGCGCTGCGGCTGCGTATGGACCCCCTGGAAACCCCGTCAGGAAATGTATTGCTCTTTCTTTTGATACATGTAAAATTACACTACCGTTAGGCTTGCTACTAAAAGTGACATTTACCGCATTTAAAAGTATACTATTTTCCTTTGAAACTTTAAAATCGATTTTCTCAAAAACTATAAGGTCTTTTTGAAAAATTGTTTTTTCCTCTTATTCCTAATGATCTCCTTAACATATCCTGCAAATTTAGGGTTTCTAGCATTTAAGGTGGATTTGCTATTAACCATTAAAGTCGGCGGGTTTTTAAATGTGTATTTTTTTCCTTTGCAACTTTAAAATCAATTTTGTCAAAAACTATAAGGCCGATTTGAAAAATTTTTTTTTCCTCTTGTAGCCACTGGGGGCCCCTACAAGCTCTGGGGCCCTGGGGCCACAAAATATTGTATCGCGGGCCGCAAATGGCCCGCGGGCCGCGAGTTTGAGACCCCTGCTTTAGATCATTTAAATTGCTTCAAAACATCAAATCTGAAGGAAAAATTGTACAGTTAATGGAAACCTTTAAAAGTGATCTAACATAAAAGGAGCCTGTTTTCTGATTTATATTTTTAATGTTTTATTACATAGAGATGAAGAATTGGTTTATAATCCTGCCAAGCATTTTGTGACGTGATGTACTCTTGCTTTTTTTTTTTTTTTTTTTATTCGCTTTATATATTGTTTTTAAACAACCTGACTTAATGGCAATTTTATGAAATCCTGAAGTAACAAAATCTTGTAATTTCCTGTAGTCTAGTTTTGCTTTTCCAGAAACTCATTCTTTCAGATCGTCCTTTGAAATGGAATTTTCTTTTATCACATTACTTATTACGCACAGGATAATTTTGAGATGATTCTAAAGATGAAAGCCCACCAAAGGAATTTGTGGGTTAGTGGAGTGGCTGGCTGTTCTCAGCTGTACCCCCTCCCCCCACTCACATACCCTGCATTCCTCCTGAACAAACCTCTGCTTGTTGCTATAGTGTCTAAGATCAACACTCATTAGGTGTGTGTGTGTGACTACACTCTACCAGGACCATTATCAAATCTAATTCTATATTTCACTAAATGGGGCAGGATTTTTTTTGTTTTTTTGCATATAAATGTAACATCACATGAATCAGTCAGTCTTTCTAAGCACACATTTATTTTTTTAAGTTAAAAAATTAAATCGCTAACATACTATATAATTTATACTCAACTTGCAATTAAAGCCCAGTTGTGAAGGAATTTGGTTTCTAGGTAGAGGTAAGAAACCGTTTTGTGTGTTTTTTGTTTTGTTTTGTTTTTTTATTAAACTTCTGGGAGAATTTTTTACTTCCTGATTAAACAGGAAGTTATTAAATCTTGCCAATAAGGGAGTGTCTCTAATGAATAATTTTTTTTTTTTTTGTAGAGAAGGGGGGGGGGGGGTTGGGGGTCCTGCTAGCAACTTCATAAGCAACTGAGTGCTAATCATAGCAACTAGTTATAGTGACTATTCACTAGCTGCTAGCATTGGCCACTAATTGAAAATCTATTTACACCCTTTTACACCTGTTAGATTGAATCTAGCCAATGTGATGCTGTCTCCTTGGTGCATCAGTAAGCGGTCTGCATCTTAGCTGAGTGAAGGGGGAGGCCATTGTTCTCCTACTCACCTCTGCCTTCATTTTAGTGCTCTGTCGTGCACGAGGCTAAAAGACAACCTAATATGAAGGCCTGCCACCGTTCTTTCCATTTAAACAATACCAGTTGCCTGGCAGTCCTGCTGATCTGTTTGGCTGCAGTATTGTCTGAATCACACCAAAAACAAGCATGCAGTTAATCTTGTCAGATCTGACAATAATGTCATGAACACCTGTTCTGCTGCATGCTTGTTTAGGGTTTATGGCTAAAAGTATTAGAGGCAGAGGATCAGCAGGACAGCCAATTAGCTGGTATTGCTTAAAGGACTTCCGAGACGAGAATCATAAAAAAGTTAACTACCTATGTTAGTGTATCATCCTCTGGGGATGCCATCCACGCCCCCCGTTTCATTCCACCGTGTGTTTTGTTTAAATTACAGGCTGTGTTCCGGTACCGACCCCATCCCTCGGGTCGACTTCATATTCCCCAATTAAGATGTCCACCAGGTCTTGCCACGCCTTCTCATAGCCGGGAGTGCAGCAGCTGCGCAGCTCTTTTTATAGGCCCGAACAGGAGCTCAGCTATTGTTTCTTGAAACACTTAGTAATGATAGTTTCAGGTGACTGCTTGATTGATAACAGACAGTTTTGGGTTGTTGTGTTTTTTTGTTGTTGTTGTTTTTTTTGCTGTCTTGTTTATTTTTAAAAATTTAGTTTTTAACTATAGAGTAATGTAGTTGTAAGTAGTTATGTGCAATTTGTTGGTGTATGAGTAAATGCTCATTCCCCAGTTTACCGGACTCTTATTTGTTACATTGCCACACAAAGGAAGTTGCAAGGCATGCTGGGTTGTCTTTTTTTTTTTTCTGCTTTATTTCCCCTCAGATTTAACTAATGCAGCCTGATTAGCTGAAGTCTCTTTTCCTACCGGTTTCCCCTCCCACACCTCTGTTCCTCTCTGGTTGGCCAATATTTTTCATGCTGAGACAATGCACTTTCTATTGCAGAGCTGGGTGGGAGTGCCTGAAGACTGATAGGTTGGGCAATGCATACACAGTCAGGCAGAGGAGAGTAAGGGAGGAAATTACATCAGTATTGGCTTCAAGATAGACACAGTTAAAATGGAGGATCCGAAGAAGGATTTTTTTTTTTTACTATAGAAAAATCTCTAAAATCAGAACATGGACAGTGCAAAACATATGTTCTGTAAGTTGAGCAAGTATTTATCTACATGTGTGTTGCTTTCTGAGATAGTATGGCTGACAGCTCTTCTTTAAAGAGGCACTGTAGACACCTTGTACAATACAGTAAATCAGGATACCTATTTTGCAGTAACAGAAACCCTGCCTGAATCTATACATTGCTATAATTTATAAATGGCTGATAACATAGGAGACCTGGGTTCCAATCTCGGCTCTTCCTATTTCAGTAAGCCACCAACCTATTCAGTGAGGAGTTCTTGGCCAAGACTCCATGACACTGCTAACTCGCACTGAGTGCACTCTAGTGGCTGCCTCGCAAGTGCTTTGAGTCTTACAGGAAATACTGGAATTATTATTGTACTAGTACCGTATTTTTCGCCGTATAAGACGCTCCGGCATATAAGACGCACCGAGATTTAGAGGGCAAAAATCAGGAAAAAAAGAAAAAACTAAACCTAGGTGTGTCTATGATGCAGGGGTGTCTTAAGGACTTTTTACCTCCCCCTTTCCAGTTACATTACATACTATTACACCACATATGGGGACAGTGTTATGTGCTGTGTCCCCCTGTGCCTGCTGTGTCCCCCTGTGCCTGCTGTGTCCCCCTGTGCCTGCTGTGTCCCCCTGTTCTGCCTGCTGTGTCCCCCTGTGCCTGCTGTGTCCCCCTGTTCTGCCTGCCGTGTCCCCCTGTTCTGCCTGCAGCCCCCTGTGCCAGTGTCCCCCTGTTGTGGCAGTGTCCCCCTGTTGTGGCAGTGTCCCCCTGTTGTGGCAGTGTCCCCCTGTTGTGGCAGTGTCCCCCTGTTGTGGCAGTGTCCCCTGTGCCTGTGGCCCCGTTGTCCGTGTGTCCTCCAGTGCCGGTGTCCCCCTGTGCAGGCAGTGTGAGTACACATACATTACCTGCTCCTGCCGCCGCGCTCCTGGCTCCCTGATCCTCTTCTTCCATCTACCGCTGCCCGCTGCTGCCCCCGCCGAACATCGCTGGCCGGTCTTAGCCGCATGGATACGCTATCAGCACACCACGTGCCGGGGTCACGCATGCCGCCGAACAACGCTGGCCGGTCCTAATTATCCGCGCAGGGATACGCTATCAGCGTGCGCCGGGTCACACATGCGTATGCGTGACCCCGGCGCACGTGGTGTGCTGATAGTGTATCCCTGCGCGGCTAATTAGGACCGGCCAGCGTTCGGCGGCATGCGTGACCCCGGCACGTGGTGTGCTGATAGCGTATCCCTACGGCTAATTAAGACCGGCCAGCGATGTTCGGCGGGGGCAGCAGCGGGCAGCGGTAGATGGAAGAAGAGGATCGGGGAGCCAGGATTGGAGCCAGGAGCGCGGCGGCAGGAGCAGGTAATGTATATAGTGCTTCCCTGCGCACCTCTGCATCCCGAAATCCGTACCTTCGCCGCATAAGACGCACCCACTTTTCCCCCAACATTTTGGGGAAGAAAAAGTGCGTCTTATACGGTGAAAAATACGGTATATACTATACATACGATTCTCCCAGAGCTTTATGGGCGATCAGCCTTCATTTTTCAAGGCTATGGAATTCTAAGAATCAAACATCCGGCAGAGCTGCACCTAACAGGACTAAGAGCTGGTTCACATGGACGTTTGAACCAGCTGACCACAGCAGCCTAGCGTTTCTTTCCAAAAGCTTTTTCTTTTTGGCGGCACTTCCCGGTGTCGTTTTTTTTCCATCCCCACAGGGGGACATTAAAACATGGCTGTAAGCGAACTGGGAAGCTACACGTTGCTAGTACGCCGACAGTACCGAAGGCTGTCTGTTCATTTGAAAGGACAACATTTAGTGACCAGCTCCGCAAGCCCTTGTTTACCATCGCAGAACTGTCCGTCTGAACCAGCCGTAAAGTTGTCACCATTTGTATTAAGTTTCAGAACGTAAATCGTGATAAGGAAAAATTTTACAGGGACCAAACACTAAGTAATGGATATTTAATGGACCACTGTCACGAAAATATTAACATTTAAAATACAGTATATGTAAACGCAAGAAGAAAAATAAAAAAAGAGGGGGAAAAAAAAGGAACTTTCTTCTAGAGTAAAATGAACCATAAATTACTTTTCTCCTATGTTGCTGTCGCTTACAATAAGTAGTAGAAATCTGACATTACTGAAAGGTTTTGGACTAGTCCATCTCTCCATAGGGGATTCTCAGCAGGGCCTTTAGCCTGCTATGAAAGCCCTGTGTCCCTGTGTCAATGCTTTCAGACCTGACCGTTTGCCGGATGTGAACCTCATTGCATTGTGGGAAATAACAGCTTTTTTCAACTGCCAAACAAGCAACATCTCCCTGTGTGCATATACTTAGGACAGCGGTGGGGGACAGGCAAGTGTGACGTTTTTTAACTTGCGGGCCTTTTTACTGCCGTAGTTCTTTGTAAAGTCACTCCCTGTAAGGAGAAAAAAAGGATTGAGATGCTGGCCTGCCTGATCACCGTACACTTTTTTTGGCAGTTGGACGGTGCAACCCCCATTCACTAAGTGCTATTGAAAATAAAGAAAACCCTGAGAACCCCCCATTAGCAGACGGGCTAGTCCAAAACCTGTCCATTCCATCAGATTTCTACTACTTGGTGTAAGTGACAGCAACATAGGAGAAAAGTAATTTATGGCTCAATTTATTTTGGAAGAAATGTACTTCTTATTTTTTATGTTTACATGTTTTAAATATTAACCACTTTTCCCCCAGCGGTGCGGCTATCTCCGTCCCTTTTTCCATCCTTTCACCCCCAGGGACAGAGATATCCCGCCGCTGCCCGCGCTCTCGTGCGTGCGCTCCCGCTTGCCCGGAGATCAATGAACGTGAAAAACCGCTCCCGTTCGTTGATCTAAGCCCCTGCAATGATCAGCTGCTTCTATGAAAAGCAGCGATCATTGTGAAAAAGAAGACAGTTTCCCAGCCTCATAACACTTCCTACAAGTGTACTTCCTGTACGCTTGCAGGTCACATAAACAAAAAGTTACTGTGGCTATCTTGTGGCCAAATAGTAAAACTACACCCTAAAGCATTTTTTCATATACAAATACAATAGTTTTACACTAAAAAATAACTCCTTACATCCCACACTCCCCAATTTTTTTATTTTTTTTTTGTAATTTAAAAAAAAAAATTACAATTAATAAAAAATACATAAATCGTTACCTTAGGGACTGAACTTTTTAAATATTTTTGTCAAGAGGGTGTAACACTGTTTATAAACTATGGGCTTGTAATTAGGGATGGACGCAAAACTGGAAAACATGCACCTTTTATTTCCAAATAAAATATTGGCACCAAACATTGTGATAGGGACATAATTTAAACGGTTTTATAACTGGGACAAATGGGCAAATTGAATGGGTTTTAATTACAGTAGCATGCATTATTTAAAAACTATAATGGCCGAAAACTGAAAAATGATTTTTCACCCCACATTTTTTCCTATTTTCTCATTTAAAACACATTTAGAATAAAATAATTCTTGGCATAATATCCCACCTAAAAAAAAGCCTAATTGGTGGCGAAAAAAACAAGATATAGTTCATTTCATTGCGATAAGTATTGATAACGTTATAGACGAATGAATGGAAGGAGAGCTGAAAGGTGAAAATTGCTCTGGTGCTCAAGGGGTAAAAGACCCTCAGTTGTGAAGTGGTTAAGAATTGCACGACCGAGGTCCTTTTTTTTTTTTTTTTTTTTTTTAAACTATTAAGTGCGTTATTTCCACTACAGCTCCTCTTTGAGCATTATGCCTTGCTGTTTTTTAACCATATTGTTTTTAATGGTGTAGCACAACTAATTACAATGTAATCTCCATCTGGAATAAGTAGTTTCAGTTTCTGAACAATATTTGGAGATTAAATGGCCTATAATATCTCACTGTGGTCGCATAAAAGATGTAGTCAGTCTGAAAGCACAGTTTTCCTGGCCTTTCAAACAACAGTGTAATCCATTAATCCGCTTTTAAATGAGTACCGTAAACACTGGCTTTTGAGTTAACTGTTGCCAGGTTATGCAGGACTGCATTATGGGAAAAAAATGATTTTATGATAACAGAATAATACTGGTATTTGTTTTCTTTGCAAGTGACTATACCTGATTATCGTTTTGCAATCCGTCTTTTGTATAGTCATTCTTGCTTGTTTTTCTACCTACCGTACTACCTATGGCAAAATAAATTGGCAATCCACATGTAAGCACATTTAGGATTTTCTTCTAATTAGCTAACTTTGGAGGTTTTTTTTTTTTGTTTTTTTTTTTTGCATATCGGAAGTGTGATGGAATCAATCCACATGGATTATTTATATACTTCTACTCCAACTCTGTTGGAAAAAAAGTTGGGAAACTGCAGATTGTGAATGAAAAACATAAAATTTTCAATTACAAATCATGCGAACCATAGTTTTAATTGAAAATAGTCCAAAGTCAACAAATAATGTAACTGGGAAAAAACAAGAATACCGAGAGCCCAATATAGTGTAGTATGTAAAGCAAATGGGTAAATGAAAGGTAAGTAACAATATACTCACAAACCAGGGTTACTGTATAGGCAACCACTGTAAAGGCAGGAAGATTAGACCGGTCCCCACTCAGGATTAAGATGTCGCTCTCTGGAGATCGGAAGAAGAAAAGCGGTACGATATAATAAGTATTGTAAAAGAGAACAGAGGCGCCAAAAGGATAAAATGTACTTTAAAACTTAAAAAATTTCCTGGGAGGTAGTGGTGGACTAACCTCCCCGAAGTAGACCTACAACTGTCAGTATTCCCACAGACAAATGTATTCACATACTCCAACATACAGTGCAACGCGTTTCGCAGGTATATTCCCGCTTCTTCAGGCAATAACAGGGAGGAGTATAACACAGTATAGTCTCAAGGTCACGATGAGCTCTTCTGTCAGAGGTGCTTATCGTGACCTTGACACTACTTCGGGGAGGTAACCCCACCACTACCTCCCAGGAAAATGTTAAAGTTTTTAAGTACATTTTATCCTTTTGCCGCCTCTGTTCTCTTTTACAATAAAATAATGAAACTGAAATATTTTTTATTTTAAAGAGGAACTTTAATCTAGGATTGAACTTCATTCCAATCAGTAGCTGATAACCCCTTTCCCACGAGAAATCTTTACCTTTTCTCAAATAGATCATTGGGGGGGGGGGAGGGGGGGTCAGTATGGCTGATATTGTGGCGAAGCCCCTCCCTCAGTGTGATGTTATGACCATGTTCCTGACAGTTTGCTGTCTGTGAACCCCGTTGCATTGTGGGAAATAATGGCTTTTCCAACAGCCAAGCAAGCAATATCTCCCTCTTTGCACAGAACTCTCAGTAAACAAACATTCTGTACAGATCACCTGGCAGAATTAAAGATGTCACCATCAGTGATACATTTCAGAATGTAAATCAGGTAGAGGAAAGATTTCACAATGGGCAAACACTGACCAAATAACCTATAGATGCATGTTGTAAGAAATAATTTAATTGTTATTTTCACTACAGTTCCACTTTAAATACTTTCTCAGTTTGAATTTGATACTGGTAATACATTTTCACAGAAAATAGTTGGGACAGACATAATTAGATTGGTTTTGCATCCCTTTCAATTGTAGCAACACTTTGTAAACATTTGTAAGCTAAGAAGAGCAGTTGATGTTCTCCCTGCCGGTTCTGTCAGATTTTAACCATCTACTTTTTTCGCGATTGTGGTCCCTTAAAAAAGGGTATCGTGAAAGTCTATTGACTTTCATGGTGCCGTTCATATTAGACAAAGTGTTCCAGAGCATTGCGCTGCAATGCATCTGGGAGCCTTGAATCGTGCGGCGCAAGCGTGTTCCTGTCGAGTGAATTAGAACTAGCGCCGCTGATACGCGTCAAACCACAACTTCCCGACGTCCTAACGAGTGCATGAAGTCTGGTTCGTGCACGCGTTAGTGTGAAAGAGCCCTTAGCCAGTATTGTGCTCATATTGACATTTAGTTCTCATGTCCTGTGCGGGCAGATATGCATGTACTTATCATGAAGGAATGTAGCATTTTGAATTGTTGCCATTTCAAGCATTGAATAGCCTCTGAATAACTTTACAAATAATTGCATGTTGTCTGTAATTCCAGTCCCCAACCTATCAAAGGTTAAAGGTCGTCTTCTTGTCCTCAGGCCTCTTACTTTTCCACTGTGCCATTAACCATCAAGAAATGCCTTGTCCACGCATTCCATTACATCTTTGCATATCTTTTACAATCATTTCTTCTACTGTGTGAATTAATGTATTGTAGTTAATATGGGAAGAAAATATTTTGTTGCTTTGTATGTATTTATATACATATGTAAAGCCCCATACACATGCTCTGCCCTTTTAGCTGCAAATGTTCTTTTTAGCCGGCAAAAGCTGTGGGTCTGTACAGGGCTTAAAGGGAACCTGAAGCAAGGTATGAGGCGGCTGCCATATTTATTTCCTTTTAAACTACACCAGTTGCTTGGCAGTCCTCCTGATCTCTTTGGCTGCTCTAGTGTCTGAATCACGCACCTCAAACAAGCATGTGGAAAATCTTGTCAGATTTTTGTCAGAAACATCTAATTTACATGCTTTTTCAGGGTCTATGGCCAAGAGTATTAGAAGCAGAGGATTAAGACGCTAGCCAGGCAACTGGTATTGTGTAAAATGAAATAAATATGGCAGCCTCCATATATATCCCTCTCCTATATATCTTTGTCCTGGTTTTCATTGCTTTAAGCCTTGTTCACATTATAAATCGCCAGCGCTATCGCAAGCGCTGAGTGATTTATAGAGCGCTTTTCCCTGCGCTTTGCACTTAGAAAAGCGCTTTTCTAACCGCTTTTGCTGAGCCATTAAGATCTTCACTTCCTGACATCAGTCAGGAAGTGATCTCTTTGACCCGTAAATGAATTACCGTATTTTTCGGAATATAAGACGCACTTTTTCTTCCCCAAAACTAGGGGGAAAAAGTGGGTGCGTCTTATATTCTAAAGGTACGGTATTTGGGCCCCAAAACATACTTACCGGTTCCTGCAGCCGCGATCCTGTCCTCCTCCGTCTGACTGCCGCCATCCAAGGGTCATCCGAGGGTCCCAGCTGTGGTCATCTGAGGGTCCCAGCCATCCCATCCAGAATCCCGGCTCTTCAGTGTCCCAGTCGCCAGATCGTCTTCACTGCAGACAGCAGCCATGCGGTAATCACGCGCTGCTGCCTCGCCGACATCCTCCATGGTAACGGCGTCCTCTTCCTAGTTACGGTGCCCCCTTCTGTGTGACGAGCGGCGCATGTGCGCCGGGTCACGCATGACTTCAGGCGCACGTGCGCCGGGGTCACGCATGACGTCAGGCGCACATGCGCTGCTCGTCACACAGAAGGGGGCACCGTAACTAGGAAGAGGACGCCGTTACCATGGAGGATGTCGGCGAGGCAGCAGCGCGTGATTACCGCATGGCTGCTGTCTGCAGTGAAGACGATCTGGCGACTGGGACACTGAAGAGCCGGGATTCTGGATGGGATGGCTGGGACCCTCAGATGACCACAGTTGGGACCCTCAGATGACCCTTGGAAGTCGGCAGTCAGGCGGAGGAGGACAGGATCGCGGCAGCAGGATCAGGTGAGATGCTGCAGGGGCAAAGTGTAGTGTAGTTTGTGTTGGGTGCAGGATTTAGTTAGTGTAGTGTAGTTTGGGTTGGCTGCAGGGGTTAGTTAGTGAAGTGTAGTGTAGTAGTGTAGTGTAGTTTGGGTTTCTACAGGGGTTACTTAGTGAAGTGTAGTGTAGTTTGGGTTGGCTGCAGGGGTTAGTTCGTGTAGTGTAGTGTAGTGTAGTTGGTGGGGGCAGCAGGGGTAAGTGAAGTGTAGTGTAGCAGGATTTAGTGTAGATAAGCAGTTCAGCTTAGATAGAGACAGTTTTGGGGGGTTTAAAGGTCCATAAGACACCCCTGCAACATAGACGCACCTAGGTTTAGTTTTTTTTTTTTTTTCCTGATTTTTGCCTTCTAAATCTAGGTGCGTCTTATATGCCGGAGCGTCTTATATTCCGCAAAATACGGTAATACAATGTATTTATTCTTAAAAGCGCTCTGGGAATCGCTATACAAAGCACTTTTTCAAGTGCTTTGCGATTTCCCTATATCTTCCATTGAGCAAAAACGCTCAGAAAACGGTACATGTAGCGCATTTGCGATTTTCATAAAATCAAATCGCTCACATGTGAACACTGTCAGAGAAAATTACGCAAACCCTTTTGGGTGATTTGCAAAATCGCCAGCGCTTTAAAAATCCGCAAACGCTGATAGTGTAAACAAACTTTCAGTTACTGACATTGAACAGATCTGCCGCAAGAGAAGCCAAATCCCTGTACATGTTCTTTAAGCAAGTTCCGTAAAATAACACTATTTTTCGAATAGCCCTCTGACCGCTCTCTGTAAATATTAAGGCATGGAGTAACATGTAATAGAGAATGCTGTAGGATTGATCATTATGTTGTCATCAGGCTCCCATAACAAGGTGTCCTAATTACGGCAGGTCCCTCGCGCCGACCACCTGTGGATTACACGCCTGTTTTTCTGGCTTTATGTTGTGCTATAAAGGGTCAGCGATGGCATCACCTAAGGCAATCATTAGGCCCCACCCCTCCTTAAAGGAAACACAATCTGTAAACACCTCCGAGCATGGACTTTGTTCAGTAAACTAAAACCCAGGAGCTGGTGACTGTAGAGGTCATTAATCTCCCTCTGGCCCTTTTGACAATGTTTTTTCAGCGTTATTGATTTGTGTGCTGCAGGGTCGGTCCCTGCTGAATACAAGAATAGTGAGGTTATGTAGTATTTTCCTTATGTCATTGTCAACAGCTTTTTGAAGTCTTGTCTATTGAATTGTGTTTGAACAGTATGGAGCCTGGCTACTTGTGGGTGCGCGCCTGCTATTCTTTCCTTTCTAATTACTTACTGTGCTACAGCAAGTATAGGAGGGTATGTTAACCAAGGCAAAACTATATATTTATTTGAGATTTTTATTTTACACCTCCAGTCAGAGACCTAGCGCCCCGTGCAGCGTTCCAAGCTGAAGTCCGTTAGCAAATTGTCATTTGTTTTCATTACATGCGTTCTTTGAGATCTTTTATTGAAGTAATTACTCCTTTCATAGGTTCTTAATGACCAGGTCTACTTATTTATTGTATTTATAAAGCGCCAACATATTACGCAGCGCTGGGCATTAGTTTAGGTTACAGACAATATTTAGGGGTGACATACAGCAATATGACAATACAGGAATACAAGAAAACCAGATCACGCGGCACAGTTTGAGTACACGGTAATGCTTAGTCAGTCATTGGATGGGAGCATGGAGATTAGGCAAGTTAGGTACACTCAGATGCATATCGTGGGTTCACAGTAATGAAGGTGCATGATCAGGTAGGACACAAAAGGAGGAGGACCCTGTCCAGTGCTTTACAATCTAGATGGAGAGGTAGGGACACAAAAGGTAGGGGGCCAGAGTTCAGCTGCGGGTTTAGAGCTCGTGTCTGTGTGTGTGTGTGTGGGGGGGTGGGGTAGGCCAGGGTGAAAAGGTGTGTTTTGAGGGCCTTCTTGAAGATGTTGAAGGAGGGGGCTGCCCTAATGGGTGGAGGTGTGGCGTTCCGTAGTGTTGGGGCAGCTCTTGAGAAGTCCTGGAGGCGTGCATGGGACTGGGTGATTTGGGGGACGGTCAGGCGAAGTTCATTGGAGGAGCGGAGTGAGCGGCTAGGTGTGTACATCTGAGTAAGATTAGAAATGTAGGTTGGACAGGTTTTGTGGACAGATTTGTAGGTCAGACACAGTATCTTAAATCTGATTCTGGACTGGATAGGAAGCCAGTGGAGGGATTCACAGAGGGGAGCTGCCGTGGTGGAGCGATGGGAGGAGTGGATAATTCTGGCTGCCGCATTCATGATGGACTGCAGCGGGGCTGTTCGGGTCATAGGGAGACCAGACAGAAGGGCATTGCAGTAGTCAAGGCGGGAAATTATGAGGGCATGGATGAGGAGTTTGGTGGTGGCAGAGGTCAGGAAAGGGCGGATCTTGCAGATGTTACAAAGGTGGAAGTTGCAGGACTTTGTGAGGTTTTGGATGTGAGGAGTGAAGGAGAGTGCGGAGTCCAGAGTGACACCCAGACAGCGGGCTTGAGGTAGGGCGAATGGTAGTGTCGTTGACAGTGACATGCACATCCTGGCAGGTTCAGGGGTGGCCGGGGTGGGAAAAGCATAAATTCCGTTTTGTCTAGATTTCGTTTCAGGAACCTAATGGACATCCAGGAGGAGATGGCTGATAGGCAGGAGGAGACCTTGTCCATGGTAGTGGTGGATATGTCAGGGGTGTGGAGGTAGATCTGGGGGTCATCTGCATACAGATGATAGTTAAACCCCATGGAGGAGATAACATTGTCAATGGAGGATGTGTATAGGGAGAACAGTAGAGGGCCAAGGACCGAGCCTTGGGGGACTCCCACCGAGAGGTGTTTGGGGGTGGATGAGGACTCATTGAAGGAGGTCGTGAAGGAGCGGTTGAAGAGGTGGGATGAAAGCCAGGTCAGGGCGTGGTCGTGAATGCCGATGGACTGGAGGAGTATTGGATGATCTACTGTGTCAAAAGTCTACTGAATGTCTTCTATCCTTTTCTGTTTGTGCAGAGCTCCCTTGTAAGGAAGAGTGGGGCTTTCTTTCTCCCCCCTCAGAGGTATAAATTATTCAGGTCTCAAGGAGACTAGTGAATTGAAGAGACACTGTAATGCTTGGTACACACTATGCAGTTTCCCCTCAGATGGGTGGAATTGTTCATTTCCAACAGGGGCAATCTAATTTCTGATTGATTTTCCAATCACTTTTATACAAAATCGATCAGAAAAACGATTGGAAATCAGAGCGGACCTGACGGAAATGATTGATTCAACCCGTCTATCTGATGGGATATTGCATGGTGTGTACCATGCATTATGTAAAATGCAGTAAATTATTCAAGATACCCACGTTTAGACCAGGTGTAATTTTTACTGGCTTCAGAATTCTCAGTAAACAAACATTCCAAAGTGATGCACCTTCCAGGACTAAAGATCTATCCACCTGTGATAAATTTCAGAATGTAAATCTGAGTGCAGAAAGATTATAGAGTAGACAAGCACTGATTCAATTATAAATTAGTATTGTAAAAAAAAATAAATCTGTTTTATTAATTTTCACCACAGTTCCTCTTTAAGTTGTCTGCTTTGAGAGTGCTACTTACTGAAATAGGAAGAGACGAGATATGAACCCAGGTCTCCTATGTCAGAGGCAGAGCCCTTAACCATTACGCTGTCCAGCCATTTGTATCATTAGTGGCCTCATTGGTCTTATGCGGCCCGCTGTACAGCAGTTAGTCTACATGGTACGATGCCATTGCCACAGCCAAGTTTGCATGTCATTCCATTATGCACATTACATCCAATCTGCTATTCGTTACTGTAGACATGTAAGTACTAAGTAAGCAAAGCACTTATAGGTCCTGTTAACTGGTGGTGAACCTTGCTTTCCAGGACAGTGACCTTCTGTCACCTAAAGACCAGCATTGGCGTTTCTGATTCTTCAGGAAAATAAGTACCTTTCTGTAGACTGCCTTTGACTGGTTAGTTCAGCTTTAATCAGAAGAAATGTTTGCTTTAATGTTGTCATGTAATGTCTACAGGTCTGAATGAGATTGCCCTTCATGGTCATAAATGGCCATAAATCGACTATTTGCTGATGACCTGTGATGACATTTAGCCACTTAGTAATGTGATCTTAAAGACGGAGCAGTTCTTAGGAATATCAGGCTGTCCTCTCCAGCACACTTCCTGACTTGCATTGCTTATTTTCAATAACACCTTAGTCAATCATTACCTTAGGACAGCATTTCCTCACTAGTTGCAAAGGGCAGCCGGTGATGAAGAATGGATTTCTTCCCACACCATCTTTTGCTTAGTTGGACATCAGAAGGTGGGCGGCTGTGCAGGCGTCACCTCACTGCGCTGCAGGATTTTTATTTGCAGGTGCAATGCTGATCGCACACAAGCAGAATTGTTACTCATGATTACTGATTAATATTACCTTGATGTTGGTAAAATCAGTCTAAAGATTGCTTGGTTAGATTGCTGTGCCTGGATAAGGAATCTTGCTAAGATGGCAACCAGTCCAAAAGTAGGCACAAATTGCCCAAATCTAACCTTTTTTTGAGGCTTTTGCAGCTATAACTACTTTCAGACCATGGATAAATGTTGCCAAAAACGATTGTTTGTGACCGTTTACCCATGATCCCATGTTCACGTATGCAGCCCCATGTTCTGTTCTTTGCAGAGAGAAGGTAAAGCAGGGGGTATTGCAGACTTAACCACAGAGGGTGGAGGGTAAGAGTTACATCCTGAAGCCACCCTGTATGCTACAGCAGGGAGGACATTCCCACATCGGCAGTAGCCGGTAGCAGTCTACTCCAGTCTACTAGCCCAAGAACTCCTCACTGAGTAGGTGCGATAGTGTGTCTCTTCTTGAGGACATTGTGTTCTAGCATAGATCAAAATAATCCGGTAACGAGCAAAACTGGAACTATTAAATCGTTAGTTTTATTATAAAAACTATACACAAATATACATTGGAGCTGGCCAATAAATCTATCTGGCATCTGAACAGATTGGTTAGTTATAAGTAAGAGGTGAGAGATGAGGTAGAATGTTTGAAAAGTTAAAAATGCCATATTTGGAGTCCACTATGTGATAGTCTTAGGCTGGTTTCACAGTGGGACATTACAGGCGCACGTTAGAGCAGCCTGTAACGCAGCCCACCGCACAGTAATGAAAAATCAATGGGGCTGTTCACAGTGCGGACGTTGCGTTACATTGTAACGCTGCGTCACAAGACAACGTACTGCATGCAGTACTTTAGACGCGGCTGAGCCGCGTTAGACTGCTTGCACATGCTCAGTAATCTTGTGGAGGAGCGGAGAGCCAGGCACATGGCTAATTAATATGCACTGCACGTTGTGGCGTGCAGTGTTTACTTCCTGGAGCGGCCGCTCTGTGCGGCGATTGGCTGGCGGGACCACGTGATGCCGCATGCGCACAAGAGTGCGCATCACTGACGCCAGAGTGAGCTGCACAACGCGGCTCACTCTGACGTCCAGATCCAGCACCACCAGGCGTTCCGTTAGGGGGACGTTATGCGACCTTAACGCCCCCTCTAACGCAACGTCCTGGTGTGAAATTAGCCTTAGTATAATCCAAGATGGCGATTTGTGGCTGGTGTCCTGTCGGGATGGTATTTTCTCAAAAGATGATAGATAGATAAACGACCACCGAGATGATAAAAACATTTGGGGGGATGAACTGTGTTCTAGGTGCTAATTCTGGAGAACAAGAAAGGTTGGGATGGGTATTATCATAATTTTTTTTTTATTTATATAGGGATACTATGTACTGCCTTTTCTGACAGGTTTCTGTAGAAGTTGCAGATTAGTAGAGAGCTGAATGTTACCACTGCATTTTGTCCCATGAGCCCCTCTGTTCTCACATCAGAATGAATGGGCAGAAATGAGACCCACACATCCGCTCCTTCTAAGTTGACTTTTGAATGGCAATGCTAGCTTCATAATCTGTGTGGCAACTGTCCAAGAATTTCCATGTTCTGTATTGTAATCAGGGCTGTGGAGTCGGTCCAAAAATCCACCGACTCCGACTCCGACTCCTCAGTTTAGGATTCCACCGACTCCGACTCCACGACTCCGACTCCACGACTCCGACTCCTCTAATTTGCATATAACAATTTTGTTGATTAAAAGTATGTAACATGAAATTCGTCTCTTAACTGCCAACGCTTAGGAATTTTACAAGACAACTGAAGTGAGAAGGATATGTAGACTACTATATTTATTCCCTTTAGACTAAAACTAGTCCTTGGTAAGAGTACTTGTAAAAGGTACAAACCGGAACAAAGAACATCTATCAGGCCCTAGGCAATGTAAGTGTGGGTACATGTAAGAATGATGTGCAGGTACTCTGCAGGGGAATGAGGAGATTGTAAACAGACAACACCTCTGTGTTCAATGTGCACAGCATTCTCAGTGGATTCCCTGTAGCTCTGTGGGGAGTGCATATGTAGAGTATAGTACTACTGTGTAACAAAGTAAACCTGAGACAGATGAAATTAAAGTTTTATACATACCTGGGGCTTCCTCCAGCTGCCTTCAGGATAATCAGTCCCTCGTTGTCCTCCTCCACCACCTGGATCTTCTCCTATGAGTCCAGGTACTTGAGCCAGTCAGGCGTAGTGCGCATGCACACACTCCGCCGCCAGGAGCATACTACACCTGTGCAGCACTATTGCGCAGGTGCAGAATGCTCCTGGCTGTGGGAGCGGCATGCGGCCGGACAGCGCTGACTGGCTGAATTACCAGGACTCATAGCAGAAGATCCGGGTGGTGGAGGACAGCGAGGCACTGATTAGCCTGAAGGGGGCTGGAAGAAGCCCCAGGTATGTATAAAACTTTACTTTTCATCCGTCTCAGTTACCCTTTAATTTGTAGTCACCAAACCAAATTTTAATAACACATCAAATTATTTGATTTCATCAGCAAAGGGAGTGCATACATTTGCATAAATCAGCATCAATGCAGAATTATTTCCATCTCGTTGACCATCTCTATTAGTGACACAGCTACACATCAGGCTTTATTCTTACAGCATAGATGTTATTTAGTATATATAAGAGATTCCTGTGTACACATCATATATACAGTCACAATCAGATATGTATATCTGACCTTAAAAATACGGGGACTGCTTTATTGAAGCAGCACAAGTAACTAATTTTGATTGGTTTGTTTTATTTTTGTGGACTAAGCATAGCTATTACTGTATATATACATTATTTTTAATGACTATTATCTGAGAAATAGAACATTTTATCATATTTTCTATTTTAATTACAGTTACAAATTCATTAGGAGTCGGAGTCGGTGCATTTTTTCCCGACTCCGACTCCAGGCACCCAAAATTGCCCGACTCCACGACTCCGACTCCACGACTCCGACTCCACGACTCCGACTCCGACTCCACAGCCCTGATTGTAATCCCCAGAAAATTAAAGAAAGGAAATTTCTCTGGGATGTTCCCAGCAGTAATGGTTGTGGTTAGATGATGACCAATATTCAGACTATTTTTCCAACTGATTTTTCCTCTTTAATGCTTTTAGAAGGCCATGTTCTAGACGCTTCCATTCCATTGGCAGAGCCTTTCTCCATAGAATATAGTTTAATGGTAAAACACTGGCTTGCCTGTGATTAGAAAGGTGCAATTACTGGGTAATGAGGGGTTGTAGATTCCTGGACAGGATAGGAGGCGTCTGAACCTGTCAGTGCTGGAGTCCAGTGAGCAGGCAGTTAGGTTTTATGGCCCACTTACCCAGTCTGGATATTACTTTGCTTTATAAGGAATGTAAAGGTGGCCACACACCATGCAATTTTTTTAATATCTTTTCAATTCAAGAATTGCAATTCATTTTTCTGACTGATTGTATCATTTCAAAAATCTGACCAATGTTCCACACACACATGCACACACACACACACACACGGTTAAAGGGGCACTATGGCAAAACATTTTAAAATATGTACAAATATATACAAATAAGTGGTTTTTTTCAGAGTAAAATAAGCCATAAATTACTTTCCCCTATGTTGCTGTCAATTACAGTATTTAGTAGAAATCTGACAGAAGCGGCAGGTTTGGGACTAGTCTATCTCTTTATGGGGGATTCTCAGGGATTTATGTATTTTCCAAAGCACTTAGTGAATGGCAGTTGCTCTGTCCAACTGCCAAAAAAACTGTGTAGCGAGCAGGGAAGCTGGCCAGCATCATTGTTTAAATCCTTTTTAGGGAATATCTTTATAGAGAATAAAAGCCTTGCTGAGAACCCCCTATGAAGAGATGGACTAGTCCAAAACCTGTCTCTTCTGTCAGATTTCTACTACCTACTGTAAGTGACAGCAACATAGGAGTAAAGTAATTTATGGATCACTTTACTCTGGAAAAAAATGTACTTCTTATTTGTCTGTTTGCACATATTTTAAATTTTACAATTTTTTGCCATAAACGGGGGTCCCTTCACCCCCAAACCCACCCCCGCAAAACTTGGTCGTAAACTTGGTCGTGAAATTTTTTATTCCTGGAGGCAGGGCTAACTGCTGCAGCCCTGCCTCTAGTCGCGTCTATCAGACGCGCATCGCCGCCTCTCCCCTGCCCCTCTCAGTGAAGGAAGACTGAGAGGGGCGTGGAAAAGGCGGAGGTACGCGTCTGATAGACGCGCATGAGGCAGGGCTGCGGCGGTTAGCCCTGCCCCAATGCGGAAGTGCTCCCCGGCTGCACGGAGGGGATTTGGGGGTGAAGGGACCCCCGTTAAGCCGCGGGATAGCAGCGTTTTAGCAGGGGCACACATGCCCCTGCTATCTATGAGGTCTGAAGCGAGATTTATTCTCGCTTCAGACTCTTTAAGGCAGATATCCCCAAAGGCCTTTTTTAGCATTGCAGTGCAATCATCTGATTGCATCTCACCAGCAATGCACACTGGCAGCGGGAAACCGGCCTCAATTGTGATAAAAAAAAAATGATTGAAAACTCAGAAAAGATTGCTTGAGTCTGTACATCAAGAAATTGTCAATCTAGCCTACACCATACAATTTTCATATAAATTGATCAGAAAAATCCAACACTACTTTTATCAAATAAAAATGGGAAATTCGATCAGATTTCTTGAATTAATTGTTTTGTTTTTTTTTCCTGTAGAACCGATTTGAATTAATCGAATTGGTGTAAAATTTTATTTTTTTTAATTGTATAGTGTGTGGTCACCTTAATAGTTTAGTGGTAAAAATGATGGTAGCTTTATGTTCAACAATGAAGCCAGGTATGATTTTCTAAAATTGTCTTGAAGATCAAATGTCACTTTTTGCAGTTTCTGTATAGTGCTGGTGTAAGCAATGCTGGTGTAAGCAATGCTGTCAAAGCTTCATGTTCCTGCATGAGTATATTGAAATGCAGAGCAGCAAGTCAGATTTTTGCATCACTTGGCAAAGACCTCAGTGATCCTTGAGTGAATTGCTGAATTCAGTCTAATAAGTCTTGCATACCAGCAGGGCTCTTCTGAGCATTGGATTCCCCCAAACCAGCTAGACCCTCCTCCATACTATACCTCCTGCTCTAGCCACACCCCACTTCTAGCATTATTGACCAATGAAGAGGCCAAGTATGGGTCACATAAGGTGGGAGGCAGGCGAAAAGTTTGTTGTTGGTAGAGGCAGGTAATGATCTAATGAATTGGTTGTGTAGTACGGATAATTACTAGTATATAAGTAGCAAAGAAAATATTCTCATTTTTATTTTCAGTTATGTGGTGTTTTTTATTACATTGCATCATTCTCTAATATTTGCAGTTGACACACTACTCAGCATTCTAAATGATTTTACAGAGCAGACCAGTGAACTATTGACCTGTCCTCTGCAGAAGAAAAAAACAATACAGTGACTGACAGTTGAGGTAACAAGCTTCAAAGGACATAGCTCTCTGCTACTTTGAAAGTTGTGGAGCTCAATGGCTTATTTGCATAGATAACTGGAGTTTCTTAACTCTCCCTGTACTGGAAACAATATTAGACTTATGTCTCTGCTACTAATGGTTTATTTCTTAGCTATACTACACATACAAATCATTATATCATTTTGTTTTTTTCGTTTCCGTGTCTCTTTGTTATTAATGCAAGCAGACTAACACTTTACATTAGAAAACATTTTAAAAAAAGAAAGAAAAAAAAAACACCCTAGAATGTCCTATGCACACACACTGCTTTCCTTCTGCTTTTTTTTTCCTGCAATGGAGTCTAAATATAGGCAAAACTCATAAGTTCCTCCAGAATACATCTCACAAAACTAGCAAGCAGCACTGAGAGACGATGAGAGGCAAGCCCGAGCTGTGGTTTTGTCCTTAATCATTATCTCTTAACAACTGTCCCACGCCTCCTATAGTGGTGTCTGGCTGGTGCCTCTCTTTCGAACACTATACTTTCTGTCTTGCCCATGGTCTTTTTATAGCCGTATTCCCACCAGAAACAGCTGAGCTGTGCTTGTTCAAACACGAGTTTCCCTGTCTTCCAGATTGTCGTTGGTGTGTTTCCCTGGCTTGGAATTTATGGCCTGGAGTATTATAGCTGCTGATGAATCGCTTTATGAAAGTATTGACACCTTGACAGCCAGTGTTATCTTGAGGAAATGGTCTTATACCTTATTTAGCTCAATGTACTCGTCATAGATTAACCAGGGCTGTCACAGGTCTTTCCAGGCCATAGCGTTCTTTTTTAATGCTGGTCAAGATCTTGTTTGTGACTATATTTATTCATCACTAAGGATGATCAGTGAAATGCGAATAATGCTGAGTTGATACAGATTTATGCAGATTTTGTGTGCAAATAAATGTAGCTTGAAAATGGACCAATCAAATCCAGCTGAGGTTGGATCCAATTGGTCTGTTTTCAAGCTGCACAAATTTGCATACAAGCTTTGCATAACCCTGCATCAGCTCGGAGTTATTTGCATCTCATTGCTCATCCCTATGCCTCACATTTCATAGTGCTTTTCAGGGAACGGGCAAGAATTCACATTGTCCTTCAGAGGGGCTCACAATCTACTCCCCCTGTCGCCTTCTAGGGCCAATTTTGAGGATAAGCCAATTCTATTTCTCTTAAATCTTTTTCAAGAAGCTCATGGAAACATTGACCATAATATATGACATTGATAAATCTCTAATCCGTTCCAGAAATTTTAATTGAAAGAGTGATTGATCGATGGTAATTTCCCGCATGGAGCGATCGACGGGGCCGATCTATTTGGGGACAAAATAGATCGAAATTTAGCGTTAACTATTTGACAGCAGATTCGATCCCAGTGATCGGCGGGGAATCGGCCTAGTGTATGGCCAGCTTTAGGCTTTCAGCTTCTGGAGAGACAAGTCTGACTAGATCTAGTCAGAACTGGAAGAAATTATTGTTAGAAGAAAATGGTGAGCTTCTGAGAGGAACTGATTGTGAGGTTAGTATGTAATATTTTCAAGTATATCATGTGTTTATTTGTAATAATTTTTACTCTGTTCAGGTACCTTTTTTAAAGCAGACCTGAACTCAGAACTTCCTTTCTGTTTTCAAAGATACACAGCATAATAACCTTGAAAGAAAAACATTTCTTTGTTACAGCTGATACAAATCCTGCAATAAATCTTTCTACTTCCTGTTTCATGGAAGCAGACATATTGTTAACTTCCTGTGCTTTCAAATGAGCTTATCTTCCATGGCAGTCAGGTGACACAGGGGGAGAGATCAAATTACCACTTGTGTTTAGTCATGGATGAGGGGGAATTAGAGAGGCTAAACTCTACTTACAGGGTGCATTTCTATATGTTTTCCTTCTGTCCTGTGCAAGAGTTCAGGTACCCTTTAAGAGAAGAAGCTACATTTTGATTACTGGCAGAGAATGGGGACTGGGAAAGTCTAACCTCTCACCTGAATCTCCTTTCAGCAGTTGCATTGCACAGCCCATTTTTTGCCCAATATCAGAGGGGGGGGGGGGGGGGAGTAGAGGCAGCCTTTGCCTGCCAGCAGAGAAGGGGTTCTTCACTGTGACTGTTGGCAGAGGTTGGGGAAATCACACAGTGTCTACAGGTAAAGGACGGGGACTGCACCATGATTGATTGTTGGGAAAGATTAACTGCCACACTGACCTTTACTGATGTCCCCTACAATTCCAGTACATTTGTCACTTACTACAAACTACTCTACGTCAGTGAATATAGCTTCCACTGCTCTCCCCCCAACCCACCATCCAGTTACTGACAATAGTGTTATGTACTCAGGAATTGGTCATTAGATTGGTGGAAATAAGGGGAGAATGAACAGCAACATTCAGTGGTGACTTGACCTCTCTCCCCATCATCAGTCACTATAGCATTGCAGCAATGTCTCCTGGAAAGTGTTAGTCTTCCCAGTGGTTTTACATGTTGCCTGGAGTTGCTGTTTAAATATCATAAAGTAGATTGGGTATTTTTCCCTTGGAATGATGTGCAGCGGCAGAGACCTGATCCAGCACTGGGGACTAGATGAGCTCACAATGGACACAAGTTTCAGTTTCTCCTGTGAATTTAGTGAAACTGGTTTTCTTTTCTATACGCTATCTGATTTTTAAAGCGCAGAGATAATACAGCCTTGATCTGCCCTGGAAATGCCCGTTTCTAATTGTGTAGATTTAGGGCCATTCAGTTCACCAGAAGACAGGCTCTTAGAAGTTTTTGTTTACTTCGTCTTTGGATTGCAGGTCGAAAGGTAAATTGCTTATAAAGCCAATGAATGGGGAATTGGCACTAAAAGGCTTTTGTGTTGTGTACCATGTGGTAATTGTCTGGAAACCATTGTACAAAACGCATAAATATCCAGCAGGAGAAAGCCAAATTGGGAAGCAAGGACTGATCAAGAGCTCATCAGTTCCGCTTGGTAAGGAGCGTAACTTTATTGAAGTGTTTATATTGTGACTTTTATGCAGCTGTAGGTATCTGCATACATGTTTAGATACTTGACAATATCCCAGACATCCCACAACACAGGTCACGATCAAGGTCCAGTGGCAAGGCTTTGGTGGCCAGAGGGTCAGAACCAACCTTTATATGCAGAGCTGATCGCAACCCATAAGGATCTGCCGATTTATTTATTTTTTATTTTATTTTTTTTCAGCTTTCTGGGTATTCTCTGTACGATATTAAAGTTTAGAGGCGCAGCCATCTTTGTATTTTATGGTTTGGTGGTCTCACTGCCTGTCTTTGTTGTGTAGAATTGCCTATGTGGTGGCAACCAGATCCAGAAAACAATTGCTTGCTCCCATGTGGAAAATCAGTCATGGAGTAGTGGAGAGGAGATACCACCTTGAATCGCTCAATTTTGACTAGATTTCTTTAGAAGTTTAGAACTCTGTTGAAACCTTGGCTCTAGTTAAGTCACTTTTCTCCTGAGGTTTTTCACACCTTTTCAATAAAAATTGTTTAAAGAAAACCTGAAGCGAAAATAAACTCATGAGAAAATAAATTGTATGTGTAGTACAGCTAAGAAATATAACATTAGTAACCAAGAAAAGTCTTATATTGTGTTCCAGTACAGGAAGAGTTAAACTTCAGTTGTTGTTTATCCAAAAGAGCTTCCCTGAGCTATTTGACGAACTGGGTCAAATACAGTACTTTTTTATGAAGCACTTAAACAGCAAAAAAAATAGAGACAGCTTGAGATAAGGTTTTACTGCAGGAAAGTTCAAAAGGTTATTATAGCTTAAAAGACAGAGGGCTTGATTCAGTAAGACAAATAGCATGCCTTATCGGAGTTAACACACCTTATCAGAGTAGCATAGCGAGCACTACGAACTTATGCCTACTAATTGGCAATGACGAAAGCTCCACTCTTTTTGCCCTGAGCCCCTGTGGGTCCAATCACTTTAAAGGACATTATCCCCGCACTTTGATTGGCCCAATAGGCTGCCTGTCACTTGACAGGAAACTTGACAGGCAGCCTATTGGGCCAATCAAAGTGCGGGGATAATGTCCTTAATGTTGGATACACACGGTGCGTCCCCTCACTCGATTTCCCGCCCGCTCGATTATTTCCGACATGTCCGATTCGCGGTTCGATGGATTGTTAGGTCGATTCGGCATACTTTACATGAGAATCGACCCAACAATCATCGAAACGTGATCGGAAATGCTCGGAAATAATCGAGCGGCGGGAAATCGCGTGCGGGAACGCACCGTGTGTATCCAGCATTAATGTGATTGGACCTGCAGGGCCTCAGGGTGGGACGAGTGAAGCGCTCGTCATTGCCAATTAGCAGGCATAAGGTTGTAGCGCTCGCTATGCTACGCTGATAAGGCGTGTCATTTGTCTTAGCCAATCAGGTACAGAGTGTGGTTTTAAAACTGCAACAGTGGCAGAATGATGCAATGTTATTTAAAAAAAAAAAAAAAAAAAAAAACTATATAATTGAAAATAAATGTCTCTTTTCTTTGCTGCTAATGTTCTATTAATTATTCATACTACACATACAATTCATTCTCTCATACTTTTTTCCCGCTTCAGGTTTACTTTAAAGCAAACTTGAAGTTAGGAAACTCCCTTCAGGTAGGATACTTGCCTAAGTAAAGGGAAAGCTTTGAAAACCATGGAGCCTTCCCGGTCCTTCCCGGTTCTCGGTCCTTCCCGGTTCTCGGTCCTTCCCGGTTCTCGGTCCTTCCCGGTTCTCGGTCCTTCCCGGTTCTCGGTCCTTCCCGGTTCTCGGTCCTTCCCGGTTCTCGGTCCTTCCCGGTCCTTCCCGGTCCTCGGTCCTTCCCGGTCCTCGGTCCTTCCCATGGTTTGGAAGCGCTTGTCTTTGGAAGTACTTGAGGCCCGAGGAGGGCTGAATAGCTATCAACTTAACCAGTTATATAACTTCAATGGCGGGTGTCACAGCAATGGTGGGACTAAGTGAGGATCAGGAAGGCTCTATAGCAGTGATGGCTAACCTTGGCACTCCAGCTGGGGTAGAACTAAAAGTCCCATGAGGCATTGCAATACTCTGACAGCTCTAAGCATGACTCAGGGAGGCAGAGCCATGATGGGATTTGTAGTTTTCTCACAGCTGGAGTGCCAAGGTTAGCCATCACTGCTCTATAGTATCTAGAGCCTTTCCTCTACTTGGGTAAGTATCTAACCTGAAGTGAGTTTACTCAAGCACCAGAGCTATAGTCACTAGTGCATGCTCTATAGGCAGTAGCAATGTTAGGGTGACTTGGCCAAGGTCTCCTTGCTGAATAGGTGCTGGCCCTAAGCTCTTGCACAGGACACAAGGAAAACCTATAGAAATGCACCCTGTATGTATTTAATTTTAGTCTAATTCCCCCTCATCTGTGACTAAGCACATGCGTAATTTGATCTCTCAGCTGTGGAATCTCAACTGCCTCGGCAGAGCAGCTAATTTGTAAACGCAAGATATTAACCCTTTGTCTGCTTCCATGAAGGCAGGAAGTAAACGCACTGCAGATTTATTGCAGGATTTGCATAATCTGTAATAAAAAAGAATTTTAAATGTTATGATGCTGTTGCTTACCTTTTAGAGCAGAGAGGACGTTCTGAGTTCAGGTCCGCTTTAACCATTACACTATCAAGAGTAATCAATGTAAATTAGATTTTGCTCACATTAATGAAGAAATGAGTTATGCTGACTGCAGTAGGTCACAGCGGTTTGTAATTTATCGCTACCACCACCACTATCCTCATCATCATCATCATCCTGATGCTTCATTGCTCCCCTGTTGTGCCTCACGTGTTATTCCAGGAGTAACTGAATCTCTCATGATAAGCTGGTTGTCTGCCTGGTTATACATCCTTATGATCTTACTCTGGCATATTCTGAATGCTATAGAGCTGGCCGGCAAGCTTTAAATTGCTCCCAAAATTGATTTTATTGACTTTGTGTAGCGCCTGTCATTCTATTTATGAAGCCATCTCATTATTTAGTTTTTTCCCTTGGCAGCTGAGTAGTTAACAGTAATCCAGCGGGATCTGTTTAATTCCTCTCTGTACTGTACGCGGTATTGTTTTCATGGAAAGATGAAATAAGAATCTGAGTTGTGATAATTTATTCCGGAGATTAAAATGCATGAGCGAGCACATCTAGGTTGGATGGGATCGGAATCTGCAGGCTAATAAGTACAAAAGATGGAGGAATGCGCCATAGCGCATATTGAAATAGAATGATGAAAAGCAGCATTGTGGTGGTCCCCTTCATAGTGGGGGAGGGAGCTAATCTATGAATTTCAATGTCCCACTGATGCTGGAGCAGCAATTAGAGGGATGATATCAAGTGACTAATCTGTTAGTTTAGTCAAATATTTGCTGCTTTTACTTTTTTAATTAAATGGAATCAAAGGATAGAATAAATGTTCCGTTTTATTGTCCTCCTGATGGATGTGGGACGCAGAGTATGAACCAGGGTGTTCGTTTAGTAGAATTAACCCCTTCAAATTAGGCAGAAATTCGGAGTCCCGTAACTAGGAAAGGAAAGGTATAGGGCTGAAGTTCAAACTTTCAATAGTTTTTGGAATAAGCTTGGAGACTCCAGTGTTGTCTACAAAACCCTAAAATCATATTTCTTAGTTGATGCTTTAACAGACTATGGCAAATACATTTTAGAATTTAATGTAAACCAGAGCTTAACAAAATGCAAAAATCGATACTTACCCGCGGCTTCCTCCAGCAGCATAAGCAAGTGTGAGCCCCATGCTGTCCTACTGCGGTCTTCCATTCAGCCGCAATCAGCCCCCGTAATAGGCTCAGTCGCGTCAGCCGGGTCTACTGCGCATGCCCGGGAGGTCTGCGCATGTGCAGAATACCCAGACTGGACGTGACTGAGCCTATTACTGGGGCTGAACGGAAGACTGTGGGAGGGTGGCGTGGGACTCGCACATGCTTATGCTGCTGGAGGAAGCCACGTCTAAGTATCGATTTTTGCACTTTGTTCAGCTCTGGTACACTTTAAAGTCCTTTTTTTTTAAAGAGGATCTGTAGTAAAAATAACATAATGAATAAAATTGCTTATTTTAACAATATTCATTTATATATTTAGTCCAAGTTTGCCCATTGTAATATATTTTCTCTCCCTGACTTACATTCTGAAATGTATCCCTGATGACCTCTTTAGTTCTGCAAGGTGATCTGTACGGAATGTTTGTTACTGAGAGTTCTATGCAAAGAAGGAGGCTGCTTGTCTGGCAGTTGGAAACAGTTGTCATTTCCCACAATGCAACAAAGTTCAGACAGCAAACTGTCAGGACCATGGTCATGACATCACACTGTGGTAGGGCTTTCACCACAATATCGGCCATACAGACCCCCCACCCCCGATGATCTATTCGATAAAAGATAAAGATTTCTTATGGGAAGGGGTATAGGCTACTGATTGGGATGAATTTTAATACTTGGTTAAAGTTCCTCTTTAAAGTAAACTTGAAATGGGAGTAGCAAGTTCTGTTTTACTTACTTGTTGCTTCTTCTTGTTAATGGGCACCTTAAAGAACAACTATCAAAGCAACTGTAAACCTCACGTACAGATAGAGCTTTTAGCCAGCAACACTAGAAAGCTTTTTTTGAGGTCTCTCATTACAGCCTGTGTGGAAAAAAAAAGCCTTGTTTACCAGCTGTATATAACAATTTGTATCGGCGTGTGCGTGGGGGGCAGGGGGAGGCGGCTGGGGGGGCAGGGGGAGGCAGAGCTGAACTGAACTGTAACCTGGCTGTAAACTATTTGCTTTACAGTGCAAGGCAGAGAGAGAGACAGGAACACACAGGCAGAGCCGCAGCTGATGATTATTTACACACATTTGAAGCTACATTTCTGCTTTCTATCATTCTGAACACATTTTTACTCACAGTATTAGAACCAGTGAAAATTTTCTGTATGCTGGATACAGTCATCCATAGTAATGCCCACAGTGAAAACTGTTCTCTATGAATGCTGTTGCGTAGCAATGCATCTATACAGCAATGGGGCTCTGCAGTGTCACTTGCAGCCTGAGTTTGATCCTGGCAAGTGTCACAAAGAGGAGAAAGTGTGTGTGCACATCTTTAATTCTCCTCCCTCTTTGTACACGCCAGCCATACATTGATTATTGCCCACATTATCGGCTAACAGCTGACTGTCTCCCTAGCATTTTCAGGTGTAAGTTATGTACAAACACGCTGGACAATCTTTGCCCAGTCATTTGGCGCCAGTTCTCAACTTAAAATCTAGCCTGTGTATAGTTGCCCATAATGTTCTGGCAGGCCAAAGCACAAATGCATTGAGTACTTACCCAACCCTCCAGAAGCTCGTCCATCTCTCCCTCTCCATTGTTCAGTACTTGCTTCTCAGCTATATTGTAGCTGAGCAGATTGTCTGTACAATGCTCGTGCACTGCATTTTTACTGCAACAATTAACCACTCTGCAACCGCCTAACGCCGATCGGCCGCCTCAGAATGGCTCCCCCAGGACCGCCTAACGCCGATTGCTTCTGTGCAGGTGTTCACATGCCTGCGCAGAGTGGCCATGCTCTTACGTGGACACAGGAACCTCTTTGACAAGCCGTAGAGCTTTAGAACAGCAAGAACTGTCCTCAATTGGGACAGGGAAGCCTTTTGATTATCCAGAAGCTTCCTTCTACTAAGGTGAGCATCTTACTTTTACTCTTTTTAAAGTCACGGGTGCCCTTTAATGGCCCATACTCACGGCTACAATTGTTGCCGCAGCATGCTGCGCACACGTGTTGCGGCGACAGGTCGCCCGTGAGTATGAGGCGTTGCACGGGCGCACACCCCGAACTGTCACTCGTCGCTGCTGTCGCCAGGTGATTAGCGCGGTCAATCGCCTGGCGACAGTTGCCGCCGCAACTGTCGCTAGTCCGCGTGAGTATGCGGACTAGCGACGGCAACCTCCATAAAGAACACGGAGCTTCCGGCGGGGGGGAGGAGGAACGTCGGCGACAGCTTCCGTCGCACCGCTGGTCCCTCTTCCGCGTGTGTACGCCGAGGGACGTGGCGACACGCTGTCGCTGAACTGTCGCGCACACGCTCCCGTGTGCTAGCGACAGAGAAGAAAAGTTGCCCGTGAGTATGGGCCATTAGGCTAGGTGCCTGGAAAAAGCTGATGGACACACAATAAAAGCTTGAAAAGCACCTGGACAAATCTATACAAACAAGTACACCTTTTTTCTAGTGTTAAAAACATGATTATTCAAGCCTTTGAAGAGTGCACTGTATAGTTTTCTTTTACCTGTTCAGCATATTTATAAATAATTTCAAAAATGTTTCTTAAGAAATACAAAAACATCTCCAGCTATTGCATGTTTTGGTATCTACAATGGCAGATGCAGGCCTGAGAAAGACTTCTGCTGACCTGCCTGGCTCAGGCCTCCTCATGTTTTGTCTGTAAACTGTACTGCTTCCTGTGCTGGTATGTGCTCAAGCATGTGATGTCACTGCAAGCCAGAGCGATGTGGGTTTGCAAGCGGATACCAAGAGCTCAGGCTTTGCTTTTTTTTTCTCTTATTTCCATGAAATGATTGCTGAGCAGAAACCATATATCACATGAAAAACAGCAAGCTAGAAGCGGGGTTAGGTTTGCACTTGCACAGCAAACGTGTCGCTGCTGAAGCTCTGTTCATCTGTCAGATTTAGAAGTCAGAGAAGAATTTATTGTTTTTCTTTCCTGAAGTATGAGCAGATTTTGTTGAATTTGAAGAGCAGCTTGCTTACTAAGCGTGCAAGCCGTGGTGGGGCCGCCAGTTTAGGTATCTCGCTTCTATTGAGTTCTTTAACTCATTACTCCTATCTCTGGTGCCTGAATGCTCAGCAATGTATACATTACAGGGAGGGGAAGAAGTATTTGATTCCCTGCTGATTCTGCTTGTTTGCCCTCTGATCAAGAAATGACTAGTCAATTAGTGTAATAGTAGGGTTATTTGTAGCTGTGAAATACAAAATAACATCAAATGAGCCCTCAAAAATATAGTGCCAGAGAAATCAGAGCTTCAAATGCATTGTAATGAGTGAAATAATTGTTTGCTCCCCTATCAAAAGATGACTAAAGTAAAGTGCCCACTGGCAGATTACGGCCTGATGGATTGGGTATCTCCGCCGACAAACAATTGTTCCCCAATTCATCTGGCCAAATCTGCACTCAGCCAAGGCGGCCAACCGGGGGTCATCTCTGCTGAGTACCTAGTACCTTCGCAGAAGGCCTTCTCGACCAAACGCATTGTTCCACTCCTGCTGGAAGCTGTTCCGTTGCATGCCAGGCCTGGCACCCTACCCTCGCCAAGCAACAGAACGCATTGCAAGGTGACAATCCTAGTGCATGACCCTCTCATAACAACACTTTGCATCAGCAGGCTATAGTTGCCATGTCATTGCCTGACTGGTGTCACTGTGCTCAGTCGGGGGGGGCTCACGAGGACACACTGTGAGACCTTATAATCTGGCTCTGCTTTCAAGCTGGTAAGCCCATATCTGTGGAAGTGATGGGATTTCATATGAAGAAGTTGTGCTAATGAAACCAGAGTGTTTGGCATTGCACCAAATGTATTTATATTTGCTGCATTTATAGACTGACGGGACACGTTTTAGCACAGACTTATTGAAAGTATAATTTAAACAACTACAATTAAATAGGGACAAGTTGTTTTGAGGCCTTCATGTAATAAAGGCACCTAGAAAAAATGCTGCATGGGATTTCCGCTAGTATAATATGTTTAATTCCAATATTTATTGGTATTTTCCTATGCCATATATAGCTTAACCCTACTCTCACACAGGACTCTTAACCCCTTCCCCCGGTGGTGCCTAACACTTACCCCCCCAACCCCCCCCCCCCCCCACACACAGGTGCTCAAAGTAAAATTGCAGGTGCCAAGGCTTCCCGCTATGCAAATTGCAGCATTAGGCCTCGGCACCCGCAATAAATTTCCTCTTATTGCCGCAAAAAGTTATCCTTATTTTCAAGGAATAAAAACATCTTCTGTGAGAAAGCATGAAAGAAAAGAAAGTCCAGACACAGATCTAAAAATATTGTCCGATAAACTGGTAATCGGAATTACTGTTTTGGCTTTTTTCATATTGTAAAATGCAGCTTCTGCAATTTAAAATCCTGTCTTCCTGCCTGATCAGGCTGTAAGGACTCTGACACTGGAGACCAGGGTTGGAAAATCAGCTCTTCCTGGTCAGTAAGCCAGCAGCTGTTCAGTATTGAGACCTTGGGCTAGGCTCCCTAACGCTGCTACTGCCTGTAGAGCGCACCCTAGTGGCTGCAACTCTGGCGCTTTGAGTCTGCCAGTGGCTGCATTTCCTATTTTAGCATGACAGTGTTAATACATTATGGTGAACCTACTGCTTCCATTGTCATGGGATTGCCAGCAGAGCTACAGGCTGCCAGCTGCTGGTCACCACTAGCGATCTCGTAGGAAATATAGTCCTGTGCATCATCGACTCTTAGAAGCCTAGGGTCCTTTCACACTGTGCACTTTGCATTTTATGTTTAAAGTGCGATGCAACGCGTACAGTATGCTTCACTGCTATTGTAAAAGCGCACCATGTCTGGGAAATGCACTGCCTACTGTTATTTTGATGGAACCTGAGGCACTGCACCCGATGTGAACGTACCATTGAAATTTAATTGCATGGGATCTGATATCTGTTGGGATGAAACGCAATGAACCCAGTGTGAAAGGACCCTTACTGCTAGTGTAGCACATGGGAGGCTAGATTGTGATGTCATCGGGATATGAAAAATAGTTGTAAAAAGAGGAATTGTCACGAAAATCCTAAAATTTAAAACACATACAAATAAGTACATTTCTTCCTGAGCCATAAATTACTTTTCTCCTATGTTGCTGTCACTTACAGTAGGTAGTAGATCTTACATTACCGACCGGTTTTGGACTAGCCCATCTTCTCATAGGGGGGGGGGGGGTTCTCAGGGTTTTCTTTATTTTTAAAAGTGCTTAGTGAATGGCAGTTGCTCCGTCCAACTGCCAAATAGTGTGCAGCAAGCAGGGAGGCTGGTCAGCATCTTTGTATTAATCATTTTTAGAGAATGTCTTTTATAAAGAATAAAGGGCATGCTGAGAAATCCCCCATGAAGAGTAATATCAGATTTCTAAAACCTATTGTAAGGGACGGCAACATAGGAGAAAAGTAATTTATGGCTCATTTTACTCTGGGAGAAATGCACTTCTTATTTGTATGTGTGTTAAATTTTAAGATTTTCGCGACAGTTCTTTAAGAAAATAAAATGTTACATAGTTACATAGTTATTTTGGTTGAAAAAAGACATACGTCCATCGAGTTCAACCAGTATAAAGTACAACACCAGCCTGCTTCCTCACATATCCCTGTTGATCCAGAGGAAGGCGAAAAAACCCTTACAAGGCATGGTCCAATTAGCCCCTAAAGGGAAAAATTCCTTCCCGACTCCAGATGGCAATCAGATAAAATCCCTGGATCAACATCATTAGGCATTACCTAGTAATTGTAGCCATGGATGTCTTTCAACGCAAGGAAAGCATCTACGCCCCCTTTTAAATGCAGGTATAGAGTTTGCCATAACGACTTCCTGTGGCAATGCATTCCACATCTTAATCACTCTAACTGTAAAGAACCCTTTCCTAAATAAATGGCTAAAACGTTTTTCCTCCATGCGCAGATCATGTCCTCTAGTCCTTTGAGAAGGCCTAGGGACAAAAAGCTCATCCGCCAAGCTATTCTATTGCCCTCTGATGTATTTATACATGTTAATTAGATCCCCTCTAAGGCGTCTTTTCTCTAGACTAAATAAACCCAGTTTATCTAACCTTTCTTGATAAGTGAGACCTTCCATCCCACGTATCAATTTTGTTGCTCGTCTCTGCACCTGCTCTAAAACTGCAATATCTTTTTTGTAATGTGGTGCCCAGAACAGAATTCTATATTCCAGATGTGGCCTTACTAGAGAGTTAAACAGGGGCAATATTATGCTAGCATCTCGAGTTTTTATTTCCCTTTTAATGCATCCCAAAATTTTGTTAGCTTTAGCTGCAGCTGCTTGGCATTAAGTACGATTATTTAACTTGTTGTCAATGAGTACTCCTAAGTCCTTCTCCAAGTTTGATGTCCCCAGCTGTATCCCATTTATTTTGTATGGTGCTAGACCATTAGTACGTCCAAAATGCATGACTTTACATTTGGACAATTCAAAACAAGCCCGATAACAGTTTGGCTAACAGGAAATACCCTAAATAGTTTCTTGAGTTCATCTAAAGGTGGCCACGAATCTGGTGAATTTGCTGTATGATTGACCACTTGATTCGACCATTTTATTGAATTGAGAGGGAATTGAGCACACTGGGACACACTATCAGTGAAAACTGTCTGATATCCTGTCGAATCAACCAACCTCATTGATTGAGCAGGATGAAAGATATTGATCGATCGTACAAGAATCGGCTGCTATTAATGATTAAAAGATTTTTGGGGGGTTCAAAGGATGGAGGTGCAACATTGTTCAGATCAAATGTGAATGAGAATCCCATAGGATCTCGCTTGTAGTGTGTGGGCCACTATTTAATCAATTTTTGATCAACCACACTGAATTTGCTCGCCCCGGAAAAGTTGATTGTTTAGTCGGTCAAAGCAAAAACGCTGTGTGTATGACTACATTTAATCCTGCCGATAGTTAAATTGATAAATGCTCCTAATTGATAACATCTTTAAGGTGGCTATAGACTGTAAACTGACAGCTGGAATGACTGAGTGGAGACCAGTCTGATGTCTGTATAGGCAGCCCTATCTTCTGTGCATGTCAAAAGTCAAGTGACAAGCAGTTGTCTGGAATTTTTTGGCCGAATGCATTTGTCTTGCAGTGTTGCAGGGTGGTGTTCCTCTCACGCCCCCTACATAAAGGTGGCCATTAACGGTACAGTCGAACAATCGACCGTGTGATTGACTGGATTGGGTACTGTTTATCATGACAAACAATGGTTCTATCAATCATTCCATTGATCCAAATTTCTAAGTGATTTTTTTGGTCTGATCGTATTGGTTATCATTTTCCCCTCTGATGGTTGGCCCGAGCGATCATTACTGATCAGTCGCAATGATTGGATCGGACGGTGGATTGTTTAGGAAATTGTACTATTATAGGGCACCTTTTAGCCTTGCCGTGGCTCGGCTGTACTTTTCTTAATTTGCTTCTAGCATGTAAAATGTTCCCTGTGATGCATATAGATTGATGTAGGAATGAGAGAAGCAGCAGGGCTGTGGAGTCGGGAGTTAGAGCAATTTTGGGTACTGGAGTTGGAGTCGGTGGTTTCAATAAACTGATGAGTCGGAGTCGGATGATTTTTGTACCAAATCCATAGCCTTTGTAAAAATTAGACTAAGGAGTCGAGGAGTCGGAACAATTTTTGGTATTCGGAATCTGTTTCATAAACTGGGGAGTCGGATGATTTTTGTACCGACTCTCCAGAAGCAGTGAAACCTTCGGTCAGTGGCCTTAAAAAGACAGACTCATTCATCTCTAGCATAGGATGAGCAAGGCTCCATATGGCTGCCGTGGCAACATGGTTTCACCCAAAGCAGCCTTCAGAGAAAGAGGTTTCTTTGGTGTCTTCTTAAATTTATGGCTTATCTATTCCCTGTCAGTGACACACAGCCTGCTCAGCTGCTGGCTCAGCTATTGTCTCTTGGATGACTCTCACCATTTTTTTCAGTAACCTTTATTAGTTCTGCAAAGTTCTACTAATGCAAAACTGTCATGCCTCCTGGATGACAGTACAGAAGTTCAGTGCTGTCACACTTCCTTGCAATTGAGCAGTTCTTGCTTTTCTTTGCCTTCTTGCTGTTATTAATGTGTCCTGTCTCAGAAGTAGGACAATATTGCTTTTGTTGTGACCAAGCTTAAGTCCCATAATCGTGTGTGTGTGTGTGTGTGTGTGGGGGGGTGGATATGTCTGGTTGTGTTTCAAAGCCCAGGACATGGGGATATGCTAAATTGTCTGGATACTAAAATTATACCTTTTATACCTATTTTACTGTTTGCAGCCACCTGGAACTAGTTCACCTGAGCTGTAGTTGGTGTTGTCCTGTTTCCATTATGCTTCTTGGTGGTAGAATCTATGTGCAACATTAAAAGAAATATGAAGTGAAAATAAACTTCTGATGATTTGTATGTGTAGTACAGCTAAGAAATAAAACATTAGCAGCAGAGATATGAGTCTGCTATTGTTTTCAGTACAGGAAGAGTTAAGGTAGCCATACACTGGTCGATTTGCCATCAGATTCGACCAACCGATAGATCCCTCTCTGATCGAATCTGATCTGAGAGGGATCGTATGGCTGCCTTTACTGCAAACAGATTGTGAACCGATTTCAGCCTGAAACCGATCACAATCTGTGGTGGTGGTGCTGCCGCCGCTCCCCCCACCCGCATACATTACCTGCCCCGGCCGGCGCAACTCCAGTCCCCAGGTCTCTGCTGTCTTCTCCGCTCTGGTCTGGTCTCCGGGTCGGGCATGCTTCACTTCTTCCTGCCCGGCAGGAAGTTTAAACAGTAGAGTGCCCTCTACTGTTTAAACTTCCTGCCGGGCTAGAAGAAGAGAAGCATGCCGGACCCGGAGACCAGAGCGGAGACGGAGCAGCGGTGACCGGGGTGAGTCGCGCCGGCGGAGCAGGTAATGTATTGCCACTCTATTGTGTCGGTCGTCGGGCACTCGAACGGTGCTAGCGACGCACTTCCTACCCGCGAGCGATCAACGGTAATTTCCCGCACTGAGGGATCGACCTATTTCGGGACGAAATAGATCGAAATTTAGTGTGTAGCGTGAACGATGTGACAGCAGATTCGATCCCAGTGATCGAATCTGCTGATGATTGGCGGGGAATCGGCCTAGTGTATGGCCAGCTTTAAGAAACTTCAGTTATCTATGCAGCAGAGCTTCTGATCTCTCAGACTTTCAAAGTGGCAGAGAGCTCTGTCTTCTGAAGCTTATCTCAAGTGTCTGTCACTGTATTTTGTTTTTTCTGCAGAGGAAATTTACCGTAACCACTTCACCCCAAAGCGGTTTTCACCCTAACGGACAAGAGCGATTTTCACCTTTCAGTGCTCATCCCTTTCATTTGCCAATAGCTTAATCACTACTAATCACAATGAAATGATCTATATCTTATTTTTGTTCACCACCAATTGGGCTTTTTGAGGTTGATATTTATTTTCAGTAAATACTGTAATTTCTATGCATTTTAAAGGGTAAAAACAAGGAAAAAATGAAAAAAAAATACACTATTTCTCCGATTTCATCTCCTATAGTTTTAATATAAACACTGCTACTGTGCATAAAACCCACACATTTTATCTGCCTATTTGTCCTGGTTATCACAAAATTTTAATTATATCCCTAGTACAAAGTATGGTGACAATATATTATTTGGAAATAAAGGTGTATTTTTTTCTATGGTAGCTTTTTTCCCCCACTATTTTCAGGTGCACGTGCGCGGGAATGAGCGCACGCGCACAGCGGCAGCAGCACTGCTTGACTTATAAAAACATCCTGGAGCCTTTAAGAGGTTCTAGCAAGTCAGCTTGTCATTAAGTGGTTAAAAAGGTCATTAGCCTGCTCTGTGAAATCATTTAGAATGCTGAGTAGTGTGTAAACTGCAAATATTAGAGAATGATGCAATGTTATAAAAAAAAAAAAGATATAACTGAAAATAAAAATGACACTATTTTCTTTGCTACTAATGCTGTTTTAATTATCCGTACTACACAACCAATTCATTATATCATAATTTTTTTTTGTTAAATGTCACTTTAATTCTGCATGGTTTTCCTTTATTGGTATTTGCATTTTCCTTGAATTGAATTAATTTTTTTTCATGTTCAGTTTATATTTTTCCTGTTTTTTAATTATGTTTAACTTTTCACATCTGACTTTCTGGTGTTTATATAGTTTGTGCATTGTTTTGTTGGCTCATGCTGGAGTTTTATGGCCACTGTTAACTAGCATTGTTTAGGCTTTTTAGTGGTGCTTACAAAAAAAAGCAGCTGGCGTAACATTAACCTTCCGCCAGTGACAGAGGTCCTTTGCAGGACCCCTGCATGGGCAGCATATGTAATCACCGAGGCAAGGATCCTGCAGAAAAGCTTTGGGATGCTGGTCACCTGTAAAGGGTCCATGAGCTGCTTTGATCATTTTCATTCTCTTGAAAACCTTGCCTGTATGCTAGATAAAGTGTCTTAAAGGACAACTGAAGGGAGAGGTATGTGGAGGCTACAATATTTATTTCCTTTTAGGGCTCTTACACAGTAATGGCTCATACACACGGGGTACGGCTGTCACCGCAACCACGTGCGTGTTGCGGCGACAGGTCGCCCTGGTGTATGACACGCACGCCCCGACCCGTCGCTACTCTGAGCTGTCGCCAGGCGATTGACTTGTTCAATCCCCGGCAACAGCTGTCGCCGCAACTTCGCAGCAACTGTCGCTAGTCCGCGTGTGCATGCGGACTAGCGACAGGAGACCCAATGCAAGTGAATGGAGCATCCGGCTGGGGGATGCTCCATTCACAGACAGCTTCCGCCGCGTCTTTGCATTTCTGGCGAGACTTGTAGATAGCTGACGCCGCCAGGGAGCTATCACTCCCTGGTCTCTTGTAGCCATGCAATGGGGGACAATTGTGCCCCATGTGTATGTAGCTTTAGACGTTGCGTTTGATGCCACGTTAAAGTCGCATAACGTGCCCCTAATGCAACGCATTGAAAGACTATAACTTGGACATTATGTAGCCCTGTGCTTGGTGCGCCGTTTTTGTCGCACAGTGATGGAACAAAAACGGCGCATGTGTTAAAAAAAAGAAAAAGAAAACATTACTGAGCATGTGCAAACAGTCTAACGCAGCTAAAAACGTGTATAACGCATAGCATGCAGCACTTTGATTTAACCTGCAGCATTAGACACCAATGCAACGTCTGCACTGTGAACAGCCCATTGATTTTTCATTGCTGTAAGTTATTGTGTGTTACATGTTGTAACGTGCGACTTTAACGTCGCACTGTGAAAGAGTCCTTAAAGGACCACTACCACAAACAAAATGTTAAATTTAAAATACATGAAAACACATAAATAGTATATTTCTCCGAGAGTAGAATGTGCTATAAATTACTTTTCTGCTGGGCCGCTGTCACTTACAGTAGGTAGTAGAAATCTGACAGAACCGACAGGTTTTAGACAAGCCCATCTCCTTATGGGGGTTTCTCGGGGTTTTCTGTACTTTCAAAAACACTTAGTGTTAGTTAATGCCAGAATAGTGTGCAAACGGGGAGGGGGTGTATCAGTCTGCATTTTTTGTATAGACGTTTTCCAGGAAGTTCTTTTGTAAAGAATAAATAAAATAATGGTAATCCCCCATGAAGGGATGGACTAGTCAAAAACTTGTCAGTTTTCTACTAGCTATTATGAGTGAAAACAACATAGGAGAAAATAAACATATAGCACATTTTACTGTGGAAAAAACATACTTCTTATTTGTATGTGTTTACATATATTTTCAATTTTTAATTTTTTTTGTGATAATGGTCCTTTAAGCAATATCAGTTGCCTTGCTGTCCTGCTGATCCTCTGACTCTAATACTTTTATCCATAGATCCTGAACAAGCATGCAGCAGATCAGGCTTTTCTGACATTCTCGTCCGATCTGACAAAATTAGCTTCATGCGTGTTTCTGGTGTAATTCAGACACTGTTGCAGCCAAATAGCTCAGCAGGAGAGCCAGGCAACTGGTATTGTTTAAAAGGAAATGAATATGGCAGCCTCCATATTCTTCTCTATGCAGTTGTCCCTTAAAGAGACTCCGTAACAAAAATTGCATCCTGTTTTTTATCATCCTACAAGTTCCAAAAGCTATTCTAATGTGTTCTGGCTAACTGTAGCACTTTCTACTATAAGGCCTCGTTCAGACTATACGCGCTGCCGTCCGCATTTTGGCAGCCCGCATAGTGTGCGACACGCAAGAACGGTAGAAGGGCATAGACAGCCCTTCTACCGTTCCCATCATATGTGCTGCGCGGCAGCGCGATTGCGCTATCGCGTGCTGCACGCATTTTTGGGAATCGCAGCGCAGATCCCATTCATTGTAATGAATGGGATCTGCAGCGCAGCGCATAGGAGCGCAGATGGCGTGCGATCGGACGCGTTGCGTTCCAATCGCACAGCCATCTGTGCTAAATGATGTGAACGAGGCCTAACAGTCTCTGTAATAAATCAATGTATCTTTCCCCTGTCAGACTTGTCGGCCTGTGTCTGGAAGGCTGCCAAGTTCTTCAGTGTTGTGGTTCTGCTATGAACTCCCCCTTCCTGGCCCCTCTCTGCACACTGCCTGTGTATTATTTAGATTAGAGCAGCTTCTCTCTTCTTTCTTATCTTTTACAAGCTGGATAAATCGTCCTCTGAGCTGGCTGGGCTTTCACATACTGAAGAATTAGGCCACATACAGACATCAGACCATAGTCTTTGGAAAATGAAAGATCACCGACCAATCTTACCACCCTTCCTGTAGTATAAGAGCCATACTCTACACAGTCTTTTCTATGGAGCTGAACTCCACATCAGGAAAAAATCTTTGCAAGATGCTGCACACACAGATGCTGTACAGACACAAAAGATCAGTATCTGCAAAAGATCTGTTCCTGCCAAAAATCCATTCCTGCAAATTGCAATGATAGTCTATGAGATCTGCAGATCATCATACACACATGATTTAACTGACATTCATCTGCAGATCAGATCCACCAGGATGGATTTTCAGATCTGCAGATCTGCAGATGAATGTCAGTTAAATCATGTGTGTATGATGATCTGCAGATCTCATAGACTATCATTGCAATTTGCAGGAATGGATTTTTGGCAGGAACAGATCTTTTGCAGATACTGATCTTTTGTGTCTGTACAGCATCTGTGTGTGCAGCATCTTGCAAAGATTTTTTCCTGATGTGGAGTTCAGCTCCATAGAAAAGACTGTGTAGAGTATGGCTCTTATACTACAGGAAGGGTGGTAAGATTGGTCTGTGATCTTTCATTTTCCAAAGACTATGGTCTGATGTCTGTATGTGGCCTTACAGACAAGGGCAAAGCTGTTTGCAGGAGAAAAACAAGCAGCCTGAAACTTCAGTGCATGAGAACTGCAGGGGGAAAGAAACACACAATGATCTCTTGAGATTCAAAAGGAAGGCTGTATACAGCCTGCTTGTGTATGGATGTATTTTCTATGTGTGGGCATACTGTACATCAACCTACTTCCTGTTTTGGTGGCCATTTTGTTTGTTTATAAACAAACTTTTTAAAACTGTTTTTAACCACTTTTAATGCAGCGAGGAGCGGCGAAATTGTGACAGAGGGTAATAGGAGATGTCCCCTAACGCACTGGTATGTTTACTTTTGTGCGATTTTAACAATACAGATTCTCTTTAAGGTGCTTGCAATAACTATAGCACAAAACAAGGATGGGAAGTGGCAGGCAAGTCCGAGGCAGCCGGTTACAGAAAGAACAGGAAAGATTTCATCCAGCACATTGGACCACCAGTACCTCCTCTGATATTGGAATATCTGGATACACTCAAGACCTCCCTTAGGGCTCTTTCACACTAGAGGCTGCGGTAGAAAAGGCTGAAACTCAGCCTTTTGCTTAACGCCAATACATAGTGTTTTCAAAGCGTTCTACAGCTCATATGAAAACGTCCTTTTTTTTTTCCTATAAAAATAAGTGAACAAGTCAGCTGTAAAACGCTTTGAAAACGCTGAAGTTGGCGTTTTCCATTGACTATCATTGAAATGCCAACAGCCAACTTCGGCTGTAAACAGCCCTGAAAAAGCTCCGGGGAGCTTCAAAACGCAACGCCCAAAAAAGCTGCTTTAGGTGTGAAAGGTAAAATGAGTCTATGGACTTTTATTTTACCTTGGAAAACGCCAACTATGGTCTTGGCTGTAAAACGCCGAAACCAGCCTCTGGTGTGAAAGGGCCCTAAGCCAAAACAATTGCCCGTGATATAGTTAGGTGCATTGAAAGTATGTATGTACCTTTTTATTCTTGTTAACATTGACTCTTACCCCCCACCCACCAACACCTTGACTCGTCTGAAGAAAGTTTAACTCCTAGTTGTAGTTTAATGAAATGCTTAAACATTTACTCATGCATTTTTAAGGTGACTATTCACAAACCTTTTCATCATTTAATACATTGATAATTTCAAAACCCTAATTCTACATTCTATACAAGTCTACATTCACTAAATTGAAAGGACAACTGAAGTGAGAAGAATACGGAGGCTGCCATATTTCAATAGTGCCTGAATAACAAACATGCAGCTCATCTTGTCAGATCTAACAATGTCAGACGCACCTGATCTGCTGCATGCTTGTTCAGGATCTATAGGCCCATACACACGTCGGACTTTTGCGAACGACGGGTCGTTTGAACGTCCCGTCATCCAGTCGTCCGCACGCGAAATCGGGCGTGTGTACAGACTGTCGTTAGGGTCATAAGACTGATTTTGAGCCCGATTTCGCGTGTGAACGACGGGACGTTCAAACGACCCGTCGTTCGCAAAAGTCCGTGTGTATGGGCCTTTAGGCTAAAAGTAATAGAGGCAGAGGATCAGCAGGACAGCAAGGCAACTGGTATTGCTTAACAGGAAATAAATATGGCAGCCTCCATATTCCTCATGCTTCAGTTGACCTTTAAAGTGAAAATATCAACTAAAAGTACATTGATTAATTAAAAACTGATTTAGTATTGGTCAATGGAGAGCTTAGTGATCATCTTATCTTACATAATTCCACTTTCACAAAATTTGAAATGTTCCACCATGGTCAGACAATTACAGTATCGAATAATTCCAGGAAATCAGTTGAAATGAATTGCTTGGGGGACAAAAACAATTTTCTTTAATATTATTAGTAAACTTTATTTAAAAACACGGCTGAGGAGTCGTAGCAATTTTGGGTACCTGTAGTTGGATGTTTCAGATGATTTTTGAACCAAATACATTGCCTTTGTAAAATTAGACTGAGTCGATGTCGGTGGTTTCATAAACTGAGGAGTTGGATGATTTCTGTACCGACTCCACTGCCCTGTTAATAAATTGGTAACATATTATTGCAGCTCTGTACAATATATAGGGAAGACCTTACACAGAGCCATTATAGCGCTTAACAATAGTACACAAAATATGTCGTGGCATTGATCGTTAAATCAAACTCTTGTGAAAATCGAGGAGTTTTGTTGAGCAAACAGGGAGTGGCCAGCTTTAGAGTCAGAGCCTGAAAAGCTGACTGACTGGATTTCCCTTTTTAGATTTGGAGGGGGGAGAGTTTCTGGCGTAGCTTGGCATGCATGGCTGCTTCTCCATATTGATTGCAGGTTGAGTTTCTGCTTGTAGAGGGCTATCGATTTTGGCACCAGCAGCACTTCCCCTGAGCTTCCGTAACGCTGTCTCTCCATGTGGGGGCAGCCAGATTGTTTTTATCACTGAATAACTTGCCTGCCAGGTTTGGTTATAGAAAGTTAAGCTTTTATCACTGTGAAACAAACATGATGCTTTTGTGCATTGTTTCTTTATCAGTGCTGCTGATGGCTTCACTACAAATGTGAGGGAACACAAGAGATATCCTGTACCAGCCGGATCAAATGTGCTGAGTTCAGTGCTACTCTGCAACGCTCTGGCATCTTTTTTGTTTAGCACTACAAAACTCTGTTTCACCACTAGTATAACCACTGTTTGTCGATAGGTGGCATCATTATTTGGATGATGTTAGAGAGAAGAAATCTGCCCACATTTCTTGTTGAGATCCAATTCAGGCTTGTGGTGCAATGACTTAGCAAGACCAGGGAGACGATAGGTTATTTCTAAAGCACAAAAACACAAAATTTGAGGGTGAACTGGGACTTTGAACTACATGGCATCAGGAATTTTACTGGCTCTACCCTCTTCTCTATTAAAGTGGGCCAGAACTCTTGCACAGCACACAATGAAAAGTCTTTATTCCACATATAGTTGTTAAAGAAATATACTTCTCTATGTTAATTTTGTTTAGGCAGATCAAGGTGCCTAGTTAGTTATTATCAGCAACTGTGAATAGACTGCAGGAGAGCTCTGCCTTGGCAGCTTTCCATACAATAAATACTGAGACTTAATAACCCCTCCCTGCTCCCTGTAAAAGTGGAAACCAAGTAAAGCTTCAGGTTTTTTTTTTTTGTTAACTATTGTTAGTATGCATCTTACAAAAAAAAATCCTTTCTACCTCTTTTTACGTTTAAATATTTTATTGTTCTACTTAAAAGGCCTGCTGTCCCCAGAAAGAGCAGGCAGATAAGGATTGCTGTTATTAGCAGTAGCAATGAGCAAACAAAAGCTTTGCATCAGTTTGGGGGGAAGATGGTATACTACTGTACTTCAAACAGTTTTGAGAGTCCCACTTGATTACATGTACACCTTCCCCTGGATAAATAAGGGCAGAGGAAAAGGGAGGCGGGAAATTGCAGCTCTCACAGTTATTAGAAACCAGGACAAATTGCAGAAAAAAAGCTGATTGGATCCAGCACTGTAGTGTTATAAAGTAGGACGTGTTACTAAATTTTACATTTGATCCCAGTTTCAGCATCAGAAACACTTTCTATCCTTTGTCTATAGATTGGTGTGTATTGGTATGTAACCCCACCCTCCCTGTCATGCTTAGCCTAGGCCAGTGATGGCTAACTTTGGCACTCGAGCTGTGACAAAGCTACAAATCCCATCATGCCTCTACCTTCCCAAGTTATGAGAGAGCTGTCAGAGTAGTGCAAGGCCTCATGGGACTTGTAGTTCCACTAAAGCTGGAGCGTCAAGGTTAGCCATCACTGGCCTAGACTATGAAATCATGCAGCCTTCTGCTTCAGAGCATTAGATTATAAAGCGCCAACATATTCCGTGGCGCTGACCTATTCTGCAGTGATGCTGCTTGCCAGGCATAAAGATTTCACCGCCTATGATACGTTTCAGAATGTAAATCAGGGAGAGGAAAGTTATTAAAATGGGCAAACACTGACTAAACTTATAAAAGAATATTGACAAGTCATCAATTTTATTCATAAAGTTATTTCTGCCACAGTTCTTCTTTAACTGTTTAATTATCACTGACTGCTTGCTAACTATGTATGCTTTCTGGCCATTTTTATACCTGCCACTGTAAGAAAAGCTTAAAATCTCAAAATGAGCATATAAGAGACAGAGGCCATGTGGGATTGAAGAGGAGAAGCATCCTGACACAACAGATACCAGTTATGTTTTGAAAAATGGTGGTGTGCTGTGAGAAGACGTCATGGCAGTTTGAGTGAATTTGTATTTAGAATCTTTTGGGAGGATGGTGCTGTTACTTGCAGAAAGTCTAGATTTTATGGCTGCTTTTTTTTATTTTTTTATTTTCCCCTCCTCCTGAGGCAACTAACTGTGAGCGGCTTTTACAGTCAGACTAGGTTGGCCCTAGTGTCTATTTGTTTTGTGTCATATCTTAAGGCAGAAACGCTTTGAAGGTGTGCATAGTGATGGCAGAAGTATAAGAATCTCTCTGCCTCCTACGTCAGTTGCTTTGGTAAGAGCAGAGAGGACACCTCAGGGAGTACTAAAAAATAAACCAGAATTCAACATCAAACACAGACTACACAGTCCAGGGACCTTTCATCAGTAGTAAGGTTGATACTTTCATTCATAAGAGCTGATTTTGTTGTCGGTTTTTCCAACAGTAGCAAGCTTGAACATGTAAAAATAGATTATGTGAACTAGGACCCTTTTGTAAGAGTCCTTTGATGCCTGTTACACACCATGCAATTTCCCATCAGATAGATGGGTTGATAAATAATTTCTGACAGATCCAATCGTATTTCCGATTGTTTTTCTCATCGATTTTCTGATCTTCTATGCAAATCAAAAATGAAAATCAGATCGAACCTGTTGGAAATTGTCTATTTGACCCATCTATCTGACAGGAATTTGCATGGTGTGTACCAGGCTTGAAGTAAATTGCCCTAATTGCGTGTTTCAGTTTGACTACATTGATCATAATTGTTCCATAGTTTACTTATTTTAAAAGAAAAGGTCGGGATACAACTGCTTTCACATGTAACCCAAAATAAACATACATACAACAAGTCATTTTTACCTCCCGTGTAGTATACTCCTCAATCTTTCTCCTCTTCCCGCCCTGTTTGTCCACTGTGATCAGTGGAATTCTCTGTCCTCCATTTTGAAAATGGCCATTACCCTATAACTGCTTCCTGGTCAGCACACTGTTAAACTGTAATATCGCCCTCTTGAGCCATAGGGAAATATGGACATTACCTTGCTCATCAGTTTTTTCTTTCAGTTATAACTGACAGCAAATGATATATTACAGTTCTAACAAGATCTTGTCATAACTGGAAGGAGTCGTGTTAGAAGAAAATGGTGAGCTTCTGAGAGGAACTGATGGCGAGGTAAGTATGTAATATATATTTGCAGGTACATCATGTGTTTAGTTTAAATAATTTTACTTGGTTCAGGTTCACTTTAGTGACTTTCATTTGTTTTCTTCTGAGTAAACTACCTGCCTGACATAACAATCAACATCGTCAACAAACCAACAGTGCCAATTCTCTAAGCTTGTTTACTCGGGAGTAGCATTTGATTAAGTACTCAATAGTACTTTGATTAAGTACTAAAATTCGAGCCTCCTATCAACTGGTAAATTATCTATTTTCACTTCAAAAAAAACAAAAAAAAACTCACAAACACCTCTCACACATCCAGACTGCCATTCTCTGTGGTGGCAGACCACCAGTCTATCATAGTGGCTCAGCAAACACAGAATACAGTTCAAGCTTCTAAAGCCCTATACACACACTTGAGTACTGTCGCCCGCCTGCTGTGATCAGGACTCCTTCCTTTGGCAACAGTTGGGGTCTGAATGCTGTACTGATGTGTTCCCAGGCTAGTGATACGTCTGTTGCTGGGCTCAGGCATGCTGTATGATTTTTCCCTGACGAAGCATGTTGGATGATGGGTGTGTGTGCTAGTGGGGTAGCAGTTTTTATGTGGGCAGTGGGTTCTGCTCTCAGTGTAAATACACGGAGATTGTGAAATAGCTGCGTACATATGTGCAGTGTATGCTTATCATATGTAGTGGTGACAGAAAGACAGAGTTATGAAATAACACATTTAACGTATTCCCCTAAGACTGGGTACAGCATAGTTGCCGCTTTTCTAGACCATTCAAATAAAAGCCCTTTGGGCCTCAACCCAGCTTTTTGCAGCCTGTTTGACATCAGAAAGGTCTTTAAAATGTCGCCCTTTCTCTTGTATCTTCACATTTGGGAACATGTAGAGGGACAGGGTCTGGAAAGGCCAGGGCAGGTGAGTAGAGGGGATGGAAACCTAAGGTGTTCAATTTGACAGACCTAACATTGGACATGTGCACAGGTGCATTATCTTTCAACTTTCCATGTCGTTTTTTTTTTTTTTTCCTAATTGCCTCTTTCATCTGGTCCAAGAGGTTAGCAAAATTCTGTACAGTGATACTTGAGCCATGAGGTAGGTAGTCCACCAACAGTATGTCTTTGTCCCAGAAAATGGATGCCAATACTTCTTTGGCCTATTTCTATATGCAGAGTTAGGCTGCGGGGACCCACTGTCCTTGTGTAGCTTCAAAGTCCTGTGTAGCTTCGAAATGGGCCAGAATGGATTTGGATGCTTCACCTCGTTCCTTCTTCTGATCACTGTTCAAACTTTACGACACCCATTTTGCTGAAAGCTTGTGCATGTCTAGGATAGTGGTGATAACAAACCTAACATGCTCCTGTGAGATTGTCCAGTATCTGGGGTATAATTTTTGCCGATAGTCACTGGACCCTGGACAGCATCGTAGGTTGACTGGTCAGTTGCTTGGTCATTTGAGGTAAAGGGGCATCCACCTCAGAGCTCATCTTCAAAAGTGAAATTCTCAGTTTTAAAACAAGATATCCAGGTTTTGACAGTGCTCCCTCAGTTTTTGTGACATTTCAGTGTGAATGTCCTTTGCTGGCTTTCCCTGGTGAAAGAGAACTTCATGGTGGCCTGTATTTCCAACAACGTGAAGCTTGCTTGTGCATCCGCCATCACTGCTTCTCAATAAAAGAAAAAAAAGTTTTAAGAAACACAAACTCCTGATATAAGATACAGTGGTTTGCAAAAGTATTCGGCCCCCTTGAAGTTTTCCACATTTTGTCATATTACTGCCACAAACATGAATCAATTTTATTGGAATTCCACGTGAAAGACCAATACAAAGTGGTGTACACGTGAGAAGTGGAATGAAAATCATACATGATTCCCAAATTTTTTTTTGAATAAATAACTGCAAAGTGGGGTGTGCGTAATTATTCAGCCCCCTTTGGTCTGAGTGCAGTCAGTTGCCCATAGACATTGCCTGATGAGTGCTAATGACTAAATAGTTCACCTGTGTGTAATCTAATGTCAGTACAAATACAGCTGCTCTGTGACAGCCTCAGAGGTTGTCTAAGAGAATATTGAGAGCAACAACACCATGAAGTCCAAAGAACACACCAGATGGTTTAGGGATAACGTTATTGAGAAATTTAAAGCAGGCTTAGGCTACAAAAAGATTTCCAAAGCCTTTAAGATCCCATGGAGCACTGTTCAAGCGATCATTCAGAAATGGATGGAGTATGGCACAACTGTAAACCTACCAAGACAAGGCTGGCCACCTAAACTAACAGGCTGAAGGAGAGCGCTGATCAGAAATGCAGTCAAGAGGCCCATGGTGACTCTGGATGAGCTGCAGAGATCTACAGCTCAGGTGAGGGAATCTGTCCATAGGACAACTTAGTCGTGCGCTGCACAAAGTTGGCCTTTATGAAAGAGTGGCAAGAAGAAAGCCATTGTTAACAGCAAAGCATAAGAAGTCCCGCTTGCAGTTTGCCACAAGCCATGTGGGGGACACAGCAAACATGTGGAAGAAGGTGCTCTGGTCAGAGGAGACCAAAATGGAACTTTTTGGCCAAAATGCAAAACGCTGTGTGTGGCAGAAAACTAACACTGCACATCACTCTGAACACACCATCCCCACTGTCAAATATAGTGGTGGCAGCATCATGCTCTGGGGGTGCTTCTCTTCAGCAAGGACAGGGAAGCTGGTCAGAGTTGATGGGAAGATGGCTGGAGCCAAATACTCAGCAATCTTGGAAGAAAACCTCTTGGGGTCTGCAAAAGGCTTGAGACTGGGGCGGAGGTTCACCTTCCAGCAGGACAACGACCCTAAACATAAAGCCAGGGCAACAATGGAATGGTTTAAAACGAAACAAAGCCATGTGTTAGAATGGCCCAGTCAAAGTCCAGATCCAAATCCAATCGAGAATCTGTGGCAAGATCTGAAAACTGCTGTTCACAAACGCTGTCCATCTAATCTGACTGAGCTGGATCTGTTTTGCAAAGAAGAATGGGCAAGGATTTCAGTCTCTAGATGTGCAAAGCTGGTAGAGACATACCCTAAAAGACTGGCAGCTGTAATTGCAGCAAAAGGTGGTTCTACAAAGTATTGACTCAGGGGGCTGAGTAATTACGCACACCCCACTTTGCAGTTATTTTTTTTTTTTAATGTTTGGAATCATGTATGATTTTCATTTCACTTCTCACGTGTACACCACTTTGTATTGTTGTTTCACGTGGAATTCCAATAAAATTGATACATGTTTGTGGCAGTAATATGACAAAATGTAGAAAACTTCAAGGGGGCCGAATACTTTTGCAAACCACTGTATTAGGCTGTCATTTGCCCCCACACTCGTTTTTCTATTACATCTGGAAGCGGGCAAAGCCAGGAAGTTATGAGCACCCTGCGTTCATGTGCTGCATGTTCTTGTTTTTGTTCCTCTTTAGAGCTCATGTTTTCCTTCCTTCTTCTATGCCACACTTCTTACATTTCCGATATTTAATTCTGGCGGACTTGAGAATGAAGTGAATATGTATGGTGATGCATGCTTGTCTTTCCTCTACACGCTGAGGTTGCTGCTTGAAGATGTGCAGAACTGCAGGCTTGCTGAAAGGAAGGCTGTGGTTGAGGCTGTTCAGAAGAACAAAATCAAGAACCATCTTTCTAGTGAAAGACATGCTGATCTTTAAATAGCCAGTTTGTCTCTGTTTCTGAATTTGACAAGGCGGCACATACTCAAATCAGCTCCTCTCTCCTAAAGCAGACAGCTGCAGAGATTGGATTTCACATCAGTGGGAGTCAGCATGGCATATCTGTACCTCACCCAACCAAAAGCAGTTGTTTTTGACTACCAACATCTCTGCACATTGCCATACATGCATGATTTTCACCCAGTTACTTCTGAATCTGCTCAGAGAGGGTTCAGAATCCTTTTGTACACTTCACACGGCATTGCACTGCTCGAAACAGTGCAGTGCGATAGGTCATCGATCTACTGCCACTCCCTAGCTGCATGTGATTGACCCAAATTTACCTGTGTAGTGTTTGGAGTATTTGGAGTAATAAGTATTTGGAGCTTATAATTTACGTTAAGTGATAGTGTTACAATAAGCAGTGTTCTCCCCCAGACTATTTTGGCCAGGTGATCCACCTGGTTAATTTTGGGAAGTACCCGGCTGTCATCAGCTCACCTTCTCATCCTCCACCCATGCTATAAATGGAGAAGTGCCGGCCCTGCATTCCTCTGGTTGCGCCCCACCTGGCTACTTTTCCATGCCACATGGCTGGAAAAAAAATTCTGGGGAGAACACTGTTGAGTTAGGGTTCAGAAGCCTAGATACTACACTACTTTGGGGTGTATGCACTAATATGGCGGTAATCAAAATAACATGTCTAAAGTCTTACAGCAGGATGTAAGGATTTCACTGCACTCATTGGGCTTGATTCACTAAAGCGTGATAACTCATATCACAGCAGTTTTCACGCTTGCCCACGATCGCGAATTTTCACGCGCAATTGCGAATTTTCAAATTTGCGATGAAAATTTGCTATTGCGTGTGATAATTCGCGAATGTGTGCAAACGCGAAAATGCACACGAATGAGTTAGCACGCTTTAGTGAATCAAGCCCCTTGTGCGTAAAACTTACACACGCCATTCTGTTTTACACAGTTTAGTGCATACATCCCTTTGTAACTAGTACTTATGCAGAGGTAGCGAGAGGGAATGGGGCCCTCAACAAGACATCCAGGGCCTTGTGATAGAGCAGAAATCCAACTCTGTACAATGATTACAGTAGGTGTGCTAACCAGGAGTATATTCTAAAACTATTCAATCAAACATGTAGAGCTATCTTTTATTTATTTTTATTGTTTTTTTTTTGGGGGGGGGGGGGGGGGCGGTGGTAGGTAGGGGGGGGGGGGGTCATGCTGTAATATGTAGGCGGTGTCACATTTTGTCTTTTAAGTACGTGTTATGGACAGGTTTAACCTGACTTTGAGAGGAATTATGAGAATTTGAGAGTTATTTGTTCTTTTTTTACAAGCAGGTTATCGAGATAAAGGCAAAAAAATGTAACCCGCACTTTCATTAGTGCTTGTGATGGCAATACGCAATTAAAAAGTTATTAGCTTTAGTAAATCCCCTTTGCAGAGATCTGGCTTCTTGGCCCTTGTACAGATTGTTGCCGGTGTATTTTCCATGACCTGGGATAAGTCTTGCTTTGGCAGCAGAGAAGGGGCTGCTTTTGGGCACATGTAGTATGTCACAAGCTGGTTTTAAAATATTTACCCACAAGGAATGTGTCTTCTGCAGACTCCTGTGTTTACCTTTCTATTTCTGTTCCCGTGTAGGCGTCACGGCCAAAGACAGAACCAATGCTGGCTGGTAAACATTCTGGGTAGACTATACCAGTCTGTTAAGAGTTTTTAGAATGTTTACAAATATTTTATTTATTTGTGTTTGCGTCACAAATGGTATTAAGTGCCAGGTAAAGCCAGGTTGCGATACCTCATAGTGTTGCCCAACAGCTGCTCCCTGGCCATCAGCAAGATATAAATAATGCCAGCTTGTACACAGAATGAAAATGTATGACTGTAGGTTCGGTCTTAACCCGAATCTGTTCTTAATTTGTGCCGCCGTGCACATTTATATTTGAGACCATTTTAGATTTACTATTTATCTCCAGAGGTTTCTGACTATGCGTGTGTTAAAGCTACAGAACCAGTCTTTGATCTAAGTGACATAAAGGGACATTTAGACCTATGTAAAAGAGTGTTTTACAGTTTATATCATACACATTGGCTTTTATTTATTTAACAAGATATGATGGACATTTGATCACCTACTGTTGCACAAATGGGGATTGATTTGTAAAGAACTGATTTATTTGTATAGAACTGGCTGTGATGTTGATCTATTCCTAGCACCTCTAAAGGTGCGTACACACATGCGACTATAGTCGTTTGTAACGATCGTTCCCCGATCTTTACCAACGACGATCGTTACAAAAAACGAACCACCGACTATTAAGGCAAACGACGAACGAGCCAAATCGCTACAAAAGAAAGTTCTGTCTCGGCGGATTTTAACCAACGACGATCGTTTGCAAAAGTAGTACATCGTTGGAAACGATCGTTCGTACTAGGCTTGACATGCGCATTTCACTATTTCTCCATGGAACTTCTCATTTTTATGCGCAGGCGCAATAGTTGCTTTCTGTGATGTAACGTTCGTTCTAACGATCAGATCGTTACACACATTTTAAAACTACCTTTACTTAGGTCGTTCTTTCATCAATTAAAAGTTCGTTCGTCGTTCTTCACGAACGATCGTTGTCGCATGTGTGTACGTAGCATTAGTCTTGTTTTTTATGTTTGCTTTTTTATAGAGTTCTCCTTGTTCAATTGCCTGATGAAGCGGGATGCTTGGCCCGTGAAACGCATTGCAGCATTTTTTTGGGAGAATTGTTGTAAAATAAAATGTTTTGGCCATAAACGGCGTATACTGCTCGGTCATTTATGTACCTGAGGGAGGTGAATCCACCCATTTCCTTCCTTTTAGACGGCTTTTAATATATTTTACCCTATTTTGGCGCCTCTGTTACCTCTTTTTGCACTGTTCTTAAGTCGGAACATTGTGCTATCTCTGTCCCCTGTACCTCCTCTGTGCCTCCAGTGTCCTCCTCTGTCACCTCTGCCCTCTGTAACTGCTTATACAAGTTTAAAAGACATTTTTCTTTGAATATTTTTTTAATCGATTTTCTCAAAAACAAGTCCATTTTGAAAAAAATGTTTTGACTTGTTCCCATGGAAACACAGAATCCATGCCGTTCGTAAGTCGGGGACTCCCTGTACACTGCTTGGAATTGGGTGATAGAGATTCAGCAGAGTGTGCATTTGGTTGGCCCATTTCCAAACTTAATATGTTCTACAAAAAGTTCAGTGGACACAAAATTCTGTACATTGTATATAATTAGTTATTCTATCTACATTGCTCTGTAATCCTATGTCACAGCATAACCATACATTGTGGTCAGGAAGGTCTGCTGGTTTATTTAGGAGCTCCACCTGCTTGCCACATATGGTAAACGTGAAATATATATATAAGAAAACTTCATATTCTACTGGTTTAAAGGGAACCTGAAGTAAGAGGAATAAGGAGGCAGCCATCTTCCTTTTGTAGTAAACTATGCCAGTTGCCTAACTTCTGTTCTGATGCTTTGCCTCTAATACTTGAAACCACTGACCCAGAATGAGCATGTAGATCAAAAGCTCTGACTCTGGTCTGGCTCCACTGGCTGCACGGTGGTAGCAAGTGTGCGACTCAATTGACTAAAGCCAAAAGCTCAACGTGACAGCCAGGCAACTGGCTTTGCTTATAGGGAATGAATAGTTCTCTTTAAGAAAAAAGATGTGATGAATGTATTAAAAGAAAATATTTAAAAGGCTGTCAGTTTCAGTTTACTACTACAGTATTATCAAATGGATAACTCACAAAATGTGGCACATTCGCCACAGACCAGAATGAAGGAGGACTGTTCTATTCCATGGATATTGGACTCCTTGAATCATCATGTGATAGAGACTTCTGAACACCTCCCTTAGCTGTAATAGAACAAGGAATGCACACATAAGCATGTAGCAAGTGTATTTCACATTTAGCAAGTATCTGCAGATGCCTGAGGAAAGGAGGCCACGGAAAAATGGCATCAGTTTCCAGCCGCCAAATCTTCATTCTTATGCTGGATACACACCATGCATTTCCGCGTTGAATGTGTCCGTCGATACGCGTCAATTCGATTATTTCCGAGCATTTCCGAACGCATTTCGATGATTTTTAGGTTGATTGCCATGTAAAGAATGGCAAATTGACCTAACGATCCATCGAAACGTGAAGCGGACATGCCGGAGATCGAATCGATGCATATTGACGGACGGAACGAACGCGGAAACGCATGGTGTGTATCCAGCATTAGCCGACAGCCATCTGAGAACAGCCGATTGTTGGCAATAGGGAATCACACGTGATTTGTGATAAAAAGCAGCAGTGCAGGTTTTTGGTTTTTTTTTTCCCCACTGCTGTGGAGACATTGCTCCCAGTGCACTGTGATTGTGCATTGGGAAGCATTATGTGCGTTTTCATGGGATTGGAGCTGTGAGGAGTCTGTAATACTTTCAGAGAGGATGCTATCCCAGCTTTTCTGGTTCTAAATATTGTAGATATTTTCAGTAATCACTGAGAATGAATGAGCTGAAATCGGTTTGCTTCAGGTTAGCTGCCATTTAAAGCAAAATTTTGTTTATGTTGGAAACTTGTATACCACATTTTATACCTGTATTTAAAGAGAAACTCCAGTGAAAATTATGTAATTAAGAAGTGCTTCATTTTTACAATAATTATGTATAAATGATATTTAGTCAGTGTTTGCCCATTGTAAAAGCTTTCCTCTCCTTGATTTACATTCTGACATTTACCACATGGGGACATTTTTACGCTGGCAGGTGATGTAGCTGCTGCTTGCTTTTTTTGGCAGTTGGAAATAAGTTGGAAACAGCTGTAAACAGCTTTTTCCCACAATGTAACGAGGTTCACAGACGGGAAACTGCCAGGAAAATGGTCCTCACAGTCTCCTGTGGGAGGGGCTTCACCACAATATCAGCCATAAAACGCCCCCTGATGATCCATTTGTGAATAGGAATACATTTCTCATGTAAAAGGGGATATCAGCTACTGATTGGGATGAAGTTCAATTCTTGGTCACGGTTTCTCTTTAAAACTTACAGAAAAAATGTATTGACCATATTGCACCTTCAACTGAAGAGTTGAGATGATTCCTGATGGTTAAGCTTCCAACCGCCATGATTCTGTAATGAAAAACCGGGAACCCGATGGTGCAGTATCGTTAGGTATGTGGATAAGGACAGAGTAATAAAATATACTCACAAACGTGGGTTACGCTCCTGCAACCACCGACAGAGCCTATGGGAAAGTAACCGTTCCTGCTCGGTATCCCAGGTCTGCTAGGCAGGTGCTGGTCAGTCACTTCCCTTGGGTTATTGGAACACCTAGTGTCCAATACTTTACCCTGAAGAATTCAAGAGAACGTTAGGAGGCGCCTAAAGATATTCTAATCTCTAGATCATGAATTCTAGGAGTACATTTCTTACCTCCATAAAAGAACAAACCACTTGAGTAAACTTTAATGATGCACAAAAGACATGTTTCATGGGTACTGACCTGCTTCCTCAGGTCACTAACAAGTGTCTAAGTCTGTAGCAGTCATGGGTGTGGGCGCACTGTATGTGTTGCTGAAATGCACAGTGTGAGCAAGGCCTTAGGGCCCCTTCACCCCTGGGCCAGTATGTAGAATTTCATACTGCGACGTTATGGCACAATGTGACAGAAGTGACGTTTTCGCCGTATCCCCGACACAGGGCCAAAACTACATTAATGCTGCAGCGATGCGTTGAGTTGCAGCAATCTCCCGGAAGTCATGTTAGACTATGGCGTTGCGTAGATTTTCAAAAACTCACCGGCACGCATGCGCGGAAAAGTATTTTAACAATGCTTCTGCATACCTGAAGGAGGAAGTGACGGCAAGCGCGCGTCACTTCCTGCTTAGCCGGTGGCCAGACAGTGAGCACCACACAATACTGCTGCATTCCCTGAAGGCCTGTTTTTGGCGATGCATTGTGTCGGCCGTTGCGCACCTCATCGCTAATGCTGGTTTCCAGTCTGAAACCAGCCTCAAACACACTCCGACCCCGTCCCTTTTTTCCCAGTGTGGGATGGCTAAAGGAAGGGAATGTCATTCAAGTCAGTTCTGGTAACAGCTAATAAATCTAAGTGTGTAGTATGAAATATGAGCACATTATCTCACTGCTAACAATTAGCTTGAAGATTGCTATTGTCTTATATGTACACTTCATATTCAGTATCTCATTGAAATGCAGAATTGTTTTTGCTAGGATGCTTTTATAATCTATAGAGACCTGTGCCTATGTTTGACTTCTTTGACTGTTTTGTCACTTTCAGAACATCAGGATAGCTTGCACCATGTAGTGCACGAGCGTCTGGGGGAATTGCTGCGAGAGCTGAAGGGAGTCATCAGCAAACACCAAACTCTGAATTCTGTGGACATCCTTGGAGCAGCAGGGACTGTGATTGCTAAGGTGAAAGGTAAGGATGGACATGGCGGTCTATTTCAAGAGCCAAGCGGGGAACATTTACTCTACAGCGATTTTAATTGTTTTCAAGTTTTCAGACTTCTATGTCTTTATGCAGAAAATGTTTGGCTTTCAGGTCTGTACGACATTTACAAAGTACTAATGTAAAAATGGCCATAAATGGTTCAACTTTTATGCGTGTGTGCTTTTATTGTTTAATTATCATTAGTATTTATTTGTGAAAGATTACACAAACAAGCTTTATATATTTAAAGCAAACCTGGGAGGTTTACAACCTAACATTTTGTGTAATTAGTATAAAGTAATAGTGGCAGCGCTATGTATCAGTCCATATAGTTACAACAGTCAAACAGGAATGGGGTCCCCTCTTCATATAACGACTCACCAGGTGGTGCGGCCAACCCGGCCCGTCAGCGCTTCTGGGGTTATACGGCCACCCCACTGGCTCCTATGGCAATTCTCCGTCGGCTTCGCACCCTTTGTAAGCAGGAAAAGAGGCCTCCATCGTGTAAAAATATTTTGGCTTTATTTAAAAGTTTTGGTGACGTACACCTTTACGGCAATACCCCAATAGTAATGTATATAAAAACATATAGGCACTATAAAGTTCGCAATGATTGGCCAAACTATGCGTGGGATATAACCGTAAAGCGTGCCACAGTAACTGCCGCTCACTGTCTGCACAATCCCCGCGGACAAATTTCAAAGAGTTCTGATGCGACGCCAGCCGGCGTCACGTGAGTCAATCGTAGCTCTGCCCTACTCGTTATTTTGTGTAATTACCATGAATTCTCCAGAAGCTTCCTCAGTCCCCCTCCGCCAGGCTATCCCATCGCTGAGACCCTTGAAAATCACAACCACAGTGCGCCTGCAAAGTAGGCGGTCAGCAAAAGCGGACAGTAAATAGGTATTTCTCCTACCCTTTTAGAATATTATTGCCTCAAATGGATGTATTCCGGATTGGCTGGGGGAAATGATGGATCTTTAAAAGAACCAATCCATGTTAGTGATACTTTTTTGTAGGGGGTGGTGACCGGACCTGCCCTACCCAGAATCCTAGGGGAGATTCAGTATACTATAAAAGGGCAGTGTGAATGGCAGGTTCCTTAGCAGGCTGCAGGGTTGCGGCCGGTTTTTCTGTTACTTTGCTAAATTTGTACTAGCTATGTGATGTATATAATGTAATTTATTTTTAGCACTATGGCACTCTAGCACTGAGCACTTATCACTCCTGACGAAATTTCCCATAGAGGAAATGAAACATGTCGAGTTGTGTGGGGGGTTTATAGATTACTAGTGGGGTAGTGGAGGGTGGTCTTCTGTGGACCGTGAGTGATATCTCCCACCCATTTATCACATCTATGTCTTTTTAGCAAATTAGATCCCTTTTAGAACTACCCTAATAAAAGTTTTAATTTAGTCCTCTCTTCGCAGGGTTTATATGTGTTATATAGATTGAATCAGGTGTGTTTGTTCGCGTGCAAAGTAGCACAGATCCTCTCGGGCTTCAGCAGGAAGCTGGTGTGCACAATAGCACGGACTCGATCGGGCTCAGCTTTTTCTGCCATTGCCCATAATCTGTGCTACTGCGCGGGATGTTGGCAGTCTTTCTGGGGACACAGCGCTGGAATGTTGGAGGAGGAAGGGGGGGGAGCCTCTGGATTATCCAGGGGCTTCCCTCTATTCAGGTGAGTACCCATTTGGGGCCCTTTTTTTTTGTTTTCCTTACAAGTGCCCTTTAACAAATAGAATGAATTTTCTACCACGCCTGATCGGTCTACGTGCTCCCCCACGCATGTGCAGCACCATGACTAGGTCAGCAGCTGCTACGGAGGGGACCCCGGGTGACCCGCTGAGAGTGGAGCTGCAGCGAGGGACACACAAGCTTCCAGGGGCTGGAGGAAGCCCCAGGTAAGTAAATCTGTTTTTTTAATTCATTTGCCTAATGTTTCCTTTAATGCAAGGTACACACGATTTTCATACAGATTTACTGTCGATTATTTCCCACAGGTCTGATCTGATTTCCGATCGATTTCCATAGGAGTAAACCGAAAAACCAGGGCCGTGGAGTCAGTACAAAAATCATCCATCTCCGATTCAGACTCCTCAGTTTATGAAACTACCGACTCCAACTCAGACTCCAGCTACCCAAAATTACTCTGACTCTCCGACTCCACAGCCCTGGGAGAAACAATTGGAAAATTGATTGTAAATCAGATCGGACCTGTCGTAAATAATTGGTCTGACAGTAAATCTGTCAGAAAATTGCATCGTATGTACCTAGCATAAGAAAGATTTGATGTTACTTAACATGAGTTTCAGGAGAGGGTAGCTATCTCTCTATTTTCTGAAAGGTTAAATCCCCTATCACATGGAGCCCGGCACTCTGGTGGTCCAGGACTCGCCCATACCATAAGGCACATTTGGCGCACTGCATCATGATACTTTGATGCAGTGCATCTCCTCCCTGTGCTGGCTGCAGGCCGGAGAGAGTGAAAGTTGTCAGTCATGTTATCAGGTTTTGTGATCAAGAATGGTAATTAAACAAATGTTTCCATGGTACTTATAGCTGCAACAAGTTCAGATGGTGAAGACTTAGTATAAATATTGTTATTCCTGGAATTATTATTATTATTATTATTATTATTATTATTGCTTTAATATTTAACTCAATGTGATATTACATTATCCACCACCTTTCCCCAGTGGTATGTTCACCACTCCAGCAGATTACTGGTAATATGGCACATTATGGGAGACCACACTGCCGAGGCTACAGTGTGTGTGCTGATACTCTGTACACGGAGTACATGAATCATGGCATACTGCAGTATGGCCCCTGATCATTCTGAGTGCTGAGGCTGCAGTGTGTGTGCTGCTGATACGCTGTGCTCAATGTACATGAATCATAGCACACTGCAGTATGGCCCCTGATCATTTTGAGTGCCGAGGCTGCAGTGTGTGTGCTGATACGCTGTGCTCAGTGTACATGAATCATGGCATACTGCAGTATGTCCCCTGATCGTGCTGAGGCTGCAGTGTGTGTGCTGATACTCTGTGCTCGGTGTACAGGAATCATGGCACGCTGCAGTCTGACCCCTGATCATTCTGAGTGCTGAGGTTGCTGTGTGTGTGCTGATACGCTGTGCTCAGTGTACATGAATCATGGCACTCTGCAGGATGGCCCCTGATCTAAAGAAAGCAATCATAAAACCCCTCTTGAAGAAACCATCACTAGATCCTGCTTCTGTAACCAACTACAGACCTGTGGCGAACTCATATCAAAAGTTATCGAGAAATCAGTCGCCAACCAGCTAGAAGCCAGGCTTACAGATAACATCTTTGATACTTTTCAGTCAGGATTCAGGAAAAGGCACAGCACTGAAACGGCATTAAGGTAGCCATACACTGGTCGATTTGCCATCAGATTCGACCAACAGATAGATCCCTCTCTGATCGAATCTGATCAGAGAGGGATCGTATGGCTACCTTTACTGCAAACAGATTGTGAACCGATTTCAGCCTGAAACCGTTCACAATCTGTGGTGGTGGTGGTGCTGCTGCCGCCGCTCCCCCCCCCCCCCCCGAATACATTACCTGCTCCGCCGGCGCGACTCCAGTCCCCAGGTCTCCGCTGCTCCGTCTCCGCTCTGGTCTCCGGCCCCAGCATTCTTCACTTCTTCCTGCCCGGCAGGAAGTTTAAACAGCAGAGCGCCCTCTACTGTTTAAACTTCCTGCCGGGCAGGAAGAAGTGAAACCCAGAGACCAGCGCGGAGACGGAGCAGCGGTGACCGGGCTGAGTCCCGCCGGCGGAGCAGGTAATGTATTGCCGCTCTATTGCGTCGGTCATCGGGCACTCGGAACGCCGCTAGCGACGTGCTCCCTACCCGCGGGCGATCGACGGTAATTTTCCGCACGGAGCGATCGACGGGATCGGACAAAATGGATCGAAATTCGGCGTGTAGCGCGAACGATTGGCAGCAGATTCGATCCCAGTGATCAAATCTGCTGTCGAAATGGCGGCAAATCGGGCCAGTGTATGGCCAGCTTTAGTCCGAGTAATGAATGATCTACTTACTGCAAGGGACAAGGGTGATTGCTCAATTCTGATTCTTCTTGACTTGTCTGCAGCATTTGATACTGTGGATCATGAAATACTAATCCAGCGACTGAAGAATTACTGTGGCCTAAGGGGTACTGTTCTTAGCTGGTTTCAGACCTTCCTATCTGGCAGGACACAGCAAGTATGTCTGGGCACACACTACTCTAATCCAGTGCCACTTCCCTATGGAGTTCCACAGGGTTCTGTACTATCACCATTACTCTTTGCAGTCTACATGCTCCCACTGGGCAAAATAATCCAAAACTATGGCCTAGGATACCATTGTTATGCAGATGACGCACAACTGTATCTGTCCTTCAAGCCTGGCACCCAAGACCCATCAGCATCCATAAATGTGTATCTAGTGGATTTACAAAATTGGATGAACACCAGCTGGCTGAGGCTGAACTCTGACAAAACAGAGGTGTTGGTGGTAGGTGGTCCACACATGATGGATAAAGTTCAAAACGCTCACCAACTTTAACTAGCAATTGGGGGAGACACTGTACAGTATAAGGACTCTGTGCGAAACCTTGGGGTGATCCTTGATGGAAATCTAAACCTCAAACAGCAGATATCAGCTGTCGTCAAGTCTTCCTTCTTCCATCTAAGAAATATAGCGAAAATCAAACACCTTATCCCAGCTGAAGACCTACCTGTCCTGGTTCATGCATTTGTATCCTCCCGCCTAGACTACTGCAACGCCCTGTTCATCGGATCTACAGATAAGGTTCTGCGCCCCTTACATCTAGTACAGTATGCTGCAGCCAGACTCCTAGCCAATGCCCCCCGCAGCTCACACATCACCCCAGTACTGCAAACGCTCCACTGGTTGCCAGTAAAATGGAGAATCAATTTTAAGATCTGCCTGCTGACATTCAAGGCTCTACACCACATGGGACCCAAATACATTGCGGATCTATTGGAACTTTATGCCCCTCCACGCACCCTCCGCTCTGCCAACAAGATGAAGCTGGTTATTCCCAGGATACACTTAACATTTTGGTGCTCGGGCTTTTTTCTATGCAGCCCCTACTCTATGGAACTCACTTCCACAATCAGTACGAGAGGCTCCTTCTCTGGACAGCTTTAAAAAAAGGCTAAAAACTCACCTCTTTTCGCTAGCCTTTGAGACTGCATAATGCAAGGTCACAGTGCTTTGAGTCCCCAGGGAGTAAAGCGCTATATAAATGTTATTGTTATTGTTGATCATTCTGAGTGCTGAGGATGCAGTGTGTGTGCTGATACGCTTTGCTCGGTGTACATGAGTCAGGGCGCACTACAGTATGGCCCCTGATCATTCTGAGTGCTGAGGCTGCAGTGTGTGTGCGCTGATACGCTGTGCTCAGTGTACATGAATCATGGCGCTCTGCAGTATGGCCTCTGATCATTTTGAGTGCCGAGGTGACAGTGTGTGTGCTGATACGCTGTGCTCAGTGTACATGAATCATGGCATTCTGCAGTATGGTCCCTGATCATTCTGAGTGTCGAGGCGGCAGTGTGTGTGCTGATCAGGGCTGTGGAGTCGATCCAAAAATCCACCGACTCCGACTTCTCAGTTTAGGATTCCACCGACTCCTCGACTCCGACTCCTCTAATTTGCATATTACAATTTTGTTGATTAAAAGTATGTAACGTGAAATTTGTCTCTAACTGCCAATGCTTAGGAATTTTACAAGACAACTGAAGTGAGAAGGATATGTAGACTACTATATTTATTCCCTTTAGACTAAAACTAGTCCTTGGTAAGAGTACTTGTAAAAGGTACAAACCGGAACAAAGAACATCTATCAGGCCCTAGGCAATGTAACTGTGGGTACATGTAAGAATGATGTGCAGGTACTCCTGCAGGGGAATGACGAGATTCTTCCTCTATTACACATTCTTCATGCACAATCTGAACCAGGTTTATGGGTGACAGACAACACCTCTGTGTTCAATGTGCACAACATTCTCAGTGTATTCCCTGCAGCTCTGTGGAGAGTGCATATGTAGAGTATAGTACTACTGTGTAACAAAGTAAACCTGAGACAGATGAAATTAAAGTTTTATACATACCTCGGGCTTCCTCCAGCCGCCTTTCGGATAATAAGTCCCTCGTTGTCTTCCTCCACCACCTGGATCTTCTGCTATGAGCAGTGGCGGCGCCACACTGGGGCTTACCCAGGCTTCAGCCCCAGCTAGCGACCCATCAGCCCCACCTAAAGCCCCCCCCAGCGGGCACTGCAAGTTCCTATTTTGCTGTTCACACAGACAGGCAAAATAAGGAGTAGGAGGACTGTCTAGAGGAGGGCCTGGCTGACTGACAGTGATCAGTCTCCGCTCCGGCCCGCCCGGGTCATAGATGCTGGCAGACACGCAGAGCAGCCCGCAGGGGTACGTTCATGGTGGGCTGCTGGCGTATACATTTGTGTCACGTGACGATGTCTTGCGTCACGTGACACGTGCAGCGCGCTCGCCTCGCCCGCCCAGGCAGCTTCAGTTGCCGCCAACGGCCGAATAGGGAGCAGGCCTGCGTTACTGTGAGTGACTGGCTGCCAGGCAGAGCCAGCACTCACACCCCCCACGGACAGCACAGCAGACAGGCAGCATGCACAAAAGTCCGAGCCTCCAACTCTCCAAGGACTCGGTATAGTCGGACTGGAGGCAGCTCAGCAGCAGCAGCAGCAGGAGGATTGGAGGGAGGAAGACTGAAGGTGGGTGGACAGCTGGCAATTTTTTTTTGCACCAGCCAGGCCAGAGGTGCCCTGGGGCCCCCAGCCCACCACCACCAACCAGGCCTGAGCTGCCCTGGGGGACCCCCAGCCTACCACCACCAGCCTGGCCTGAGCTTCCCTAGGGCCCCTACCCCACCACCATCCAGGCCTGAGCTCCCCTGGGGCCCCCAGCCCACCACCACCAACCAGGCCTAAGCTGCCCTGGGGGCCCCCAGCCCACCACCACCACCATCCAGGCCTGAGCTGCCCTGGGGCCCCCAGCCCACCACTACCAACCAGGCCTGAGCTGCCCTGGGGGGCCCCCAGCCCACCACCATCACCAGTCAGGCCTGAGCTGCCCTAGGGCCCCCAGCTCACCACCACCATCCAGGCCTGTGACCTTCAGCTCAGCCCACCAACAGTCAAGCCTGAGCTGCCCTGGGGCCCCCCATCCCACCACCACCAGCCAGGCCTTAGCTGCCCTGGGGCCCCCAGCCCACCACCACCAGCCTGGCTACATATACTGGGGACAGCTATACACCTGGCTACCTATGCTGGGGACACTGGCTGTCTGTGATTATGTGCATTTACTGGTGAAAAGTTGTCTCTTATGTGCATTTACTGGGGAAATGCTGTCTGTCATTATGTGCATGAACTGGTGAAAAGTTGTCTCTTATGTGCATTTACTGGGGAAATGCAGTCTGTCATTACATGCATTAACTGGTGAAAAGTTGTCTCTTATGTGCATTTACTGGGGAAATGCTGTCTGTCATTATGTGCATTTACTGGTGAAAAGTTGTCTCTTATGTGCATTTACTGCGGAAATGCAGTCTGTCATTACATGCATTAACTGGTGAAAAGTTGTCTCTTATGTGCATTCATTGGGGAAACGCTGTCTGTCATTATGTGCATTTACTGGTGAAAAGCTGACTCTTATGTGCATTTACTGGTGAAAGGCTATCTGTCATTATGTGCGTTTACTTCATTTTTTTAATGTAACTACGTTAGCTGGTACAACTACATTACAGTTAGCCCCGCCCACATGACATCATGACCACGCCCAATGTTGACAGTCCCCGCCAAGCCCGGCCTGCCAGCCCTTGTGCCCCCTTTGAGCCCCCCCAAAAATCTGAAGCTGGAGCCGCCACTGGCTATGAGTCCAGGTACTTGAGCCAGTCGGGCGTAGTGCGCATGCACACACTCCGCCGCCAGGAGCATACTACACCTGTGCAGCGCTTTTGCGCAGGTGCAGAATGTTCCTGGCTGTGGGAGCGGCACGTGGCTGGACTGCGCTGATTGGCTGAATTACCAGAACTCATAGCAGAAGATCCAGGTGGTGGAGGACAGCGAGGGACTGATTGGCTTGAAGGGGGCTGGAAGAAGCCCCAGGTATGTATAAAACTTTACGTTTTATCCGTCTCAGGTACCCTTTAATTTGTAGTCACCAAACCAAATTTTAACAGCATATCAAATTATTTGATTTCATGAGCAAAGGGAGTGCATACATTTGCATAAATCAGCATCAATGCAGAATTATTTCCATCTCATTGACCATCTCTATTAGTGACACAGCTACACATCAGGCTTTATTCTTACAGCATAGATGTTATTTAGTATATATGAGATTCCTGTGTACACATCATATATACAGTCACAATCAGATATGTATATCTGACCTTAAAAATACGGGGACTGCTTTATTGAAGCAGCACAAGTAACTAATTTGGATTGGTTTATTTCATTTTTGTGAACTAAGCACAGCTATTACTGTATATATACTGTATATATACATTATTTTTAATGACTATTATCTGAGAAATAGAACATTTTATCATATTTTCTATTTTAATTACAGTTCTCCGCTCTCTTCCTTCATGTACAGCTGCCCTATATGCCAGAGCGCGCTGCAATCGCTGAATGACGTGAAGGCATTTGTTGCTCCCTCCACTCCCTTTCCATCCATCTGTGGATCACTGTAGTGCCAGCCCATCTATCCCTTTTTGTAAAAAAAAGTGATCGAAGCTGCTCAGACATTAGTGGCCGGTAAAGGGCACCTGAAGTGAGAGGGATATGGAGGCTGCCATATTAATTTCCTTTAAACACTACCAATTGCTTTTATTATTTGCAATTATTAGTTGCAATTATTCACACTACAGTCAGCCACTGTTATCTGCGGCACCCATAGAAACGATATAATCACCCAGTCTGACCTCTTTTTATTGTCTTCTGTCTATGATTAGGATGACCATATTCTTCCTTCTTAACCATGTAGCAGGACTCTTCCTCTTTCACTTCCTGAGCTTGTTTGAACACAGGGAAGTGTATCCTCAGAGCATGAAATCACATGACCTCTACATACCACAGGCCATGTGGAAATCACTGCTGTACATGTTGCAATAGGATTTAGCTGCTCACTGCCTTGTGTCCTGGCCTCAGCCAGCAAACACTTGCTTTTACAAAACTAACCTGTAGGAGGGAGAAGTCCTCTGAAGTACTGCCATGTTGTGGCTGCTGGAGAAAGGGGACATACTCCTAATAGTTATGACGTGATCTACATGAAGCATGTTGTTGTCAAGTTGTCGTGTAGACAGGGACTAGGGCTCATAGCTGGCATTCCACCATCCATATCATGTCTGTCATCAGGCAGAACAGATGCATGTTTTTGTAGTTCTTGTCTTCTCACTCTTCTATGTTGGCTGCACACATTGTTTGATGTATTGTGTTCTTGAAATGAAGAGTAAAGGGTGAAGGTTTTGGGTGACAAAGTGGATTCTGGTGCTGGCAGTGGATACAGTGCTGTACTGATGTCTTCCTAAGTGGTGCATTATAGATAATTTCCTTGTTCCATCTAGCAGCATAGATTCCTGAGCACACTGAACAGTTTGTTGACACAAATCAGGATTGTGGATGTAGCTTATTCTGTGAAGGACTGTATGACACATTAGTAGTTAATCCTCTCTGGGTATCTGCAGTGAGTAGAATTATTGCATTGTTAAGCTTCAATCTAGACTGGTATCTGTGTGGAACTCAAGCAGGCTTTGTGATCTCTGTCAGAACAAAGTCGTAAGGTCCACAGACACGAATCATTGTTGACCAAAAAGATTACTCCCAATCATTTTTTGTGATGGTTTTAGAAATGATCTCTGTACAATTTGGGCCTGTACACACTGGCTGCATTGTGCTGCGTTTTTAAAATTGCATGCGTTTTAAAGAGCAACTCCGACCAAGAATTGAACTTTATCCCAATAAGTAGCTGATACCCCCTTTTACATGAGAAATCTATTCATTTTCACAAACAGACCATCAGGGGGCGCTGTATGACTGATATTGTGGTGAAACCCCTCCCACAAGAAACTCTGAGGACCGAGGTACTCCTGGCAGTTTCCTGTCTGTGAACCTTGTTGCATTGTGGGAAATAGCTGTTTACAGCTGTTTCCAACTGCCAAAAAAGCATGCAGCAGCTACTTCACCTGCCAACAGTAAAAATGTCACCATGTAATAAATGTCGGAATGTAAATCGGGGATTTAAAAGATTTTACAATGGGCAAACACTGACTAAATCATTTATACATAATTATTGTAAAAATGAAGCACTTTTTTTATTACATTATTTTCACTGGAGTTCCTCTTTAAAATCACAAAGCCTTTTGAAAAAATCATGAAAATCGTGGTGACTTTTACACAGTGGTGTGATGTGTTTTTTTAAAAAACTCAATCGCAGTGACTGCTGCTCTTTTTCAGTGCTTGTGTTTTTGAAGTGGAAGAAAATGCATGCAATTTTAATTGCATTTTTTAGGTAAACAATCATGAAACCAGGAAAAGATAACCTCAGCAAAATCACATCAGAAGCACACAAAAATTGCAAGCGAAATTTTGTTAAAAAAAAAATGTGGCGATTTTCCGTGTGTACAGGCCCTTACAGTGCTTAGCTCTACAGAGAGGAGGTACTTCACACGGAATAGGCTGTTTGTGTTGGATGCTTAGTGATATGACAGCTCTACCGCTACATAATGGCATTGGACACCTGTATCAGTCCTATGCTGTGTTTACACCATACAATTTTCTGTTAGATTTACCTGCCAGATAGATAAAGTTCAACATGTTGGAAATGTATCTATCTTACGATCTATCTGCCGAGCAATTAGGCATTGTTCTACTCAGCAGGAGATAAACAGAAGACAATGCACCAAAGATAATGACCATTCTCTACAGAAAATAATCTAATTATGCATTCTAACAGAAAATCTAACAGAAGAATCTAACAGAAAATTGTATGGTGTAAACCCAGCATTAGATTATGTCCAGAATGCCAGATCTCTAAACTATAGCAACCCCTGAGCGCAATGCCATCTTCCTTACCCCTTGCATCAGAAGCTGCTCCATCACTCCTACCCATAGCAACAGACGTGTAGCTTAGCTGTTGCAGAGTGAGGTGTCTGTACAGCTCTCACCTCCCAAAATGGAGAATCTCCCAAGTGATTACATTCCCATGCCTTTAAACGACTAGGATTGTGTGTGTGTGTATACAAACAAGGAAACTTTATGAATGATCCAATCAAGGTTTGCTTGCGTTTAATTATTGAACAGTATGTACAGTTCTAATGCCTGGTACGCATCATGCAATTTTGCATCAATTTCCCATCCGATAGATGGGTTGGGTCGATCATATTTGACAGGTCTGATCTGATTTACGATTTTTTTTTCTTATCGATTTTCTATAGAAGTGATCAGAAAATCGTTTTGACATACGATCGGAATTTAGATCTAGGCCTGTCGGAAAAAATCTATTTGACCGGGCCGGATTTAGCATAAGGCACTGTAGGCAAGTTCTTACAGGGGCATGATTATGGAAAGGTCATTCACTCCCTCACCCTAGCGCCTCCCTCCTTCCCTATGCAGAGTCCCAAGTGGAGTGTAAATGTGAGGTTATTCACCCTGCTCTCAGCTTTCTACTGACGAGATCTCCCTTCAGTCGGGGGCACCACTAGCTACTTAATACTGAGGGTACCTCTGGTTACCTAATGCTAAAGGAACTCCTGTAGCTTCCTATGACATTTAAGGGAAAAGTGAAAACTGGGCCAGCACACTTGTGGTGCAGCAGCGATTTGTGGGTTCCTGGAGGGTGAAGTTTAGGGTGCCAGGACATTTGTGCCTATAGGCTCCTGTGATGTGAATCCGGGCCTGGATTTGACCCGTCTATCTGATGGGAAATTGCATAGGGTGTACTAGGCATAAGATAGCTCAGGATCCTGACTTCTGGTTGACATAAACTCTCATATGATGCACATTGATACAGTAATCACCCAGCTGGTTCTACCTGTTGCACAAGTTGGGTTAGGTTAGATATTTTGCATCATGAAGCTGCAGCCAGCTGGATTAAGACTTTCAAAATCAGACTGTATCTGAATTTTTAGTCTGCGGAACAGTCTGTCTCCTAATGATTTGAAGCTCATTTTTTAAGGTCCCACTAATGATTCAATCTTGATTGTAAGGATTGTATGGAAAGGAAACTATTGTGCTCATAAACCGGATACCAAATGTACCACATTCGATAATTTCAAATAGAATAGATCGAAAAACAGATTGATGAAACAATCGATAAATAAATCATCATCCGATTAATCGTAAGGTGGATTGTTTGCTAAATTCTATCATTAATGAGCACCTTTAGAGTGATTAAGAAACTCTGGAGTGCCACACTTGTTGCAGACTTTATAATGAGGTCTCTAGAACACAGTGATTTATTTTTAGCATCAGTTCAGGTCTGCTTGATGGATTTTGTTTTCTAGGTTGACCTGGTGAGAATTATCAGAGAAGTCTGCACTAGGGGCAGAACACTTGTTTTTAGGCCCTGTCACACAGGAGGCTTATATGGGCATTTTGAGAACGCACCTGCTGCCCACTGGGGGAGGGGCCCACCCTGCCCATTTATCATAACCATGTCAGCCATCATGGGAAATGCCTCTGGCAGTGCATGCATTCTACCCCCATGGGAATTGGCCCCTATATTGAGGTTGGCAGAGGCAGCCTCTGTTTATCTCAAGATAGGTGTGTTAGACTTCAGGGGTATTCGACAAGGGTGTAAGATGCAATTCGGATTCCGCAGCCGAAATTCGCTGTTTTTATCGTAATTTGGGCTCTGTATTTTGCTGGCGCCCAAATAGCTCACTGAGCGCTGCTATAGCTGTAATTCATATCACGGCTTATGGCGGGGCCCAAATCTGCTTGGCTGCACGCTGCCCTTTTTACCTCCTGGAGTCTCCTTACCAGAATCTGATGAGTGTAATGTCTGCCAGCATCAGCCCAAGACATAAATATCAGTTTTGGGTGAATGTAACCCTTCTGGGAGCTGTGACGAGAATTTGTGTTAATTGACCTGAAATAGTAATTGTTCAAACAGATCAATTACCTGAAGAGATCATGAATAATAGCAGTGGCTGGATAGTGTAATGGTTAAGGGCTCTGCCTCTGACACAGGAGACCTGGGTTAAAATCTCGGCTCTGCCTGTTCAGTAAGCCAAGCTATTCCGTAAGGAGTTTCTTGGGCAAGTCTCCTTAACACTGCTACTGAGTGCGCTCTAGTGGCTGCCTCGCAAGCGCTTTGAGTCCGACAGGAGAAAGGCGCTATACAAATACTGCTATGATTATTATTATTATTATTAATGATTTTTGGCAAGCAGATTTGCAGAACTGGACTTATTTTCTCTCATCCTCTATTTGTTGTTATACACAGGCTTGTTTAACAATTTCTGCTGTAAAGTGTGAGAGCTGAAAGCTACCATGATGCACATGTTTGTACAGCTTGTCTGTTTATTGTCATGTTGCCAGGAGTTCCCCTTTATCATCCCCATATTTTTTCCGCAAAGTATGGTAAATTTTATGATCGTAAAAGAGATCAGAACCTACAGCAAACAATTATTAAAATCCACATAAAGCTGGCCATTAACCATGCAATCGGTGGCTGTACAATCTTAACACAGATATGTTACATAGTTATATAGTTATTTTGGTTGAAAAAAGACATACGTCCATCGAGTTCAACCAGTACAAAGTACAACTCCAGCCTGCTCCCTCACATATCCTTGTTGATCCAGAGGAAGACGAAAAAACCCCTACAAGGCATGGTCCATTTAGCCCCAAAAGGGAAAAATTCCTTCCCGACTCCAGATGGCAATCAGATAAAATCCCTGAATCGGAATCATTAGGCATTACCTAGTATTTGTAGCCATGGATGTCGTATAGAAACTTGCCTAAACAACATGTTCAAAGCATTCTCAATCTGTTGCCTCTTAAAGAGGAACTTCAGCCTAAACAAACATACTGTCATTAAGTTACTTTAGTTAATAAAAATAGGTAATATAATCTCTTACCCACCTTGTTTTAAAAGAACAGGCTAATGTTTGATTTCATGAAGGCAGTCATCTTTTTGGTTGAAAGGAGGTGACAGTGAGCATGAGACACAGTTCCAACTGTCCTGTGTGCTCATCACCCCTCCCAGTTGCTAGGCAACATGAATAACATAGGAAAGCCCATTATGCTTTGCACAGCATCAGGGAAAAAAAGCCCGGGCAGTTTTCTTTGATGGGGCGGAGCTTAGCATTTGTGCAGCTAAAAATAAGGCTTATGTGAGAAAAACAAAATTCTGATGCTGTGAAACTGTTAAAGAAACGCCATGCCTTTTCAGTGCTGACGAGTAGATTTTTAGTCTGGAGGTTCACTTTAAGTTCGAGATTTTTTTTCATTGATATCCTGCTGATTCCATCCTTTGATAATTTAATCAAATCTGCTAGAAATTGATGCCGCAAATGATTCCTGACTGATCCTTTTTTTAGCTGAAACTAATCAATTCAGACGATCCCGCCGGATAAAAAATTTCACTCAGTCAGCGGCAGGTCAGGAGCACGTCCTTAAGGGCGTTTGATTTTGTGCGAGAGACATACGCAACAAAGCTTACACTCACCTGTCGGCCATCATATGTCTTCTTTCCGCTCTCTTCTCTCCTGGGGTGCCTGTGTCATGTGGCAAACACTAGAGGGCTCTACTGGTCACGTGAGGTACATGCCATGGTGACCCTGGTGTTTGGCCTCTAGCATTTGTCACGGGACACAGGAAGGAAGAGAGAGGGAGCTGTGAAACGTGGAGGGGGGGTTGCACATAGATGCAGAGACCCGGTGTAATGTCTGATTATGCTGCCCGGAAGCTCCCTTCCACACTGATTAGCACGCATGCTCAGTGTAAAGTTAATTATGCTGCTGATGGTAAAATAAAAAATATCTCCGCTTCCACACATTATACACTCACCAAATTTTCAGGGTAGGGAGTGAATCCCCGAACGACCTCTATGCCAAATTGCAGCCCCCGAGCCCCGCTGGTTCAGGAGATAGATTAGAGAAACCTATCTCGGGAACCAGTGGGTCTCGGGGGCTGCAATTTGGCATAGAGGTAGTTCGGCCTGCCCCCTCCCTACCCTGAAAATGTGGGGAGTGTAGGATGTGAGGAAGCAGAGATATTTAGTATTTTACCATCAGCAACATAATTAAAGGAACTGTGGCCGCACAGTCTCCTACTGCGCATGCGGGGCAGCGCAAATCCAAAGGCAGCGTAATCAGACACAACATCGGCAGGCAATGTGCACAGATTTTCATGCTGAAATCCATTGAAAATCTGTGTACAGCAAGTGGAAGGATTCGATCAGATAGATCCTCTCTTTGATCAGATGATGATCTGTGAGGGATCTATCTGTTGACCGTATTGACCAATGTATGGCCATTATTTTTTTTTTCAACATTGAAATTTTATTAAAGAACAAGTGTACATACAGAATGTAACAGTTTACAGAGTCATTGGTATCAGTCTCAATAAAGCATGTAAGAGAGGTACAGGTGAGGACTTAAATTTTTGAATTTTTTGAATTCTGAGTTCCGAGGTGTCAGCTCAGAGCTGTAGCTTTCAATTTGCCAAGTCATAAGAAAAGAAAAAGAGAGCCAACTTCGGCCCCAAAATGTACCCAGTAAGGTCACGTTTGAGGGAATTTGTCGGCCCAGGGTGACCAGATCTTGTCAAACCGATCCTCTTCATCATACAAAGTAGCCGTAATCTTTTCCATCCAGAAATATTCATTAATTTTGTGCTTCAAGGCTACTTTGGGTATAGTGGTAGATTTCCACTCTTTGGCTATAATAGCTTTAGCTGCATTGCAGAAGTGTACCAATAGCTTATTATTAAATTTAGTGAGAAGGGGATCAGCTCTACCAAAAAGGGCCACCCATGGGTCAACCGCCACATCCATTCCCAAAACTGAGGAGGCTAGACTAAAGCATGCCATCCAGAACTCTTTTACAACAGGACAGAACCACCAACAATGGGCTTGATCTGCCCGCATGTTACATCTTCTGAAGCATAGGTCTGTAGGGGAGATACCTCTTTTAACCTCCTTGGCGGTATGAAAAATACCGCCAGGAGGGAGCGCAGCAGCTTTTTTAAAAAAAAATTTTTTTTTAATCATGTAGCGAGCCGAGGGCTCGCTACATGATAGCCGCTGCTGAGCGGCATCCCCCCGCCCGCTTCGATCGCCTTCGGCGATCTCCGATCAGGAAATCCCGTTCATAGAACGGGATTTCCTGGAGGGCTTCCCCCGTCGCCATGGCGACGGGGCGGGATGACGTCACTGACGTCGGGACGTCATTGGGAGTCCCGGGCCACCCCTCGGCGCTGCCTGGCACTGATTGGCCAGGCAGCGCTGGGGTCTGGGGGGGGGGGGCCGCGCCGCAGCAGATAGCGGCGATCGGGCAGGGGCCGGCGGCGATCAGAGTGCTGGCGCAGCTAGCAAAGTGCTAGCTGCGTCCAGCAAAAAAAAAAAATTATGAAAATCGGCCCAGCAGGGCCTGAGCGGCACCCTCCGGCGGCTTACCCCGTGTCACACACGGGGTTACCGCCAAGGAGGTTAAAGAGTATTGAGGGGGGTTCTGTACCAATCATATAGTATTTTATATCCCCTTTCTCTAGTTAGGCTGTTCCTAGAGGATCTTGCGAGATCCAGGAATATAGCTTCCCATTCCTCCAGGGACCATACCTTTTGAAGTCTCTCCTGCCATCTTATCATGGCAGGGGAGATTTCCTCCAAACGCTGGTACCAGAGTTCATGGTAAAATAGAGATATCAAACCAGGTGTATGTTTATATGAATGGAATTCCCTAGCAATAGATGGTGGGGAAGTCTCGAGGCCCTCCATTGCGCAGCCCTGGACAAAGTGCCTAAGTTGTAAGTATCGGAAAAAATCTGATAGCTGGAGATGGAATTTAGATTTTAGTTCGGGCCATGGTAAGATCCTACCCTCGGGGGCAGTATCTTTGATAGTAAGGGGACCCAATTTTATCCAATTGGCCCATTCCTGGGTCATGGTTCCAGGCGGGAAGTCCAGGTTCATGAGGATTGATTCTTTGGGGGAACGCCTATTGAGGAGACCCAGTCTGGATCTTTGTGTTTTCCAGATGAGCAGAGATTCTGTGACAACTGCCAGGGGTCCGGGCTTGGGTAGTAAGGGTCGCCTGGTCCAGAGTAAAGATGCCAGGGGAAATGGACATATTAGTGCTGCCTCAAGGTCGACCCACCTGATAGTGCCAGATGAGGCAGACCACTGAGCAATTTGTGCTAGGCGGGATGCGTAGAAATAGTTTAATAGGTTCGGGGCCCTCAATCCGCCCTGGGCCTTGTTCCTGGCTAGGTGCTGGTAGCCTATCCTGGGAACCCTACCTGCCCAAAGGAATTTTGTGAAGTGCGATTGTAATTTTTGGATATCAGATCTAGAGATTCTGATAGGAAGGGCCCTAAAGAGATATAAGATCTTTGGTAATGCGGTCATCTTGAGCGCGTTTATGCGCCCGGTCAGAGAGATATTATAAGAACCCCACTCGTTTAACAGGTTGTGTAGCTTTATTAAAATAGGGGTGTAATTGGCTGCGTAGAGCTGCGCAATGGAGGGCGTGAGTACTATACCTAAATATTTTAGACCCTTTGGTTGGATCTTGAATTTGAATTTGGCAGCAAGTGCTGTTTGCTGTGTATGTGTTAGCCCAAAAGTCATGTATGGCCATTTTTATACTACATAGATAATATTGGCCAATCAAGACTGTATGGTTTAGGGCCACCTTTTCAGTCCTAAGATCAGAACTTTGTCCACTTTTGTTATGAGGAAAGCTTTGTCTAGCATTAGGAAACAGCAGATACACACAGCACCAGAAACCTTCTCTCATTGTGCTCTGGGGCAGTGTAGCCATTGTTTGCAGCTATTGTGTACAGTCAGGATGTCCTGGGGAAAGAGCGTGTTTTAAAATGCTGCTTGCAGCCTCTGCTCCAGCAACAGAAATGGCCGAGACTCGAGCAGCCGTAAAGTACAGCATTACACATCTATGAAGGAGGATCCATGTCTTGTTATTGGGCTTTACCTCAGGCACGTTTTTTCAAAGTTTGGATGCTTCCATTAGCAGCCATTCCAACTGGAAATGTTTTCCCCAGCACTCAACAGTTCAAAGCCCCAACACAGCCGTGACGACACAGCCTTCCTGACACAGGAAAAGTATTCCGGGCAGATAAATTCTTGCTTTCAGAGGATTACACTGTAACAATCTCTATTCTTTCCAGCTTTCCTCAGAGAAGCTGCTGAGGTGAATTCTCTGCTTAATTTTTCTGCCTTTTGACATTTTTCCCCTCTATTTATTTTTGTAATTTTGCCTTTTGGTTGGTATATGGGCTTAAAGCGTGCTTTTTTAACATCAATGTTTGACCGAGGCTCACTTGTTTTTTGAATGGAAGTAATTTGAGGTGTGTCTGACTACCGCAAGAGCTTCTGCCAGCCTTCCCGTTATGGATGATTTTAGGTAAGCTGTAAGATGTTTTCTAACTGTACTCAGTGACCTTGTGCGATTTTAAGGAATTATTTATAATGACTGACAAAGAGAAGTGGGGTGAAAGCGGAACTACCTGGAGCAACCAATCAGATTGCATCTGTTACTTGAAACAAGGATTCTGCTTGTCCAAAGAAAAAATAAGGTGACTTCAACTGGTGGTCGCCTGATATAGCAGACATTTCTTCGCTCCTACGGAGTAAAGCCTTGTACACACATTTGGATAAGTCGTTTGAAGCCTCTGATGAATGACCGATTTCACTGTACCGGACGACAGTCTGTTGAAAAATTGCAGCCAAATGAGGTTGAACAGTGAGTGACCGATGTGGTGTTTTCTGCCTGATCCAAATGGTGGATCTATTCAAGTGGCATTGTTCTGAAGCATGCAAGCATGTTGTGTGAAATGTAACTTTCGTTTCTGCGCAGTACTTGGCTGATATCGCTTGGAATATCGCTGGTAACTTCATTTAAAGGACAACTGAAGAGTGAGGGATATGGAGGCTGCCATATTTATTTACTTTTAAGCAATACCTGTTGCCTGGCTATCCTGCTGATCCTCTGCCTCTATTACTTTTAGCCATAGACCCTGGACAAACATGCAGCAGATCAGGTGTTTCGGACAGTATTGTTAGATTTGACAAGTTTAGCTGCATGCTTGTTTCTGGTGTAATTCAGACACTCATGCAGCCAAATAGACCAGCAGGGTTGCCAGGCAACTGGTATTGTTTAAAGGAAATAAATATGGCAGCTTCCATATGCTTTTCACTTCAATTGTCCTTTAAACTACTCGTCTTTTATTTTTGCCGGGTAATGTTGTTTGAGTGACATCCCTCATTTGTGAGCGCCGACTTTAATCTAGTGTGTGTATGGACCTTTCATTGAAGGATATTCCTTGACATTTTGTAACTGCAGGTAATCCACCCACTTCAGCCAGCAGTCTCGCAAATCAACCTGATATGCAGATATTAACTGTTTAAGTGTCAGGCCGAGGATTTGTACCATCTTCAAAATGCTACAGCAAGTATCCTCTCGCTAGAACTGAAGCAGTTACTCAGTAGAAGCAATGAAATGTTTCCTATAACAAGGAAAAGTATCATGCAGAAGTTACTTATTTTTCTTTGGATATGCCATGAGAACCCTTCCAAAAATGAGGCTTCTGATTGGTTGTTCGGACTACTCTTCAGCATTTGATAGTTTTCTCTCGACTTGTCTTTGGAAATCTCCTTTCTTTGGTTTGTCTGTGAAGTTGAGGTACGTAGACATGCACAAAATATGTCTCCGGCAGGGATCAGGTCTCAATCCCTCGGCTAAAGGTCCGAGGCTGAGTTCTGTACAGACACAGTCGAGTGATGTTTTGTTGCTATGGAGAGGGAAGGAGGGACGATGGAGTGGCATGAAACGGGATTGGTAAAGAGAAGAACAATGGCCTCAGCCGGCAGGCAAATATGATGATTCAGTAGTTTGGATCTTTTGCATCAGGAGAGGTTGTTGGCCATCGTGCACATGCTAAAGTTTTGGCAGAGGCAGCCCCAACTGGCTCCCTGGGCCCAGAAACTTCTAGCTCAGCCAGGAAATGTCTAGTGTGTATGTAATGCTTATGTTTGGCACTTAAAGGGAACCAGAAGCGAGTAAAATTATTTAAGATAAACACATGACGTAGCTGCAAATGAATATTACATACTTACTTCACCGTCAGTTCCTCTGAGGCTCACCATTTTCTTCTTACAGTGATCCCTTCCAGTTCTGATAATAATTTGTCAGAACTGAAATATACCAGTTGCTGTCAGTTATATATCTGCAGCTGTCAGTTACAACTGAATATGCAAGGTAATGTCCATGTTTCCCTATGGCTGAAGTGGGTGATATTACAGTTTAACAGTGTGTTGACCAGGAAGCTCCTATGGGGTAATGGCCATTTTTAAAATGGAGGATGGAGAAATCCCATGATCACAGTGGACAAGTGGGACGCAGGAGAGGAGAAGTTATTTAGTAGACTACACGGTAGGCAAGTATGACCTGTGTAAGGTTATTTTGACTTTTTATTTTTAGTTCAGGTCCTCTTAAAGCCATAGCAGAGTGCTTCTCTTTAAATGACGGTTTCCTTCTAAGCAATATCAGTTTCCTGGCTATCATGGTGATCCTCTGCCTCTAATACTTAAAGAAAACCTGAACTGAAAATGAAAGATCAAAATAAGCATACACAAGTCATACTTACCTTCCATGTAGTCTACTCCTCAGTGTCTTTCTCCTGTCCCGCGTCCTGTTTGTTCACTGTGATCAAGGGAATTTTCCGTCCTCCATTTTGAAAATGGCCATTACCCATAACAGCTTTCTGGTCAGCACACAGTTAAACTGTAACATCGCCCACTTGAGCCATAGGGAAACATGGACATTACCTGGTACATCAGTTTTCCTCTCAGCTATAACTGACAGCAACTGATATTTTACTGACAGCAACTGATATATTTCAGATCTGACTAAATATTGTCAGAACTGGAAGGGATTATTGTCAGAAGAAAATGGTGAGCTTCTGAGAGGAACTGATGGCGAGGTAACTATGTAATGTTTATTTGAAGTTACCTCATGTGTTTATTTTAAATATTTTTACTCGGTACAGGTGCTCTTTAAAGCCATAGACCCTGAACAAGCATACAGCAGATCAGATGTCTCTGACAGTGGCCTCAATTCACTAAGCTTAACTCCTGTCTTTAATAACTCTTCAGAGCTGTTTTACAGTTATCACCATGGTGATATAATTGTGATAACTGTAAAACAGCTCTGAAGAGTTATTAAAGACAGGAGTTAAGCTTAGTGAATTGAGGCCATTGGCCTTAATTCACGAAGATCGTGCTGGAGATAAGGCAAGAGAAAACTTACCACCACACAGTGAGAGAGTTATCTTCTCTTCATTACTTAAGTTACCTCCTCTGTAGTTATTTTCACACGCAGATAATTAACAGCCTGTTAGAATTCTGGAGTTATTTTAAGGATTGAAGAGTTAACTTAAAGATAGAAGAGTTAACTTTAGATTTGCCTGGGGTAAAATGTTTCCTGAATACTACATGCCTTATCACCATGGTGATAACTCTAGAAACGTTATTAACCACCCTGGCGTTCTGATTAAATCGCCAGGGTGGCTGCGGGAGGGTTTTTTTTAAATTAAAAAAAAACTATTTCATGCAGCCAACTGAAAGTTGGCTGCATGAAAGCCCACTAGAGGGCGCTCCGGAGGCGATCTTCCGATCGCCTCCGGCGGCAAGGAATAACACGGAAGGCCGCAATGAGCGGCCCTCTGTGTTTCGCTTCCCTCGTCGCCATGGCGACGAGCGGAGTGACGTCATGGACGTCAGCCGACGTCCTGACGTCAGCCGCCTCCGATCCAGCCCTTAGCGCTGGCCGGAACTGTTTGTTCCGGCTACGCTGGGCTCGGGCGGCTGGGGGGACCCTCTTTCGCCGCTGCACGCGGCGGATCGCCGCGCTGCAGCGGCGATCAGGCAGCACACGCGGCTGGCAAAGTGCCGGCTGCGTGTGCTGCTTTTTATTTGGTGGAAATCGGCCCAGCAGGGCCTGAGCGGCAGCCTCTGGCGGTGTTGGACGAGCTGAGCTCGTCCAGACCGCTCAGCAGGTTAAAGACAGGAGATAAGCTTAGTGAATTGAGGACATTGTCAGATGTGATGAGATTAGCCACATGCTTGTTTCTGGTGTCATTCAGACACTACTGCAACTAAATAGATCAGCTGGGCTGCCAGGCAACTGGCATTGTTTAAAAGGAAATAAATATGGCAGCCTCCATATTCTTACTTCAGTTGTCCTTAAAATCAGACCCGAACTCTTGCACAGCATACAATGAAAATACTTTAAACATATAGTTGTTGAAGAAATTTACTTCTGTGTTCTGTATGTTTAGGCATATCAAAGAGTCTAATTTGTATCAGCAACTGTGAATAGACTGCAGGAGAGCTTAAAGTGGACCCAAACCAAACATTTTTTTAATTCAAAATATTTAGTTGCACCACTCTGACACATACAAATATAAATAAACACTCCTTCAAGCCTATGAGCATTTCAGTGCATGCTTTTCACCCTCCTCTTTGCATAACTAGGGTTATACAGGTGGCAGCCATTAACAATGCCTCCTTTGCTGGACACCATCTACTCCACCAGTTTTCCGGATTATTTGCCGGCAATATGAAAGGAAGGGAGGGGTTTCTCCAATAAATGTAAAATATTTTATATTTGTCATCATGCAGCTGAAAAAAGGCTGCTATTTATTATTATAATTTAGAAAATAGATTTTATTTCTGAAATCTTGTATTTTTAGTTTGGGTCCACTTTAAGGCAGTTCTCCCCATTCAGTAAACACTGAGGATTAACCCTTTCAGTGAGACCAAGTTAAAAATGCAGGGGTTTTTTTTTCTTGGGTTTTTTTTTTTTTCTTAGGATTTCCATAAGTTGAAATCAAGATTTCTTTTTTCCCCATAAAGGTTATTATGCAGTGGCTAATCTTTTAAAGCAGAGAAGAAGTAGTCCAGAGTTTTAGTCCATTTTACCGTTTTTTTGTTTGTTTGTTTTTTGACAGATTTAATCTAAATTGAGAGTTTAGCTAAACGGGGCCTTTAAGATGGTGCAGTCATGAAATTAATAGTGTAATGTATGCCACGGGCTAGTATTTGGTTGCTATGGGTGACCACCCTTGTCCATCATAACAGCCCTTTGAGCCAGTTGGGTTTTGACAGCTTTTGTTTTTGGCATGGAGCTGCGGAATGCCTCGTATTTGTATTCCCGTCAGATGGAGGCTGGAAAAATGTGTGTCGGTGCTATACGGCTATTCTAACCTGCAGGGATTTCTGGGCTTAGATCATGCTTTCTAGATTGCAGGCAAAATCCACATTCCTCCCTTGTGACTACATCCTTTTATAAAGGGCTCCGTGGGAACATGAGAGGACATTCTTTTTTTGTAATCTGAATGGACAGCTCTGTGGCACTGCCGTGTATAAACTTGAAAATAATGGCTGCATGGGCCATGTCTGGAATTAAACGACTGCCACAGACGTTCTGTTTATGTGCATCGGAGTGTTAAACTTTTGTATGTTTTGATAGCGGATGGCAAATTATACAGCAAACATGCGCTGAGCAGGCACACACCACTGGCACATGCTAGGTTGTTTGGCATCTGATGCAGACAAATCCTTTTCATCCTCCATGCCTTTGCAGGGTCAGGTCAGTTTTCCTAGAAAAGGCATTTGTGTGCTTGTAAACATGTTGTTACTTTGCTGTTGAGTTGCTAGTTGTTTCTTTATTGTTGATGTCTTGATAACGCAGCGGTTCTATTTGGTATTAACCACTTTAAATCCCTTGCTACGCTTATCTACTCCCCACAAAACTTCATCTGAAGCTCAGGGGAGTAGATAGGCGTACTTGTGGTAAACAGTGTGCTGTATGCCCAATAAGCTATCTGATTATGTATATAGGGTATCATTTTAACCGTGACAAAGTGAGAGAATAGATTTTGTGTTGTTTGACAACTGAGGGCTAAGTCATGTGATTTTTTTTTTTACCGGAAAACTGAATGAAAAGCAATAAAACTGTTATTTTCATGTACTCTATACCCCCAAATAAATACTTGTAAAAAAAAACCTAAAGTGACAGCATTGAAAAGAGAATACATAGTTACCCTAGGGACTTAGCTTTTAAAATATGTATGCCATGAGAGTGTATTACTGTTAATCATGACGATAAGGGCTTTTAACCAGTTCATGTCCCAACTACAGTATAATCACGTCATTGCAAGAGGCTTGTGAAAGCCACATGACGTGATTATACGTTATCCCCTTTAAATGAGCACAGCGTGCGTGCTAGCACGCACCTGGGCTCATAAACCCCCCTCTGTCTAACCACACTAATGAGGGATCCCCTCCCAGGTGTCCGATCCCCCCACCCCATGCCCAATCCCCTGTAATTACAACCCCCTGCGCCCCCCCTCCTTGCAGAGATCGCTGGTGACACCGGCGCAGGGAAGCTATGAAAAGTCTCACCTAATCTTTTTCCTGCGGCGGTGATCGGCTCCCCTCCATTCCGTACCGCTGACAGCCTCTATGTGCAGAATGGATCGGGTCCCGGCTTGATGACGTCATCAAGCCGGGACCCGATCCACTCTGCACATGGAGGCTGTCAGCGGTACTGAATGGAGGGGAGCCGATCACCGCCACAGGAACAAGATTAGGTGAGACTTTTCATAGCTTCCCTGCGCCGCCGATCTCTGCAAGGGGGTGGGTGGATGGGGATTGAAGAAACACCGCTGCTCTTTGGGAGGGGGGGGACGGCGGTCGGGGAGCAACACACACAACGGGGGGGGGGAGTTAAGGGGCACACACCTGGCTATGGGGGGGGAGAAATAGACACATCCAGACAGCTGGGGGGGGGGGATAGATGAATATCCACATCTGGCTAGCTAGGGGGGAGGGGTACTAAGGGCTGGGAGGGTATCCAGAGGCACATCTGACCAACTATGGGGGAGGGAGGCATATGTAGGTGCACATCTCACTAACTGGGGGGAGGATTGAATTATAAAGGAGGAAAAAAATAACTAAATAAAAATCGGACACAAACTGAAAAAATGCATTTTATTTCCAAATAATTTATTGTCATCATACACTGTACTAGGATTGAATTTTAAATCGTGAAATAACCACATCGAATGGAAAAATAAAATGTGTGGGTTTAACTTACAGCAGCAACTTTTATTTTCAAACTATAATGGCTGAAAACTGGGAAATGACTTTTTTTTACATTTTTTTACCCCTTGTTCCCTTTAAAATGCATAGAAAATAATATAATTCTTAGCAAAAAGTACCACCCAAAGAAAGCCTGATTGGTGGCGGAAAAAACAAGGTATAGATCATTTATGTATGATAAGTAGTGATAAAGATATTGGCAAATGAATGGGAGGAGTGTGAAATGTAGAAAATTGTTCTGTTTTTTTAGGGGGAAACCCCCAGGGACGCGAAGTGGTTAATTGCTGATAGAGTACAATGAGAAAACAAAAAACACAACCCAGAAACTAATATATTATCGCCATACATTGTACTAGGAACATTATTTAAATGTTGAGATAACCAGGACAAATTAGCAAATACAATGTGTGGGTTTTACCTATGGTAACATTGTTTATTTGAAAACTATAGTGGATGGAAATGGAGAAATAGTGTATTTTTACTTTTTTTGTCTAATTTTTCCCTTTAAAATGCACAGATAACATAATTACTAAAAGCAAATATCACCCTCACAAAGCATAATTTGTGGCAAAAAAAACAAGATATAGATCATTTACATCTGATGAGTAGCAATAAAGTTATTGGTGAATGAATGGGAGGAGCGCTGAAATGTGAAAATTGCTCTGGTTTTTAAGCAAAAAACCCTGTGGTACTGAAGTGGTTAAAGAACCACTATCGTGGTAAATTTTAAAATTTTAAGATACACGTGTAAACATATAAGAAGTACAGTACATTTCTCCTAAAGTAAAATGCACTAGAAATTACTTTTCTCCTATGTTCCTGTTGCTTACAGTTGGCAGTAAAATTGTGACTGATCTGACAGCTTTAAACTAGTCCATCTCCTCATAGGGGATTTTCAGCAACTCCTTTAAGGCCCGTACCCATGTCACGATTTTTGCAACTATTTGTCCGGCGACTTGTTGAGTGACGAGCAATAGTTTCCCTGATCTCGCAGCGTGGGTACAGGAGCACGATTACACGAACGACGCTTAGGCAATAATTACTGTCCCGGCGGATCTTTAAGATCCCCGACTACTGCGCAAAGAAGTGTAATCGCTTGAACTCTCATTTGCGTCCATCTTGTGCCACCACGGGACGTTGTTGCGCATACACGCCGGCAGGAAGATTGATCTGGGAACGATCGTCGTTATGGGACGGCGCTGTGATCCATCTTCCTGGGTCACGAGGTGAGTATGTACCAGTAGCTTTATTCTTTATAAAAGCAATACCTGGAAAGGATCTGTACAAAGACGCCTGCCAGCCTCCCTACTCCCCTGGACACTATTTTGGAAGTTGAACTTAGCAACTGCTGTTCTGGAAGTGCTTTTGAAAAAAAAGAAAACCCTCAAGAATCCCCCATGAGGAAATTGACTAATCCAACTCCTGTCAGATTTTTACTGCCAACTGTAAGTGGCAGGAACATAGGAGATAAGTAATATATAGGGCATTTAGGAGAAATGTAATTCTCATAGCTACGTGTGCACATAATGTTTTGGGATAATGGTCCTTTAAAGAGCAAGAAAATCTACTGATTAATCTCCACAGGTACGGAAATGGAAGAAATGTAACTTATCAGTTAGTTACTGTTGGTCAATTAACTGGCAGCTGGTGGTTTTAGTTCACTAAATCGGACTCCCTCCTTGGGTGTCATAAATACTTTTAATTTTAAAAACCTCTCCTGAGAAAACTAAGGGGAAGTGTTAATTGAATCTGGGCTAAGGTGTGTAAGACTAGTTGTGCATTTGGACCTTTCTTCTTTTGGCCAATGAGAAGGTCTCCCTTTACTTCCTGTTCTGTTTCTGGAATCCTGACAGAAGATAAGGAAATGCAGAGATGAACAAATTAATATGGAATGTAGGAGCCAGTCTGTCCAATCCAGGAGCCAGCAGCAAAGTTCTAGGAGCCACCTCCATAGGCCGCAATTAGGGGGAACTCAGTTTAGGCACCAACTGTCATTCTGAAGAAACCTTGGCTGCTTGGGGGTTTCTTGCACTTGGTGTTCTGGTTGTCTCTGGAACCAAAGCTCCATTGGGCACACCTAATCTGGTGAGATTTCACAGTGGGGTTTTCACTCCCATATAGATTGCCTTCAGCTTCCTGTTGGAAAAAGCTTTCTAAAGGGCCTTATTCATTTGCCCTGTAGGGTGGCCATTGATTGCACCTATCAAATGGCAACAAATAATTATAATAATGATCATTATGATAAAACTTAACAATCACGTGTAATGCATTTTTCTTGTTTTTGCATACAAAATCAATAGTAAAAATAGGACCTCCTTCTTTGACAATATTGCACCCCCAAAAATGTTTGCGCATGCGAACTTTCATCTAAAAATTGCATACATGTGTATGCTATTGCACATGCAAATTTTGCGTGCTACTAGTGGAAAACTAGCCTAATAGTTGTTTCTGTGGTGGGTTTATTATGCATGTGCTATAATCTTTGTCGCCTGTAGCAGGTGTTTGAGGCAGCGAGTGTATGGAGGATTGGGCAGGGTTTACTCCCTCAGACTGAAATGCTGAGATGGATGCCTGTCGTCCTCCTGACTGGCCATATATGACAGCTTATTTCAATGACTTAAGGCTCATACACACATCAGACCATAGTCTTTTGAAAATGAAAGATCACAGATCTGTTTTACCCCCTTCCATGTAGTATGAGAGCCATACTCTACACAGTCTATTCTATGGAGCTGAACTCCCCATCAGAAAAAAAACTTTGCAAGATGCTGCACACACAGATGCTGTACAGACACAAAAGATCTGTAGCTGCAAAAGATCTGTTCCTGCCAAAAATCCAACCCTGCAAATTGCAATGATAGTCTATGAGAACTGCAGATCATCGTACACACATGATTTAACTGACATTCATCTGCAGATCAGATCCACCAGGTTGGATTTTCAGATCTGCAGATCTGTCAGTTAAATCATGTGTGTATGATGATCTGCAGATCTCATAGACTATCATTGCAATTTGCAGGGTTGGATTTTTGGCAGGAACAGATCTTTTGCAGATACTGATCTTGTGTGTCTGTACAGCATCTGTGTGTGCAGCATCTTGCAAAGATTTTTTTCTGATGTGGAGTTCAGCTCCATAGAATAGACCGTGTAGGTATGGCTCTCATACTACATGGAAGGGTGGTAAAACTGGTCTGTGATCTTTCATTTTCCAAAGACCATGGTCTGATGTGTGTATGAGCCTTTAGTGTAGACGAACTGATTGTCGAAAAGACATTCTAATCTACTACTTTTTTTCCTCCCCTCCTTAATTATTACTTTTAGATTATTAGTTCTGCTGGGAATCCCATGAACATGTTCAAGCTGCATGTCAGGCATTCCGATAATGAATTGGTTAAAGACCTTTATTCTTGAACAGACAGGCAGATTATTCTGCTCTATTTTAATACCTGCATACAGATGGCAAAAAACCAAGAACGAAAAGGAAGAAAAAAAATCCGTAATCCCCAAACCCAGCGCTTTATTCTTCATACAACAGCAAAGAAAACAGTGGCTGTGCTAAAACAGCTTTCCATTCATTCCCACGAAGCGGTTAGCGCTGTGGAGGCTTCTTACCTCGCCAGCGTGACTTTTCAGCAGGAAGTGGAGTCACTGCAGACAGCCCCAGCGCCTCTAACAATAGCCAGTTCTTACAGGACACTTCCGCTCACATATCTATGAAGCATCAGTAAATAACGCACTTATGCTAGGAAGGGCTAAAACAATGTGAGGATGAGTAAGGCAGACAAGGCCAGGGCATGAAACCTCAGACAAGCCAACAGAATTATAAATGGATTTGTATTTCACAGTATTACCCAAGTATGTCCACTTGTCTGCTTAAACCATCAAGGGCAGCCATACTATCCAGGGAAAAGAACACATATAGAAGTAGATAAATACTGGTTCTATTTGCATAACATATGTATTTTACTGTCCATGTTTTGATTTCGGTGAATTTTATATAGTAAATAAAGAGTTTCAGGTATTTTCCGTCTTGCCTGCCTCTGACTGAAGCTGATCCTGATGTAATTTCCTCCCTTATACCTAGTACACATGATGCAATTTAATGTCAGATTGACGGTTGAATCAAATATTTCCAACAGTCCAATCTGATTTCCGATCGTTTTTCTGATCGATTTTGTATAAAAGTGATCAGAAAATTGATCAGAAAAACAATCAGATTGGACCTATTGGAAATGGTTGTTTCGACTGTCAATCTGATGGAAAATTGCATTGTGTGTACTACTGAGCAAGCTTCCCTCTTGGCAGGCTCACTGAGATAAGATTTATTACAGTAAAAACATTTGATTATATTGGCATGCTTGCAATGCAGGGCCAAAGCATATGTGCACCCAATCTCCGTCCACCACCGCCCATGGCTAGTGTTGTATGCGTTGTGTGTGGAGGTGTCACATGCTGCAGGTGCTTGTGGGTTATTAAAGAAAGACGGCAGACACAGGAGGCGACGAGAACTCACATCAGCATCCCAGGGGAGCATGCAAAAATCACTGGGGACGGGGTTATATTACATGTGGCGGCGCTAGGACAGTTTCATGCTGAAATCTGTCTGCAGTGTGTGGGCAGGCAAGTAGATCCCTATCTGATCAGATTCAGCCATCTACCTTATGGTCGATCTGGCAGCCGTTTCAGAGGTATATGAGCACCAGTGATTTCTGTAAAGATTGCTTCCTTGTCAGTGCTGAGCAGCTCTTCTGGCTCTTGAAGGTGGAAATAGGAAGCACCCCGCTGCTACTACAGCAGGCAGATAATAATGGCCGCCTGCCAAGGAATTTCCACATTTGCAGATTTCTGACAAGAATGCTGCTGATTTCAGAGAAATGTACACGTAGCACCAGACTGTAACCCCAAACTACTGCAAATCGCCATTCTAGCTGACAGCCTTCTCCTGGGTGTGCATAGCATGAGGAGGGGTTCACAAGTCCTGCTGTAGCCTGACTAGAATAGTCCTATCTTTTTTTGTAATTAACAATATATTAAAAGATCTGCAGTGTTTGTACGTACAGCAGTTTCTTGCTTTACCGCTGTGTATTAAAGTGAACCCAAGGTGAGCGTGTTATGGAGGGTGCCATATTGAGTTCCTTTTAAGCAATACGAGTGGGCTGACTGTCCTGCTGATCCTCTGCCTCAAATTCTTTTAACCATAGACCCTGAATAAGCATGCAGCAGATCAGGAGTTTCTGACATTATCGTCAGATCTGACAAGATTAGCTGCATGCTTGTTTCTGGTGTTATGCAGCCGAATAGATCAGCAGGGCTGCCAGGTAACGGGTGTTGTTTAAAAAGAGATAAATATGGCAGCCTCCACATCACTTTCACCTCGGGTTCATTTTAATGTTAAGCTAATGCCACATTGTGAAATGGGACTGAATGATTGCCATCCTCGCTATGAAAGCTAATTAATGGACGTGTTTACTATACTAGTTCAGCAAAATGGCATTCTTACAGCAACCGCCAGACCAACCAGTGAAGCAAAAAAAATGAAATATTCTCCAGTTTAAACATTTTTTCAGACTATTCATAGTGTCACTTTAATGTGTTACACTTAAAGGGGTACTATGGCGAAAAATTGTAAAATTTTAAAATATGTGCAAACATATACAAATAAGAAGTACATTTTTTCCAGAGTAAAATGAGCCATAAATGACTTTTCTCCTATGTTGCTGTCACTTACAGTAGGTAGTAGAAATCTGACAGAAGCGACAGGTTTTGGACTAGTCCATCTCTTCATAGGGGATTCTCAGGGATTTATTTATTTTCAAAAGCACTTAGTGAATGGCAGTTGCTCTGTCCAACTGCCAAAAAACTGTGTAGCGACCAGGGAAGCTGGCCAGCATCATTGTTTAAATCCGTTTTAGAGAATATCTTTCATAAAGAATAAAAGCCTTGGCGTGAATCCCCTATGAAGAGATGGACTAGTCCCAAACATGTCACTTCTGTCAGATTTCTACTACCTACTGTAAGTGACAGCAACATAGGAGAAAAGTAATTTATGGCCCATTTTACTCTGGAAAAAAGTACTTCTTATTTGTTTGTTTGCAAATATATTAAGTTTTACAATTTTTCACCATAGTGCCCCTTTAAGAAAACTCCTAGTATTCTATATGATGGAAAATGCTTTCTGCAGTTCCTTCCTCAGTTTTCATTATCCGCTCAAGCGGAGGAGCTTATATCGACTTTATCATTGTCACTGCTTTGTTTGCCTATAAAGTTTCTTCAGTTCGGACTGTTTGATGCACAGCTTGGGTTTTGATGCAAGAGAAATCAACAAACATACATAAAAGTCCACAGTTTTTAATTTGACAGGTTATTTTGTGGTTTGATCTGGCCTCACCTAGAGCTTTTCACAATTCTCTGTTCTAATAAAACGATGAGTGCCTCTGTGGAGAACACGTGCACCGTAGTACATGTTATGCGGCCCTTTTTAATGTGGAATTTCCCCTTTGGAAACGGTGCTCTTGCCAGATGATCTGGCCTAATCACTGAAGAATGTCAACAGCCAACTCCTTACACATTTCTGTTTATTTCGTTTTAGCGATGTTCTTTGTTGCAGCTTTTGTTTGTGAATTCGTATAGTTTGAAGGAGCTTTGTGTCTAATGGTTGACTTTAAAAAGTAAACATGACTTGTCACTTCTTGTCCGTGAGGCAGTTTTCACAAGGGCAGAAAATGAGGTGAATTCTGAATTAAGTGTTCAGAGGAACAGGAAGTGGGAATTAATGTCCCGATGGGACATGTGTTCATTGGTGGAATTTCCTTCCTTCATGGAGAGTTTTAGGGCTGCTTCACACTCAAGCGTTTTTTAGCGCTTTGCTGATCGCCAGTAGTCAGCAAAGCGCTGTTACTAATACTGTATATCCCTATGGGATCATTCTCACTGCAGCATAAATCACAAACGTGCTGCAGGCAGCATTTTGGGGGCAATTGCGACGTAATTCTCATTATATTGAACGGGAATCACAAATGTAAACCGTGGCAAAATAGGCTAATTCCGAGTGTGAACCAGCCCTTATGCTAGGTACACACACTGAGATTTTCTGGCCGATTTACTGTCAGATCGATTATTTCCAACATATCCGATTTGATTTCCGAGCATTTTCCGATCGATTTCCTATTCAAATTAACAGAGCTGACACAGCTGAAGGATCAAATTACAAGTTTTGATTAGACACAGATGGGGGAATTAGACCGGTTAAGCTCTCTAAATACATACAGGGTGCATTTCTATATGCTTTCCTCCTGTCCTGCGCAAGAGTTCAGGTCCACTTTAAAAATAATCTGTACTCTAAAATTCTTACAATAAAAAGCATACCATTCTATTCATTATGTTCTCCTGGGCCCCTCTTTGCTGTTTCTGCCAATCCCTGCTGCAATCCTGGCTTGTAATTGCCAGTTTTAGGCAGTGTTTCCAAACAAATACATGGCTGCTAACCAGCATGTGATTGGCTTAGAGAAGCTCAGTCTGTGACTCATACAGAGCCCGGAGGGGGCGTGGAGAGGGTGTGTATAGCTTCTTCCTATCACAAGCAGAGCAGCACATTCCTGCCTGAGCCGACAAAGCTAACAAAGGAAAGAAGATTAGATTATATAACAGAGATAATACAGCCACTGTGCAACTAGGAAAGGCTGCAGTAAGACAGACCACATTAGAACAGGTATAGTAACTTATAGGATAGAAGAAATAAGGCTGAAAATGTTGTTTGTCTCTTTAAGCTGCAGTGACTGAGGACTTCTGGTAGGCAATCCATTTGAAACATGGAATTTGCGTTGCTCCTCTTAATAAGCAGCATAAACATAGGAGGCTAGCTGCTCTGTTGCCAATGATGTTGTGTTCTGAGCAGTACACAGGGGAGTTGGTGCTGGACCCAAGGAAGAGGATTTGGCATTTTTATAAGAATCCAGCAGCAGCATCCAGGCTGTGAACGGGGTTTCCCTGGGATGAGTCAGCAAGTCCATCTTTTCAGAAATGGGGCAGTCTCACTGATGCATTATGCAGTGGGGGCCTTAGTACGTATGCCCAGAATTCCACTTTACTGAGCCAGACACTATTTCAGTCCTTGTCTCCATGTGTAGTCCTGGAGATTCTAGAGAAGGGCAAACAAAATGCCCAGGATTTGTGCTAAATTCACACTTTAAGCAACTGTCGCCCATGGGGACTGGGATCCAATTCCTGAAGCAGCAGTTCCACGCAGGAGCGCAAACACCTTCTTCATCTACAGCTGAGTGATGTGTACTGTGGCTGTGGGATGACGGAACAGTGCACAATGGAGTGGCTTCTGACAGACAAGCACGGGAACAGTGCTTAAAGAACCTGTGTGCACACGCTGGATTCTTGGCCAAGATGACCCTGAACGGCTGCCTCAATCGACTTTAATCTGGTGTGTGTACAAAGCTTTAGCTTTATGATTGTGAATAATCCCTGTTTATTCAATGAGTGTCATAGTAACAGAGTTTCAGATGTAGTGGTCTAATGATAAGGCTGAGTCCAAGACTTTCTGTTTGCAGTGGCTTTTAATGGTGGATCGTAAAGTTTAGTCTTGGATTGCTTGTTTGCTTTGGAACTTTGATGCGCAGTGGTGGATCAGTGTGTGGCCCTTTGGAAGTTACAGTACATTTCATGGGCTGGTCCACATTGCTTTTTGGAAGGCTGCTGAAATCTAGGGGAGGCTTTCTTCCCCACCCTCTGCAAGGGGCCTACGCTCTTTAGGCTGTGTTCCCACTTAAGTTGAGAATGGACATTTTTTGACACTTCTCTGCTTATTGCAAAACTAACAATGAACGGCTCCTTTTTTATATATAGGAGCCGTTCACACTTGTCAGTGTGCAGTATATCCACTGGATCTGTTGCGGTAAGCAGACCACACTTCTTTGAAGTCTGCAATATTCCCAGTAGAGCAGATGCATTCCCCATATAGCCTATGGGGTCCCAGCAGACACTACACATGTAGCCTATGGGGTCCCAGCAGACACTACACTGTCTGCTCCCGCTGGAAGCACGTGATCTGGTGCAAGTGGGAACTGAGCCTTATCCAGGCTTGTGTGCAGGAAAATTACCCATCCAGCACCTGGGAATATGTTCCTACCACACTAATGCACGTTTGTGTGGAGTAAGCTCCAATTTTTCAAGACAGGTGTTATATTAGCATAGGGCTCCACCACCGGAACAGATAACACCTAACGAGCTCTGTGTAATATGAACAAACCGTATTACCTCACCAGATGTGTTTCCTGTCCCAGCAACCAGAAGCTCTCTGGGCGTTAGTCTGTGGGCCAGGTAGTGCTGAGGCTAGGTGGACACGCTGGATCCATCTCACCTGCCCTAGAGGGTATATCTATGAACGATGTTGCAGGCTTTTTCTGACCACTATCTTAGTGGTTCTCTCGTGGTCTGCAGTCTGAATATTTTAATACCACACCAATGTACATTTGTGTGGAGAAAGCTCCTATTTCCCTACATCTGACTAATCTTGTGGAATTTAAAGGGAGCATAAACTGAGAAGGGCATGTATTTTTCCTTTTAAAATAATACCAGTTGCCGGACTCTCCTGCTGATCTTTTAGCCACAGCCCCTGAACAAGCATGAAAATCAGGCACTCTGACTGAAGTCAGACTGGATTAGCTGCATGCTTGTTTCAGGTGTGTGATTCAGCCACTACTGCAGCTAAAGAGATCAGCAGGACTGCCAGGCAACTGGTATTGTTTAAAAGGAAACACCCATATCCTCCTTAGTTTAGGTTCCCTTTAAGCAGTTTTTCCCTCATTTGGTGAAGGCAATTCCGTTTTTATGGAATTTCTTTGGAAACTTTCCAGTTTTCATTTGAACTTCTCAAAACATAGGGGTGTCCTGTTTGGTAAACTGAAAATCTGTCAGTGAAGAGCAGTGCGAAGCAACTGTTGTCAATGAAGCAATTAGGGTAAGGCCATTTTTGGCATAATTAAGCCTGTGCCACAGTTCTGTAAATATGAAAAGAATGAGATAAAAAGGCAGTGTTTAAAAAGAAAAACATCCCTTTCTTTCATTGCCACTCCCCCCATTCTTCCAGAGTATATTTAGGTGCATCAGTCCTGTTTGTTCTCAGAAGGCCTCAGCACCACCCTGGTAAAAGCAGCTGATGAATACAATGGCCACACTAAAACAGATGTGAGCACAGGAAAGGGAGGCCGGCTGTGTTCATGTCACGGGCTCTCTTCTGTAGGAAGATGCAGTCCATCTTGGACAAGCTTGCTCAGTATAGGGTTTTATTTCAATTGCTCCCATCCAGCTGTAATGATTTCACTTTAGTTTTAGACATTTGAGAGTCATGCCCAAATCTCTCTAAATAGGACAAGTAGTGATGGTCAGTGAGATGCAAATAATTCTGAGTTGATGCAGGATTATGTAAATTATATGCAAATTTATGCAGCTTGAAAATGGACCAATAAAGTCCCACAGAAGGTACAGAGAGCGAGTTTCATGCATTATGGGTTAAGTTGGTGCTTGGATTAATACTACAAGGGGACTGGTGCTAAATCTCTGGGAACATTGCAGCCTATAGCGGTGATGGCTAACCTTGGCACTCCAGCTGTGACAAAACTACAAATCCCATCATACCTCTGCCTCCCTGAGTTATGCTTAGAGCTGTCAGAGTATTGCAATGTCTCATGGGACTTGTAGTTCCATCACAGCTGGAGTGCCAAGGTTAGCCATCACTGGCCTATAGCATTCCGTTGCTATCAGTCAGTTGTGACAGAAGACTGGGCTACTGTTAGTGATTTTTTTTTTAAACCGCTAATCAAAGTGAACCTGAACTCACAACTTCCTCTCCGCTTTAAAAGATACGCAACAGCATAATAAAACATTTCTTTGTTAGAGCCCAATATAAATCTACAGTTTTTCTACTTCCTGCATAAATGGAAGCAGACATATTGTTAACAAATAATCAGAGCAGATTCCTGAGCTGACACAACTGAGAGATCAAATTACAGTGCGGATTAGACACAAATGAGGGGGAATTAGACAGGCCTAACTCTCTAAATACATACAGGGTGCATTTCTCTGTTTTCCTTCTGTCCTGTGCAAGAGTTCAGGTATGCTTTAAGAGTTTATAGACATGGAGATATTAGGTTATGTAGATGGTCATTGCTATTGACCTGTATTGGTGTATAGTGGGAATTTGCTTGATGGATATGTAATGCACATTGGTGTAGTGTGAATTGGGTTCATTGATCTTTTACTAGTGTTCAGTTGTCCTACGTATGGGAATATAACCCTCAAGAAAGCCTCACCCAGTAAGCCATTGATGCTGTGCTGTTTGTGTGGGGTTGTTGCATTTTATTTCTAGACTGGTAGAAACACTTTGTGACCAGCAATCACTGGCACAATAGCTAGTCCCCGGCCACTTTAAACAGGAGCATTTCAGGAATACGGTGGGAAGGCTAACAACCTATTGTAACATGGCATGAGTTACTTTTATAGGATTAAAAGCTAAACTGAAAGGGCGTCTTCAATTGATACAAAGCCTTTATTTTTCTACTCCAACTTGATTAACTGGCTATTAACTCACGTTGCCAAGGGAATGTATCATATTGCTGCGCACTACTGACAGAGGAGCAATTACATTTAATTTTACTTTTAAGAGTACATTTGATGTATGGGTATATTGTGTGCAAGCACCATGCGCCGGCCTTTCATTGCAATTGTGTTGATCTCAGCTCAGATGATTTAGTGCAAGCCTCTTTATACCTTTCTTTTCTTTCACTGCTTCTTTGTTTTGTATTGTGGGGCAGCTGATTCCGTGGCTGTGACTGTCTCGTTTCTGGTTTATGCGCTGATTTCTTTGTTTTGGTAAAATCACAAGCAGATTATCATATCTACTTAGCAGATTACATATTAGACTACAGTAAATATCCATTTATACTGCTGAATGCCACACACACATTTTTACCCTTTATTTGTTATAAAAGGAATACTGTTACATAAAGCATAGATGCAGATGTGTATAACTGAGCCTGGGGTATACTGCTGGAGCTACTAATCAACTCAGAAACTACTCTTTTGCAGAAAGGACTCCACTCCATACCAACCCACTCCTTTTGCAAAACCTGTGCAGTTAATCTGTGGACACTCCCTTTTTTTAGTAGGCAGTCCTTGATTGGCAGGCTTAATAGGCTCACCTGTGGCAGGGGGTTTGATGATGCCCTTATAGGTTTGCACTGCATTATTTGATCGCCACACTGTTCAGCTGTGAGCCTCTGATAAGTCAGATAATGAAACGCGTAGGGGTAGCTAACAGGAAGAAAGTGATCAGAGGACAAGTGCATTGGTGGAGAGGAGACATCCTCTGGTTTTATTTATATTCTTGTTACCAATGTTTTTGAGTAGTACTACTTTTAGCTTTAATAGATAAGAAGTTTTTACACTATGATGCCTCATTTTAGTCTATAGATGGTTGCTGGATTTATTTGTGTACGGAGGTATATGCAATAGAAGATATTTCTCAGTGCTGCCTTGGAGGTGCTGACAAGTGTGGAAAGCATCCCTGTGGTGACAGAGAAGGTTCATAATTGGTGTCCACAAGCGATTACATCTGTCTGTGATGGTGGACCGCAGTTACATAGGGTGAGTCGTGGGCACAGGTGTTTGTGGTCCGAGCGATTGGCACCTTGCAGGATAGGAGGGCTCCAGTCACGTAGTGTCTATCACCTAATGCAAGGAGGTTGTGCAATGATATACATTTGATGTTTCTTTGAGGGCAAGTGGAAATACGGAGTACTGAGTAGAGCACAAAGTGGAGTTACTGCCATTGGGCTAATATTGAGTGCTGGTGTTGGTGCTGCTGTCTGGGGGTCAGGACAGCTACCAAAAAAGGTGAGCATGCTATCCAGCTGGTGACGGTTGCACAAGATGGAAGCTGGCGATGCCTGTAGATATCACAGAGGAACTTGGCTATCGGTGGTGAGCCCCCTGTCATATATGTACGCAGCCTGCACCATAATGTGTTCTCTTCTTTTCTGTTTTCTGTGGTGAAACTTCAATGGAAGATTGAATGTATATAAAATAAAGGAGCAATGACTTTGGCCTTGTAGCTGGACACTAATAGGAAGGGCACTTTCAAGTATTGTTATATTACATTATTGATCAGGACCTCAAATATGATTGCCCCTTAGGCGCAGCAGGTGGCATAATGAAGTAATGCGTACAGCTGTAAAGACTACACATTTGGCCTTACTGAACAGCATGAATGTACCCAGCATGCATTGATTTAGCCTGGGAATTGGAGCTGCTTCAGGAACAATGTCTACTATCCTGTGTGACTGGTCTGGGGGAGATGATGCTTGCATTAGTTACATTGTAGTTCCCCGATAGGACACAGTTGCTTCCCATCAGGCAGTGACTGGATCAGTGACCTTGTTTTTATCGTACCAATGGGCTTTTTGGCTGGTGTAATTTGTTGCCACTAGCACATTCTTTCCAATGAATTGTGTGGCTTTACATTTACTAAGCTAAGCACCAGCAACGTCATAAATGTCTACAATATTATGAGTGTTTCACATTACTGCAGTAGTTTACACAGAGCGAAGGGCTGTGTGAGGTCTAGTTCTGATTTACACACCAGAAACTGTTACTTCAATGCACACAACAGGTTTCTAAGGGGGCATACCTTCCATAATAAGTTGGCCATGTTACAGCACATTAGATCTGACTTCAGGCAGCCTTGTAGAGCAGAAAGGCCATGGAAAATGAAGGGTTTCAATGGGGACTTAAAGTGTACCAGAGACCACTTTAAAAAAATATGTTTTATACATACCTGGGGCATCCTCCGGCCCCATCCGCACGGATCGCTCCCACTCCGCTGTCCTCTGCTGCCTGCAGCTCCGGTATCCGGTCCCGTTAGTTCTGACAGTCACGGCCAGTCTGTGAAAGAGGAAGTGCACTCTCTACGTATCTCTCTGGCGGCCAACTGAAGTAAAAGGAATATGGAGGCTTTCATATTTACTTGCTTTTAACAATATCAGATTCACACACCTGAAACAAGCAATCTTGTCAGATTTTTCCCAGAAACATCTGATAGAAATAAATATGGCAGCCTCTATATCCCTCTCACTTTAGTTGTCCTTTAAAATAGTTTGGGGGTTTTTTTTTGGGGGGGGGGGGGATGCTTAAAAGTGGATAGACCTAAAAATAGCAAATTAAAATTGACCTATTTTCTACTTACCGCCACAAGTATAGTTTTGATACTACAGTCACCAAACGTGTACCAACTAGTCTTGATGACATCACCCCCAATATGTGAATTTTTGGACATGCCCAAAAGTGGGCGCGGTTGAAAACAAGCAATCAAAATTTACCTATATTCAAATCGCTGCCACAAGTACAGTTTTGAAGCTACTGTCATAAAACATTGACCAATTATTCTTGGTGTCATCCCGAATTAAAATGTGATTTTTTTTAAAGTTATTATTTATTTATTTTTTTGAGGGGGGGGGGGGGGTGACCTCAAGTGAGTGGAGCTAAAAACAGCCAATTAAAATTGCACACACATACAAGGACGGTCACCAAAAATGATTTATCCCTTGGGTGACAGCTGAGTGCTGTGCAGGGCCAATAGTGCCATGTTCTGTTGCTATGGTGAGTAACGGAGGGATGATGGAGTAGAATAGTAGGTTCAGCTTGCGATTTGACAAAATGCCTCGGCAGTCTGAATCTCTTGCCGACGTATTAGGACCACCGTACACACACCAGATTCTTGGCAGAGCTGGATAGCTACCAGAATCGTTATACGTGTGTACGAACCCTCAAAGTCTTGGCCAAGTTAATTCTCCCTGTTATCTTTCAGTCGCAGAGGTAATTTCCTATCTGGTATTCATAGACAGTAGATAAGACCAGCTATTGAGAAGAGCTCATTAGAGTAAACAGTTGTTGTTGTTTTTGTTTCCTGTTATGAAAATTTTCTACAATTTTTGTTGTTTTTAGTTAATTTTTTGTTAAATCAAACCTAATAATATCTGATCTATTAAAATATGTTAACACATGGGGCTCGATTCACAAAGCGGTGCAAAGTGTTAGCACCATGGTGAAAAGGCCCTTATCACGCCTAAAGTCACTTTAGGCATGATAAGAAGAAACTCGCGCGAAGTTGCCGCGCGTACGCGCGCGCAACACCCGCCGCTTCGCGCGAAGCTCCCATTAAGCCCTATGGGACTTTGCGCGCGCTCTTACGCGCGTACGCGTGACCGCGCTTACGCGCGGTAACTTCGCGCGAAGAGCAGGAAAAATCGGTGATAACTAAGTGGTGAAAAGGTCATCACGCCTAAAGTCTTTTAGGCGTGATAACTGGGTTATCACCGCTTTGTGAATCGAGGCCATGGCCTCCTCAAGATTATACAAATTATGAAAATTATTTTTTTTTTTATGGGTTGCAAGACATGACTTGTTTTTTCTCTTTTTTTATAGCTGTGAACTTCAAGAACATTAATGAGGAGAACAAGAGGGAACATTTTGGTGAAATTTTTGCTTCCATTGACACCCTAGCCTTCACCTTCGGCAGTGTGTAAGTGTGATGAAATGCTTGGAAATCATACAAATAAAATGTGCACAATGTGGGCTCCATTATTCACAGCACAATCCTCTATCCACTGGTTATTTTCTATGGGCTGCATGAGTGGTCACTAACAATTAGTTACCAAGAAACTATTCAGTCAGTTCCAAGAAATGTCGGCAGGTTAACAGAAGAAAAATTCAGTTATTATAGCAGGTTTATTTTTCTTTTAAATGAAGTATTGAAGGTGTAATTCACTCAAGCTTAAAATGAATCTGTGAATTGTGCCTCACCTGATGCAGCTAAATAGCTCAGGGTTTCAGGTCTTTATCCAGGAATATTTGTACATTATTATAACTAGAAAAGGTGCACTGTAGCTGGTAATCTGGTGTTTTGGAAAAACCATTTTATCTGCTGTTTTGGAAAAACCATTTTATACTTACAGCATAGATGTTATTTCGTATATATAAGAGATTGCTGTGTACACATCATGTATACAGTCACAATCAGATGTGTATATCTGACTTCAAAAATATGGGGACTGCTTTATTGAAGCAGCACAAGTAACTCCTGTTGATTGGTTTATTTCATTTTTGTGGACTGAACACAGCTATTACTGTATATATACATTATTTTTAATGACTATTATCTGAGAAATAGAACATTTTATCATATTTTCTATTTTAATTACAGTTACAAATTCATTAGGAGTCTGAGTCGGTGCATTTTTTCCCGACTCCGGCACCCAAAATTGCTCCGACTCCGACTCCACAGCCCTGGTTGAATAACCTGATTTCAATCAAATTTCAGCACCTGCTTCAGTCCAGCTGTGAAGCGCAGTGGGAAATCCCTTGTGGTCCATCCCCAGTGCCATCAGCACCTGCTGCAGTCCGGCTGTGAAGCGCAGTGGGAAATCCCTTGTGGTCTGTCCCCAGTGCCATCAGCATCTGCTGCAGTCCAGCTGTGAAGCGCAGTGGGACTTCCCTTATGGTCCATCCCCAGTGCCATGAGCATCTGCTGCAGTCCAGCTGTGAAGCGCAGTGGGAAATCCCTTATGGTCCATACTCAGTGCCTTCAGCCCCTGCTGCAGTCCAACTGTGAAGCACAGTGGGAAATCCCTTATGGTCCATCCCCAGTGCCATCAGCCCCTGCTGCAGTCCAGCTGAGAAGCACAGTGGGAAATCCCTTATGGTCTGTCCCCAGTGCCATCAGCATCTGCTGCAGTCTAGCTGTGAAGCGCAGTGGGAAATCTCTTGTGGTCCATCCCCAGTGCCATCAGCCCCTGCTGCAGTCCAGCTGAGAAGCACAGTGGGAAATCCCTTATGGTCTGTCCCCAGTGCCATCAGCACCTGCTGCAGTCTAGATGTGAAGCGCAGTGGGAAATCCCTTGTGGTCTGTCCCCAGTGCTGTCAGCTCCTGCTGCAGTCCAGCTGAGAAGCCCAGTAGCAACCCCCTTGTGGCCCTTGCCCCTGTACTGTTAGCACTTTGTGATCCCCAAAGCTTACACCTTTATGGGTAATGTAAATATACTTCCTGTCTGATCAGTCAGCCTTTTACCGCCTCCTCTAAGGGACAGCGACATAGGTGTAAAGTGATTTATACTGCATTTTTCTTTGTGAGAAATTAATTTTTTATAATTATCCATACGCATGTAGATGCCTCAGATATCTTGCCCTTTTTATGGAATGGAAAACTATCAACCTTTCAGGAAGTCATCCTGTGTCAGTTCATGGCTCGGGCTATACATATGGACCTCCAGTCATGGTGACTCTGCACGGGAAATGTTAGCTTATGGAATGTTAGTTGTCCTTGCTTGCCTGGTCTGATGTTGCTGCTTTTATATGGCATCTGCTTAGTCATATTTTTCCATCTTGTTTCCTCTACAGAGTGTCAGATTTCCTTATGGGAGATGTAGACAATGGCTCATCACTGGGGCTTCATGCATCTCGTAGAACTCGAGTAAGTTACTTTTTTAACCCTTTTTTATTTTTTGCAACTTTTTGTAAATGTATGTGCCAGCAAGCAAGACAGGTGCCAGGGTAGGGACAGGGTGAGTGCTTGCTGTGTCGTGGCTGAAGTCCATTCCTACTATGCTTGTTTATGGGTACCAATTGTGGGATTCTGCTAATGTGGTTGTTTGGATGGATAAATGCCAGGATTCTCACCTAACAGACTGTGCAATCTTCATGTGATCTCTGTTCTCTGTAGATGCATCAAATAGCATTCTACCTTATGTAGATCCATTATTGCAAATCCACAAACAGACCATGAGGGAGCTCTGTATGACTGATTTTGTGCTGAAACCCCTCCCACAAGAAGCTCTGGGTACCGCAGTACTCTGGGCAAACTGCCACAATGTAACAAGGTTCACAGACAGGAATTAGCTGTTTACAGCTGTCTCTATCAGCCAAAACAGCTAGGAGCAGCTACATAAAAATGTCACCATGTAATAAATGTCAGAATGTAAATTAGGGAGAGGAAAGATTTTACAATGAGCAAACACTGACTAAATCATTTATACATAATTATGGTAAAAAAATGAAGCACTTTTTTTACTAATTATTTTCACTGGAGTTCCTCTTTAAGTGGAGCTTAATAAAGAACACTATTCCTATGGATCACCATAGGCGCCCACAGTTGCAGTAGTAAAGAACAAAAAAAGTGGCGCACTCAAAATGGATTCTGTTACTCCTTTTTTTTTTTCTTTTCTTTTTTTTTCTCCATCAAAAGTTTAGAAAAAAACTCAACCCATTCATTGCCTTTAAAGTGGACCTGAACTCTTGCACAGGGCAGAAGGAAAACCTAGAGAAATGCACTCTGTATGTATTTAGAGAGTTTAGCCTGTCTAATTCCCCATCATCTGTGCCTAAGCACAAATTGTAATTTGTTCTCTCACCTGTACTGTCATGGCAGATAAGCCCATTTGAAAGCACAGGATGCTAGCAATATGTCTGCTTCCATGAATCAGGAAGTAGAAACAAAGCAGATTTATTTCAGGATTTGTATCAGCTGTAACAAAGAAATGTTTTTCTTTGATGCTAGGTACACACCATACAATTTTCTGTTAGGTTTTTTCCAACATGTTGGAAACAAATCTATCTGGCAAGTAAATCTAATAGAAAATTGTATAGTGTGTACCTAGCAGCCTTTGACAAACTGAGGCCATGCTAGGTACACACCATACAATTTTCTGTTAGATGTACCTGCCAGATAGATTTTTTTTTTCCAACACGTTGGAAAAAAAATCTATCTGGCAGGTAAATCTAACAGAAAATCTAACAGAAAATTGTATGGTGTGTACCTAGCATAAAGGTTATTATGCTGTTGAGTATCTTTTAGAGAAGAGAGGAAGTTTAAAGTGTACCCGAGGTGATTTGTGACATGATAAAATAAACGTGCATGTACAATGCAAACCACATTAATAACCAGTCTGTTTTACTTGCTTTATTTTGCTGTCTCAAACAGTTAATTTTTAGACATGGAAGTGACAGCTTTTCTCTTGTCAGGAATATAGTACACACCACTGATAAGCTTATTACAGTCATAAAAGTATACCTGGCAGAATACAACTTCAGAGGGCTGGGGAGATAGATAAGAAGGTCAATAGTTCATGTATTTTTTAGGAGGATAAATATAATTATTTCACCAGTTTATTTTCACCTCTGGTTCACTTTAATGTAGATTTGTTTGTTTGCCATACTGGTTAAGGAAAAGGCAGTCACTGGAAGTTTGAAGCTACAATCTCATCATCGTGGTTTCTGCAGCACTGTCTGCTGGTCTGTGTTATCGATTGTCGAAAGTGTCCATCTGTGGTCAGGAGACTAATAGGACTAATAAGATGCACAAAAACCTGCTGCAAAAACGACTCCATTGGCTGCCAAAGATCAGGGAACAGTAATGACTTATATGGATATCCACTGACCGCTTCCACTTGGGCGTCTGAGGATCATACCTGAAATCCCCTCCATCCATACCATTGGGTGGCACTGGGTGTAGCTCTTATAGAAAAGAAAAATATAGATTGTTTCTCAAGGGGAAAAAAATGCATTTTTTCCTGTCCAGCATAGTTTTGTACGTCTTTGTAAAGCTATAATGTGATGTAATGTGATTCTTATGTATCGATCTTAACTATAGATATTAAGTTAACTTGTAATCGTAATTCCTTTGAAGACTGCTACAATAATTAGGTCTTGCTAAAGTTCAGCTTCCTGATGCGGTAACTTAGGCGGCTTGTTTTCTTTTACTGTACTCTTTGCATTGTTTGCTTGGGAAGTTAGTTCACTTCCTGCTTCAAAAATGAGCGTACACGAAATGGAATGTCCCAATATTGATTTTTACCCGGCAGGCTGAAGTCAGGGACGTTCCACTGAAAAGGGAACTGAACTGTGTTTCAGTAGCTACAGAAGACCGCATGGTCATTTGAGAAAATGTGCACTCACGCCACTGGCTTTACAGAGTCAATGTCTAATTTGTACAGCTTAACTTTTTGGCATATAAAGAGACTCTATTGTTTACATTTTGGAAAAATATCTAATCTTGTAATGAAAAATGTCTGTACAGTCCTTCGTTATCTAATATCTGTATTAATTTAAAGGAAACCCAAAGTGAGGCATATGGAAGCTGGCATATCTATTTCCTTTTAAATAATGCACATTTGCCTGGCTGTCTTGCTGAACCTCTGCTTCTAATACTTTAAGCCATAGACCCTGAACAAGCATGCAAATCGGGCGTTTCTGAGGAAAATCTGACAAGATTAGCTGCAGAGAGGCCTTTCTTAAATGGCAACCCCCGGACACCCCCAACCATACAACGGGCTGTCCCCTGTGGAAGGCTGTCACCGCACACATCAAATATCTCGCCACCAAGCGAGCACCGAGCAAACGCCGCCACAGAGGAAGGAGGGCGGGGGCCCAGGTCCGACTCAAAAGGAAAGGCCTGCGCTCCCCTGTCCCTGCCATCCTACTCACAAACGTCTGCTCACTCCCCAACACACTGGACGAGCTGCTCCTTCTACTTGGCAGCAAACCTCTGATCAGCAAGAACACCCCTGTTCTCTGTTTCACCGAGACCTGGCTGTGCGACAGCATCCCCGACAACTCTCTACATGTTCCAGGCTACAACCTCCTAAGAGCAGACCGCGACACTGCCCTCTCGGGGAAAACGAGGGGGGGGGGGGGCGGTATCTGCTTTTACATAAACACCTCCTGGTGCTCCAACACCACCACTCTCCACAAGGCCTGCACCCCAGATGTTGAGTTCCTTGCCATAAACTGCAGGCCTCGGTACTCCCCGCGGGAGTTCTCTTCCCTTGTCCTCGTTTGGGTCTACATTCCTCCCGACGCATGCACCAAGACTACCCTGCGTGCACTCAGTGACTGTATCTCGCGGTGGGTACTTCCCTTCCGGAGGCCCAGTTCATCATCCTGGGCGATTTTAATAAGGCGAACCTTCGGCACAAGCAGCACATCACCTGCCCTACCAGAAACAGTAACACCCTCCCTGGACTTCTACTACACGGTCCATAAGAATGCCTACAAGGCCACCCAAAGCGCCCCCTGGGGAACTCCGACCACAACACAATACACCTGATCCCCACCTACAGGAGGCTCCTGGAGACCTCAAAGCCCACCGTCAAAACCACTAAAAAATGGACTGCAGAGGCCAAACTGGAGCTCCAAGCGTCCTTTGAAACCACCGACTGGACGACTCTGGAGGCACCCACCCTTGATGAATGGGCCGAGAATGTCACCTCCTACATTAGCTTCTGCGAAGAAGCGTGTATCCCATCCAAGTCCTTCAGAGTCTACCCCAACAACAAGCCTTGGTTCAGTGACAAGCTTCGCTGACTCCGGAAATGCAAAAAGGAAGCGCACAGGTCTGGCTCCCCAGAGGAATTCAGAGAGGCCAGGCTTGCCTTGAAAAGAGAACTGCGATCTGCAAAGAGGGCTTACGCCAAAAAGCTGGGGCTCTGCCTCCAGTCCTCCAATACACGGAAGGTATGGAAGGGCCTGAGAGCAACCACGAACTTCAAACCAGTACCCCAAACGGCGACCCCGAGCCCTCGACTGGCGGAGGAGCTCAACGAGTTCTACTGCAGATTCGAGCAGCATCTCAACCAGCCCGTGGGCCAAACAGCATCTACTTTGGTGAAGAAATCTCAGCAGAGGCTTTTCTTCCTGCGCCAACTGAAGAGATTTGGCATACCCAGGGAGCTGCTGACCAGTTTCTATACTTGCTCCATAGAATCCATGCTCTGCTCCTCAGTCATTGTCTGGTATGCTGGTGCATACTGTAGAGAGTCATAACGGATGCAGAGAAGATAATCGGATCTCCTCTTCCACCTCTCGATCTCCTCCACTCCACTAGGATGAGGAAGAGGGCCACCATGAACTCCCGTGACCCCGGTCACCCGGGAAGCCACTACTTCAAGCTCCTCCCGTTGGGCCGTCGCTATAGGGCTATACCATCCAAAACCACCAGGCGGAAAAACACCTTCTTCCCCCAAGCTGTTCGGCTTCTGAACTCCGACCTCCCCCTGTCTGGCCCGCATACCAGCGTACTCTAGCCGGGTTGGTCAGCCGGTCCCCGCCGCTGCCTGCCTGGACTTATCAAAATTGACTTGAGGCCACTACCTGCATCTTTATTATCATCATCATTATTATTATTATTTACCTGTGTTTGCACAGCAGTGTAATGGCCGATACGAACTGACTACTGCGTTTCAAGTGTACGTGTTGTGCGTCTGTCTTGTATTATACTAATTATGCCTATGCCATGTGTACCACAAATAATTCCGATTACAGCTCTTGCTGTACTTGGCGAAATAAAGTGATTCTGATTCTGCATGCTTGTTTCAGGAGTGTGATTAAGACACTACTGATGTAGAAAGATCAACAGAACAGCCAAGCAACTAGTTTTGTTCACAGGTAAATAAATCTAGCAGCCTCCATAGTCCTTTTAAAGAGAGTCTGAAGAGAGAATAAATCTCGCTTCAGACCTCATAGATAGCAGGGGCATGTGTGCCCCTGCTAAAACGCCGCTATCCCGCGGCTTAACGGGGGTCCCATCACCCCCAAATCCCCTCCGTACAGCAGGGGAGCGCTTCCGCATTGGGGCAGGGCTAACCACCGCAGCCCTGCCCCACGCGCGTCTGTCAGACGCGTATCTCCGCCTCTCCCCGCCCCTCTGTCTTCCTTCACTGAGAGGGGCGGGGGAGATGTGGCGATGCGCGTCTGATAGACGCGACTAGAGGCAGGGCTGCAGCCGTTAGCCCTGCCTCCAGGAAACGAAAATTTCACGACCAAGTTTGCGACCAAGGTTTGCGGGGGTGGGTTCGGGGGTGAAGGGACCCCTGTTTAGCCGCGGGATAGTGGCGTGTTAACTATGAGCTCTGAGAGTCTCTTTAAGGAAGAACCCAAAAAAAAAAAAAATCTTTGAATATATTCTTTAAAATTTCTATTAAGTGGGTTGCTGTATCAAATTCAGACTACCACCATCTTAAAATACATATGCGATTCTGGGAGCTATGTATGTATGTATGTATGTATGTATGTATGTATGTATGTATGTATGTACGTACACCAAGAGATTATTAGGAACACCATACTAATACGGTGTTTGAACCCCTTTTGCCTTCAGAACTGCCTTAATTCTATGTGGCATTGATTCAACAAGGTGCTGAAAGCATTCTTTAGAAATGTTAGCCCATATTGATAGGATAGCATCTTGCAGTTGATGGAGATTTGTGGGCTGCACATCCAGGGCACGAAGCTCCCATTCCATCACATCCCAAAGATGCTCTATTGGGTTGAGATCTGGTGACTGTGGGGGTCATTTTAGTAGAGTGAACTTATTGTCATGTTCAAGAAACCAATCTGAAATGATTCGAGCTTTGTGACATGGTGCATTATCCTGCTGGAAGTAGTCATTAGAGGATGGGTACATGGTGGTCATGAAGGGATGGACATGATCAGAAACAATGCTCAGGTAGCCCGTGGCATTTAAACGATGCCCAATTGGCACTAAGGGTCCTAAAGTGTGCCAAGAAAAATTCCCCACACCATTACACCACCAGCATGCACAGTGGTAACAAGGCATGATGGATTCATGTTCTCATTCTGTTTACGCCAAATTCTGACTCTATTGAGACTCACCAGACCAGGCATAATTTTTCCAGGTCTTCAATTGTCCAATTTTGGTGAGCTTGTGCAAATTGTAGCCTCTCTTTCCTATCTGTAGTGGAGATGAGTGGTACCCGGTGGAGTCTTCTGCTGTTGTAGCCCATCCGCCTCAAGGTTGTGCGTGTTGTGGTTTTATAAATGCTTTGCTTTGTACCTCGGTTGGAACGAGTCAACGTTGCTCTTCTATCAGCTTGAATCAGTTGGCCCATTCTCCTCTGACCTCTAGCAGCAACAAGGCATTTTCACCCACAGGACTGCCGCATACTGGATGTTTTTTCCTTTTTACACCATTCTTTGTAAACCCTAGAAATGGTTGTGCTTGAAAATCACAGTAAGGCCCAGTGCACACCGAGCGGTTTTTGGAGCGATCCGCCGGCCGCATCCGCCTATAAAAACGTTTGGCTAATGTATTGCAATGGGATGGTGCACACCGGCGGTTTGAGGTTTTTGCCAAGCCGCAAACGCGCCTCCTGCTGCACGTTTGCGGTTTGCTAAAAAACCTCAAACCGCCGGTGTGCACCACACATTGAAAT